>NC_137950.1:17014149-17395618 GCF_963969265.1 Rhamphochromis sp. 'chilingali' | reverse complement strand
GTGTGGGCAGCATCACAGTCCGAGAGGAGCGCAACAACCCTGCTTCGTGTTTATAAAAGGAAGACTCAATAGCTCCAAACAATTTTGTCAAATTCACCTTTTTTTGTGGCTGGTTCAATTCCAGGTTGCTCCTGCGTTATAGTAATGCTGCTATTGTTTTAACTCCCCACATTCATCCTGCACTGTCATCCTTGTGAAGCCGGTACATACGATGCAAGTCGTTGGACGGGGGCTTCCAACATTGCTTTACCTCCCTTTCTGATGTCTGGAATGTTTCGTCCTCATCTATGTTTGAGGAGAGGGAGACATAGATGGGCTTGTTACAAACTCGCTCTGTTCTTGTAGAGCAATTATAACAAGCTGCTGCTAGTTGCTCCTCCTTGGGAAGCTTCCAGGGTGGTTATATAAAAGTGGTCTTTTTCTGGAGACAAACAATTATGTTTGCACAACTATATGACAGTATACTCATATGATACAGCTACCTGATGCATAAAAAGGATACAATGAGGAAATTATTTTTGAGGATGGACTAATTTTGCTCTTGGGGATGCCTACAGCTAAATGTAGGAACAATTTGAATTTCCCATCAGCACTTTGTGAGTTTAACCTTACAACAGAATGAAACTACAGTCACATCTTCCTTTCATTTTAACCTTGCCTACTTTATCAAAGGATTTCTATCAGGTATGCATTTTTTTCTGTCGCTATTGTAAATGTAATGTTTGAAAAATGCAGTGTAGTTGTAGAAAATTAATTTGATATGGAGGCAGATGTTTTCTCTAGTGAATCTTTATACCTGCATGTGATTTTAACACACATGCTAACCCATATTGGATTTAAAATGGTCATATCATATATTTTCTCACATCTCTGCAGGCAGCTCAATTACTGTTCTGGGCTTTCACTATTTTCTTTAACCATCATTCTGTCCTCAGTATCCGTGATTGGTATTCCCTCCCACACTTCCAATTATCCTTGACATGATAACACACTATAATGTCGACAGAGTCTAGCCCCGGTGAATCATCTTTAACTAACATTTGTAACAATTTAGTGTCATTTACAACACATTAGAGTAATATAAATTCAACTATTCAAATATAATTCAAATATATTTGGGACCATATATTGGCAGATATATTCACCAATATTAGCTATTTGGCAATGTATTGGTACCAACATTTATAAAATGTAAAGAGACTTGAGAAACACCCTTTAACTCTTTTGTGAGTGTTGATACACCAGAGGACAACATGTGTTTAGAGCGCCACGAACACAACAAGCAGCTCATCCAAGCAGAGTCAGCATTATCATATTATTAAGGACTCATGAGTAAATGACAAATTTTAGGGAAATCTTTTTTATGCTTCTTGCATCTGAAAAAAGGAGAAATATGTCCTGATATTTTGATTTTTTTAAATGATCAAATATTGGTATTGATACGAGTCTCAAAAATACTATAGCAGCCCAAAATTGATGTGACGCACCGCCTATGCAAGCTAAACCTATAGAACATAGCATTACTAAACTACAGGAGAAAATCATTATACACATATGTCCAAGGCAATAATAAGGGCTCGAGAATCCCACTGAAAAATCAGTAGGTGCACCCTTCATAATCAATACTATACTAACGTTCTACTAAACTATGCAGTCATCATACCAGTCACATCACTGTGTAGTGTATCAGTAGTGCTATATCAGCCTCTCACTGCTCTAACTTCTACCTTAGACAAACTTTTACTGCTTGCTTTAAGCTCTACCCACATTTGAACAAACACATTGATTCACCTGATTGAGTTTACGTTGGCTTTGCTGCCTACCTACTTCAGCATCCAATTTCCACAGCACAGTAGATTCTTTTACGGCTCAACTGTACCACTGATGCGGCTCAGGATTGTCTATCTGAAGAACACCTTGGCTTTTTTCACATTTGTTCTTTGAAAAGTTCACTAAACAGAAATGATTCATTTGGGCCTCAAAGTCAGAACAATACCAATACTGGACCTTGACTGGACTGAGAAGTAATAACATCTTTTCCAATTAAAATGAGGTAAATCAGCCCAGACAAGCCGCTCTGGTGGGAATGTCAATTTAAATCCTACAACAGACCTTCCCCCAAACTGACTACAGGAGATAAATTAAGCCCGGCCTTTCCAATAATATTAAAAAATTCAATGAGTAGTGTTAATTCGATTATTGTAGAAATGATTTTGCAACAAAGCATAGCAGTAATGGTGGAGGTGTATAGGCGTATTTAAAGTTTAAATAAGGCTTTTTATCGTTGTACAGTCGATGGAATACATTGAAATCACACATTTACTGTAAATAGAGTTGTTGTTGTTTTTCTCTTCCTTGCATAGCGGGCAATTGGTTGCTGAAAGAGTTATTACAGAAGGCATTGTTCAGTAACCTTATTCACAATGAACATTAATTGGGTACAATTGCGTATTGCACTTTTTTGGGATTCCACAATAGATGTTAATGGGGTATTTAATTTCCTAACACATTAAAGGCAGGTGAACTCTGAACCATAATGGGTTATAATGCGGCGCTCTTGCCAGCTGAGCTAGACTTGCTCCTCTGCTATATGCTTATGTAGTGTTTTCAACAGTGCAGCTTCAGCAAGTATAAAGAGCAGGAGAAACCGTGAGCCATAAGAGGCGGTTTAAAAGGGGAAAATTTCATTTGACTAGTCATCCATAGGTGGGATGAAACTAACTATGATTTTAGACTGCAGCACATTAGCAGAATGTTTTACATGAATTTATTAAGATCAAAATTTTGGCAGGTGCATCAAAACAGCACATATGTGACTTCAAGCTGTTGCTTGTGCAGAAAAGTAGTTGATCCATTTCACTAGCGACCCATCTGATAAATTCCAATGACTAGAGTGCATTTTCATTAGCACATGGCTTTCATCACAAAATAAAATGTCATCACGTCCGCCAGGAAATGTCACAGAAGCTAATTTTGATCACAACTATACTGTGGACTGAAGCTGGATCAGCAGCTGCAAAGGAGAAATGTAATGAAACAAACAGTCTAGCAGAATTCCTGTTGGTTCTTTGACTGAGGTGTGCCAGCAGTGGCTGTTTTCCGAGGGCTTTCTGAATCGGGAGACAGGATTGTTGACTCTTGTATTCTCATCCTACAGAATAATTTTCACATTCTGTTCTTATTTCTCAAGCACTTTTATATGGATCATTAAAAGAAAAACAAACAAGCCACAATTTTACCAGTTTCATATACAGCTTTTCCTACACTCTCATTTGGGATTGGCTGAGTTCGGTTTGCCCCAGTTGCTTTTTAAAGTTTTTTATTTGTCATTTTATGTTAAAATGTGTTTAATACGAGTGCAAAACCAGGATTATCAGATTTCAAAGATTTATCAACAGGGACTGATGGAGAGAAAGTAAGACCAAAAAAAGAAAGGGAGAGAGAGAGAAAATTAGGACGGAGGACTGAAGTGGAGCTGAAGTTCATGCTCTATTACTGTTCTGAAGCAATTTTGGAAAAACATTGCCTCTGGATCACTTTGATGGATCGTTGCACCTGGCTGAACTGGATGTCTCCTGAGTTGTTTTCTTTCCTTTCCTTGAAAGAGGGATAGCGCAACGCATTTTGTAATGCTTCCAGTTGTGGTGTGTGCACGTGAAGCATGTCACCATGGCTTTATCAAGAAAAAGTAAAAAAAGAGAAAGAAATCTGCAGACATCATCCTACAGTGGGGTTGCCTTACGCTAAATCTGGGTCTGTAGCCGTGAAAAATACGGCCTCAACTCTTACATTCTAAAAGTTAAATTATTGTTCATTAATTGTTCATTATGAATGAATTTGACAGTATAATAACGCTAAATGCCATGTTAATGGATAGTACAACTGTTACAACTGTAGCTGAGGTCAAGGAAATTATTCTTGACAGTGCTGTAGAATTATTTGACATTGTTTTAACACTTAAAGACATTTAAATGACTAATCCAAACTACATCACTGTGAGATTAAAGAAAAAAAAGGTCATGGCACAATTGCAATGGTCACATGACAGTCTGTGCCAAAACCAATGGATAATGAGCGCTCCATGTAACATCAGAACACAAGTTCAGGACAGGTTATATTGTCAAAATATGTGATGTAAGTGTTAAGAAAATAGTTTTTGTACTACTACTAGATTAAATAACACAATTTTAAATGTGACGATTCAAAGACACAACCAAGCGTTGTGTTTCCACCCTATAGATGCTGCCAGGTCTTTACTGTAGCCATCCTCAGTTGCTTGTTTGTGGGACTTTCTGCCTTCAGTTTTGAATTTAATAACTGAAAAGCATGCTCTGTTGGGTTGAGATTAGGTGACTGACTTGGCCATTGAAGAATATCCCATTTCTTTGCTTTGAGAAAACTCTTGGGCTGCCTTTACATTTTGGGTCATTATCCGTTTGCACTGTGAAGTGCAGCCTGATCCATTTTTCAGCATTTGGCTGAATCTGAGCAGAGAGTAGAGCCCTGTTTTTGAGTGTAACCAGTGGTTTGCACCTAGTTATAAACCCTCTGCATTTGCATTCATTTATGAAGGCCTCTCCTGACCTTGACAGTGATACTCCTGCCACTTTCAAAATGATGTTGTGAGGCTGCTTTCCTTAACCATGAAGATAAACTGTCACTTTAGTTGACTTTAGGTTTTTCGATGTTGCTAAGCTGCCAGCGAATTCATTATTTTGTTTTTTTTAAATATACCAGATTTTTAATTTGGCCATTCCTAAAGTTTTTGCAGTTTCTCTGAATAATTCAGCATGTCTTTGGGGCATATCTTTAAAAATTAAAGTGAAAAGCTACAAAATACAAATTAAACACTTTGAATGAACCTTAGATACGATGCCTATTTCATCTGCCCTAAAATAGCATGAAAACCTTACCTTAGCTTGAAGCTGCTCGCCAGTCACTTGTTCAATTACTTCCGGGCCTCTGAAAATGATGGATTAATGCTCTTTATTTATTTTGAACTCCTTGAATTAAAGCTGAACATCGGCACTTCAGTCACATCTTGATTATTTTAACTAAAATCCACTGTTGTGGTGTACATACACAAAATGCCAACACCCATAGAGATAAATTGACGTTCATTGATCTTAATAGCAGGATTCATACCAGCTTTATGCACACGTCATTAAACACAATGTGACTGTATAATTATGGTGTTCCTATTAGATGAATATTATGTTATAATATTGTTTTTTTTAATAATAAAAAATCCTATGTAAAGTTCTCTGAGACCTTAAATGTCAGGATGGATTTCCTTTTCCTTTAGTGACTAATTTGGCAGAAAGCTCTACCTGCCCTTTTCACTTTTAAGACCATCCCGCAAACTGTTCAGATCTAGATGGTTTAAAGCGGCAGCTGTGCATGCTTTGCATATGTCATGGTAATCTGACCCAGTGTTTCTAAGTTTCTGGACATTTTGATGTTAATTTTTAAATATTCCATGTGATTCTTAGGTTTCTGGTTATTTTTACTTCATGTATTAATTATGTTTCGGTTAGCCTTCAGTTCATTGTGATTTTTCAGTTTTTTCTCCTGTCTCTGTGTTCGGTGTTCCCTTTCTGTCTTCCCAGTCAGTCATGTTCCCATGTCTGCTTCGCCTTGATCCCTGTGTCAAGCCTGTGTGGCTTAGTCTTTGTCTCTGTGTTTGTTGTACTTCCTGTTTTATGTAGACAGTCTCTCATCCTGTGTACAGTGTGTTCAGTTTTGCTTCAATTGTCTTGTTAGTCTGTATTGGTTCCACCTGTGTTCCCACCTGTTGCCTCTCGTCATCCTGTGTGTATTTTAGTCCTTAGTCTCCCTCTGCTTGTTGTCGTGTCATCCCCGTTTGCTCTGTGTTTCCATGCTCTATTGTTCCCAGTAACTTCCCTTGTCTCAGATTCCTGCGTTTGGGTCCCACCTTGCCTGCCACACAGCTGCATATGAGTGCATGACTGCCTAAAATTATCTGGCAACTATTATTTTTTTGGGGGGGAAATTCACCGTCTGCTGTTGTCATTGAGATCTGAGCATGTTTAAGTATTTATGAGTCTATTTATGAATTTTAACACATTTAATCACTGTGTTTATTAAGTATTCTGGAAATCAATTTCTTTACCTGACCATAACCTGCCTCCTGGATGCCTCTTAGGTGAGGTGTTTCAGGCATATCCTCCTGGAAGGTGATTCCCGGGGCAGAGCCAGGACACGCTGCAGAGATTATGTCTCTTGGCCGGTTTGGGAATGCTTGTCCCCCCTGGATGAGCTGGAGTAGGTGTCACAGTACTGGGTCGTGTGACCCAGTGTTTGAGTTTTATTGTATTTTGTTTTCTATTCGTATTCTGGTTTGAGTTTAGTTTACCTTATTAAGTGCTACGATGCCTAGATTGCTGTGTTAGTCCTTTGCTTCCTCCCCTGTTCTAAGTCTCCCTGCTTCATGTCTACCTGTCATGCTTTATGTCTCTGTGGTGCTGGTTAAATTTATGTCGTGTCTGCGTCTCGTAATGTTTCCTGTTTATTTGGAAGTCTTGTTTCCATGTTCTATGTACCTAGCTTTCGCTTCCACTGTGGCGTCATTATGTTCACTCCAGTCAGCTGTTTTCCTCACGTGTCTCCACTTCCCCTGATCACCTCGTGTGTGAATTTAAGCCCTCAGTATTCCTGTGTTCAGTGTGGTGTCATCTGTGTTCCCTTCCCCATGTCTAGGTTTAGACTTCATGGTGTCCCTTCATATTTTAGTATTTTCAGCGTTCATAGCTTTCTCTCCAGTCTCATAATAGTTTAATCATAGTTTTCTTAGTCTGGTCTCAACCAGTTTGCTTAATTTTTGTATGCTCTCTTATCAGCCCCAAATAAAGGCTCGTTATTCGTTAAAGTAATTCCGACTCCTCGTCAGTGTCCGCAGCTGAGTCCTCCACTCATTCTCCATTCGGTCTGCCTCCTGCAGACTGTGACAGTAGGTGGCTGGGGAGAGGAAGGTCTAGGCGGCTCTGCTTACTCTGCTGCCTCTGTGACCCGAACATGGATGGATTTCTGTATTATAGACATCATTATGTTTCTACAAAAGCCATTTTGTGCTCAGTACTGTAATTATTAATACGTATATATTGTCCTGCTACCGGTGGTTGAAACAGAGCTGGAGTACACCCTTTCCTGCAGCCTACCTAACCAGACACTTTGATGCCCTATGATAAGCTCCATTGCCATAGTGAAGGCTAAAGGTAAAATGGAGCTGACTTTCATGAATACTATTTGCATGTAATGCTGTTGTACAGCTGTAAATCTCCTCTCAGTATCTTGAAAATATGACAGATGTGCATTATATTTTGAGCGATAAATTTTACATTGTCATGTCACCACACTTGTCCACAGGCTCCTTTCTTTAGGCATGATGCGCATTATACATTACAGCTGACATATATACTCTGTGAGATATCTGGTGTTTTCAAAACACTATCTTTTATTAAACAGTTGTGTCACAGAATATGTTCTACTTGTATGTATTTGGATAAGGCTGTACGGGCATCTGCATAATTCAAGATAACTCAAATCTAGGACAGGTTTCAAAGCAGACAATATTTTTCATGACACTGCTCGTCTTTATCGTACATGTTTGGTAAAATTTCCATTTAATGTCCTGTAAGTATAACAGTAGTACACATTTTAACTGGTACACAAAAACCTCATAGAGTTGTATTTTTTTATCCCATATTTCATCTGCACTTGAGCCTAATTTGTTCATTCTCTCCATTTTGGGTAGTTTTTGACTTTGGAGGGTGGCTTCAATTTAATGTAATAATTTGGCCGGATACATATTTTGTTTAAAAGTTTTTAGCCACCACTGGAATCAGACTATGTCATAAAAAAATGGAGGCTCGGTCATGTTTTGGGACTGCATTTCAGCTGCTGGTATTCGGGTGATCTTGTGAAAATCGATGGAATTATGAACAAAAAAATGCATTCAGATTTCAACCCATTGTGCAACAATACATCTAGAAAGCTTCTGACTGGCTTCATTTTTTCCCCTGACAATGAGTCCACACACACTGTCATGGCAGTAAAAGCATACCTAGACCCTTTGCTTTCTGTCCTCCTCTTTTCTCTCTTCCCACTTTCCTATCCTCACTGCTCCACTATCCAATAAAGAAAAAAGTGTCAAACAACATTTCTTAAAAACGTTTCCCCAAGAGACTTCAGGCTGTATTGAAGAATAAAGGCGGTCATGCCAAATATTGACTTTTAAACTCAATATAATTTATCCTTATATGCTGTATTTCCTTCCTATGTTTTTTTTTGTAAATTGCTTAACCTATTTTCCAGCAAAGTATAAAGAAATGAGGGTTGGCTCAAGACTTTTGCACAACACTATTTATCGCATGTGGTTTGATTGTCATCAAGGTACCTAGATTGTGACAAGGTGTCAGTCACAAACTATCTCAACACAGACATGAAACGCAATCTGCTGGACCAATTTCTTTTCAAAAGTAATACATTGCTCATCAATCACGCTGCTACGATACAATAGTCGAAGGCATTTTAAAGTTTAAGTTCCATAATACATATTCTGATCTCTGATTATATGGTGTAAATGCTTAGGGCAACATAAGATTCATCACTCAACTTTCAAATATCGTCTCTTTGGCTTTAATCTCATCTTTTAAAGGCTCTCTTCTGTCTGAATCCAATATTGCTGAGATACTTCAAAGACTGTCTCATATTTAAATGTATAACAATTAAAGGTTTTTGTTTTAATCTCTTTCTACTCTTGTGTCATAGAAACAGCTTCATGTTTTATGTGTTATATATGTTCGGTATTTCTGCTGCATGTTCCCTGATATTCGGTTTATTTTTGCCTCTGGATGAGCGAATGACTGCATATACCTTTTTTATACCGTCCTTGTGTTTTGCAATGAGGTAGAAAACTGAGTTTAAAGTGGTTTGATTACTACAAGATTGCAGGGCTCGGGAGGAGGAACATTTTTTAACGTTTTTGAATTAGTTGAATGTTTTCATTTGGTTTTACATCCAACTTTACAGCTGTTAGTCTGCTAGTTCTCTGTCCAGGACTAGCTTCCCTGTTCTGCCATCGGTAGCTTTTATTGCGCTTGCTTCTATTGCCATCAACTTGAGTAACATTATCTTCACTGCACACATGGTGAAACAAAAGAGAGGAATTAGGGCAACTGTAAATGACAGCAAAAACACTCTCTAACACTAAAATAAAAGGAAAGGAGTGTTAAAAAAAACAACTGCACATAAATCAGGCAAATAAAAACTGATCTATCTAATCCTCTGTAATTATATCGCAATTAACACATCTCCAATAATACGTTTGTCCTAAATAACCAGACCGATCCATCAAGGTGTCAATAGTTGCACACCACAGACAGTGATAACAGAAGAGGAAGGGAAGGTGGTGTTAATTATTTATTTATTTATTTTTGCTTTTCTTTCATTTTCTGCTTTTTTAAAATGTTATTTTATTGGAACAGCACAAAGAGAGTGTGTTTTGCCTTTTTAATCTACAAAGTATGCAGATCTTCCTACTGACTGATTTGTATTCTTCTGCATTGGAGAGGTTTATTAAATATCAATTCAGCTGCTATCGCTGCTTGCGAAAAAGCAAAACCCAACATGCTTTATTAAGAATGGTGTTAAATCTGCTGGTGTACGTTTAATACTGATTATTACCAAGTGGGGCTTCTGCAAAAAGGGCCTTTCAAGTGTCTGGGTGACAAATTTGAGTGCTCAGTGGCACAAACAAAGGCCAAAGCAGAAAATGGACAAGCAAAATATTCATATTAGTTCAAGACTAATGAGTAAACATTGCCCTGATGCTAAAATAAAGAGAATCACGTCACAGATTTGCATCGAATGGACCACATGAACCACAGCAAAGCTTTTTGCTTGTCTTGCACATTGTCAATGAATATGCCTATGTTGGCTTTACAGAAGACGCCTCAGGCAACAAACCATCTCAAGATGGATGGCTCATCAAGATGATTGACAAGTGCTGTAGAAGAGCTGTACGTGCTGATGTGTCAGACGCAAAGAGCAGACGTGTAAAGCACGGGTACTGACTTCAAACTACTTCCACCTTCACGTAGATACCACGTTGTAGATTAGAGTAGTTTGGTACTGGCTGAAGGAAAAGTGATCCTATCTCACGCTCCTGTTTGTAAGAAGAGACAGTTGCTGACTCTATCAGACTGAAAGAGGATTTCCCTGCTTCTGCACATTTCTCACAAGGATTCCTAAAGGACGGAAGTTCGTCTTGTAATCGGAAGGTTGCCGGTTCGAGCCCTGGCTTGGACAGTCTCGGTCGTTGTGTCCTTGGGCAAGACACTTCACCCGTTGCCTACTGGTGGTGGTCAGAGGGCCCGGTGGCGCCAGTGTCCGGCAGCCTCGCCTCTGTCAGTGCGCCCCAGGGTGGCTGTGGCTACAATGTAGCTTGCCATCACCAGTGTGTGAATGTGTGTGTGAATGGGTGGATGACTGGATATGTAAAGCGCTTTGGGGTCCTTAGGGACTAGTAAGGCGCTATATAAATACAGGCCATTTACCATTTGTTCATACTCCAGTTAACTTTGGCAGGACTAATAATGTTCCTTCTGCATCAAAGGGAAAATTTGCAAATTTGGTTTTAATTGCTGGCCAAAACAAGGATCCGAAGAGTTGCATAAGTAAGTCACCCCAAAAAAAGAGGGGCGAGAAAAGTTGTGCTGCTCAATGTTATCTTTTTCTTTTTTTTTTTTAAAGTTAATTAGGTTATTCATTATTAGACTTTTAATTAATTTATTTTCTAAAGATAAAAAAAACATTACTGAGAGCTAGTAGTGTGTGTTCTCTGAATTTTGGCCAGACACTTTCAGTAGTTTGTGCAAAGGCATAATTTTTTTCAAAGCTAAACTTTTCTGAAAATTAGTAGCTACTTTGATATTTACTACAAACATGTGATGTGTGTTGGTTCAGTGGCAGCATAGGAATTATAACATAAAAGGTGCTTAAAGGGTTAAAAAGTCATGACCTTTTAGAGTCACTAGAGAATAGTTCTTTAATTTGTACTTTTTTTAAAAAATGAATAATACTTGATGATTCAAATCCTTCTATCAAGTTCACTCAGTTTAAAATTCCAGTCGGTGAGTCTGACAACACAAAATCACCTCACACATATTATGTGATCCCCGAGAAATGCACACCTGATTAATTCGATTAGAATAATCTCTATTGTTTCGGCATCGGCGAAAGCCGCAGCGACAGAATTTCAACACAAGACTGACTAATGGAATAAAGTAAAATATAATTTTGGATTTGAATGTCAGATGAGCCATTCTGTGTGTGCGAGAGCGGAGCGCGTGATCTCTTTTCAAAGTATCTCGAAGAGTCGCTTGCGGTGTTTTGAACAGCTGGAGACGTTCATCCAGTATGACATCTGCGCTGTGCTTTTGATCAGAGATAAGAACCAAAGTGCAGCCATGTAGTGGCTACATAAATCAAGAGACAGATAAATGATGCCGGAGATAGGAGAGTCTGCCAGTTCAGCAGATGACACTGGCTACTTGTTTAGATTGCAATAGACCAGATACAATATTGTTAAAAGGTGGCATGTGGACTATTTGCATACACTCCACTCCATCATTAAACACACATTCATCTCTGACCGAAAATGTAGGACTTAAAAAACAACAACAAAACACTGGCCCTTATAACGAGTAGATATTAAGCTGCTTCACAGCATTGGCATTATATTTAAATTATGCTAATTAAATTAAACAAAGCTCAGTGGTTTCCACACACCTGTTCATTTTGGATGGCACATTTGGTTAATTTTGAAGCAATTTGCCTTCGCAGGCGTATCTGTCAGTGATGTTTCTCTTTATTTCAAAGCAAATACCACAGTTTCAGAAAAACACTGAAAAATTTCAGCGCTTTGAGAGCAACAAATATGGGGACAAAACAAATGAGCCACGAAGGGATGTTGATGAATTGTTTATCTTTGCCATTCTTCATAACTCAAATGGATGGATATGTATTGTGCTATCAAAGCCACGGTAAAGTTGTGCGTTGGGTTGTATAAGAGAGAATCAAGGTAAGAGCCCTTTTCATTTCTCTTGTACACTTTATCTGATTGGCCTGTTGACCATTTCTCTAGCATGAGTCACAGATTCGCGCAAACATAGTCTGATTTCCTTAGGTTTATCCTCTAATTTCAATCTCCATGAGCATCTGGGATGCACCCTGGACCCAGTGCAGGTGGTGGGAGACAGAAGGACTCTGGCCAAAATAACATCTCTGATGGACAGAGTCTCCCACCCCATGCATGTAAATGTTGCTGAACTGCAGAGCTCCTTCAGTGACAGACTGCTGCATCCTAGATGCATGAAGGAGCGTTTCCGCAGGTCCTTCCTCCCTGCAGCTGTCAGACTGTACAATCAGAACTGCTCCCAACAAACGTAGATGTTTACATCTGCGCTGTAACTGCAATAAGTTAAATAACCGATTCGCACTACAACCTGGTTTGCCTCTTACCTGTAGTTATTTTTATTTAATTTAATAACTGTACAGTACTCTGTTTATAGTAACCATTGTCCTTAATGCAAATATGTAAGAAAAATTGTGTATGTTTCTGTTCCGTGTCCTGTGTACTGTTTGTTTGTATATGTGTCTTTTTGGCTGCTGTTACAACCAAATTTCCCCTTGTGGGACAACTAAAGGATTATTCTATTCCATTCTATTCTATTCTATTCTATTCTATTCTATCTTTGTGCTGTATCTGCGCATGCTTCACCAATCACCGTCTCTCCATCTGCCCCGGTAAAATTTTTCCTCAGGGAAGCTGCTTGACTCAGAGACGCAGATCTTTCTTGCCTTCTTTGCAGAATCTCCTCGGTGCTGTATTCATACCAGAAAACCCTAAGTGAGGGTGCTGATAAAATGTGTCTCAATATGTCATCCTCTATTATATCTCTAACAGCGGGGTTCCTTTCTGGAGCGGGACCAATGCGGTGGCTGCAGTGGCTTAGGGTTTAGAAATTAGCTAAAAGTTCAGCAGCGATAATTTTTCGATTTTACTGCGTCCTTTTGCCTAATCAGACCAGTTTACACAGGTTCACAACCACCGTTACAATATAGTGGACTGTAACATGTCTTTTATATTATTATATACAAAACTCTTAAACCACCCCTTAATTCTTTATAGCTTATGATGAAGAAAATGGGAAACAGGTGCAGCAATTTGTGCAAACATATATGCAGGGTTTAGAATGAACATGAAGCAAAAACTCAACAAAGTTTGTAATTTGCTTGAAAGTCAATATTTGGTATGAGCACCTTTACTCTTTTTTGCAGCTCTCTTAGAAAAGCTTTCTTGTAATTTCTTTAAGTGGCCTTCACATTTCTCTGGGCTTTTTAACAACATTTAAACGGCATCTTTGGATGTTTCCTACTTTTTGTTCTGTTCTCTATCAAGTTGACTCCACACTGCTATAATACTTTTCAGGTCCAGGCTCTGGGGAGGCAAATCAATGACTGATATGTGCTTTTGCATCCAGGTATCCTTTTACTTCTTTGGCAGTGTGTTTGGGATCATTACCATGCTAAAAATTAAGCCAGTCAGATGATTTTCAGATGGTATTGCATGGTGGATAAAAATCTGCCAGCACATTTCTGCCTTGATAATTTTATTAATTTTGACAAGATCACTCATGCCACCGGCTAAAATACAGCCCAGATTTATTACAGTGGAAGCACAGTGGCCAAAAGCACTCAGTGTTGGACCTCCATCCTTACCTCATCTGTACATATTGCTGACAATTTGAGCCAAAAACCTCAAACTTGGAATTATCACTCTAAAAAAACCTGTTACCACTAATTTTCAGTCCAATTCTTGACTATTTTGGCATACCTCAGCCTTTTCTCCCTGTTTCCATTCCTTAACAGTGGCTTCTTTACAGCCACCCCCCCCCCCCCCCCCCCCCCCCCCCCCCCCCACTGAGACCATTTCTGATGAGGCTTCAGTGAACAGATGGATCAGCCAAAGGGTCAGATGCATCTCTCAGGTCTTGTGTCAGGTCTCACATAATATAGACTGAAAGCAACACAGCTGCTGCAGACACAGCAGAGGTATGTGTGTGAGTGTGTGTGTTAGAGAGGAAAAATAGTGGTTTAGTATGAAAAGCTTGCATGTGCGATTTAAACGTGTTGGTAAGTAAGACTGGACGAGATCGGCTATATTTATAAAAATCTAGCATATCTGAAGCCAGGAACAAAAACTGGCAAAAATGTCGACTGCTTGAGTTAACAGACTTTTCAACTGCACAACTCTTATCATTAAGACATGGGAGAATCTGATGGATTATAATCAAGTATTCCATTAAATTAATGTTTAAAGACAGTTTTAGTTTTTATTATTTCAGCTGCAGACCTGATGAGACCAAGTGAAGAATAAATATAAAACCAGAATTCAATGTAGGCTTGCAGTACACTATGTTCAAATTTGATATCAGTTCATGTTTTATGATAATATATTGATGTTTTTAGTATTTTTTTTTTTTTACTTAGTTTTGTATTGCTGTTTGCAGCCAATGCAATAGATAAATAAATAAATAAAAGTTGCATATTACAACTATATTTATTACTGATGCTCATCAGAGACAGACACACTTAGACTTTGTTTTTTGGACCCTCCTCCTTTCCTCACACCGAGGTCTGAGGAATGGTGACTTTGATTGGTCAGTATCGGATTACAGGTGGGAATTTCATACCCATTGATCCCTTGAATATTGAATGTCTGCTACAGAGCAAGTTAGGTTTGCGGAAAGTTACCATAGCGATATACTCCAGTGAGAAGTAAACATATTTTGTAGTAAAAAAACAAAAAAAACAAAAACAGGATTAATTCTGAAGTTACCTGGATTAGACCAAATCTTACTTCAAATCTCTGCGATGTATGTTTGAAATTGTGGAACCATTTCTGATGATTCTTTGATAAGTAGTGGGTGGAGCAACTGAACAGGCAGACACACGTCTCGGGCCCAATGTAAAGTTTTTGTTACATTTTTTTCTTCCTCTTAAGGACATGACTGTCAAATACTGTTCATACTTTTAGGCTGGCTACTTCTTCTTTTGTCTTCCATTTGTCCAGTTTCCTCAATTTTTTTTACACTGCACACCTTGCTGAGATATACAAGGTGTGTTAATTTTTGGATTAAACTAAAGAAATGAATAAAGTCTGTGCTTTTGCCACAGGCTGCAAATAAAATGTGTAAAAATATAATATTAAATTGGTTGTTTGCTAAGTTATTTGTTATCTGTGCACACAACTCCTTCGTCCTTTGGGTTAGGTGCCTTTTTGTGCTTGAATGATTCACGAGCAGTATTAAGTGGCTTAACAACCAAAACAAAAATCCCTCTGAAAATGATCCAGTCCAAAGACTGGACTGAAAATGAATGAAAAAGAACCCAATGTCTGAAGAAAAACTTTCAAAGTCTTTTGCAAAGCCTTGAGAACTATTGCTCAAAAGTGCTTTTAAAAAAATTACAAGAAAGTCTGGCTCATTGGAAGAACAATATAAAGTGTGGGGTGTCTTGAGACTTTGCACAGTATCAGTTTAAGTTGTGTAAGGCAGTGAAACATAAAGCCAGACCATCAAAGGGTCAACGCAGAAAGGCAGTTTAAAGTCTCGGGTGACTTGCTTGTCAGAATGTAGAAAGAAACTCAAATGCTTTTTCAGCCTTCACACCATGTTGCCCATTGTGTGTAAAACTGGAATGTAATTATGCAAAAAGGAAACTCCTGCAGACTGAAAACACCAATATTTCCTAATAATTATTAGGTAATTTACTGCCATAGTATCAACTATATTAAATTAGATGTTTTTAATTTTTTTATTTTCTTTCACTGAGAGGAAAATTTATGTATTTATTATGTTTTATGTTTTTTTTTAGAATTGTAAAGTAAGGTTTGTGGAATATTTGAGGTCTGAACATAACAACACACAATCGCTTTGATTGTGTGTTGTTATGTTCACCGTCTCCTATAGTTTGAGAATGGTTTGAGAATTACCCCCAAAATGTAAAGATGTTGCATGTGGTGTGCTATATTTCTGAGGCCCAATTAATTAATTCATGCATTAAACTGTAAACCAGCATTTTTAAAAAAATACAATTTATACTGAGGTAGAGCATGACAGAAACAGCCTGTGCTGGCAGATTCAATAACCTACTTTGCAACTTAACTTTTCGACAAAGTGATACCTGCCTTCAAACGTGGTGCTTTCAGGTGCGCTTCAATAATACTACCACACAGTGAAAACTGGCTGAGCATGACATGAACCGAGACACAAAAACTCCTAATCTTATGGAGACTAAAATGTAGCAAATTAAAAAGAAGAACTCTGCATTTTAAGTTAAAAGTTAGCATTTTTTCAAAGCGTCAAGATAAGACATTCCATTGATCTTCAGCCTCTGTAACTCCAGCTTGTTTGTCAAGACGTTCAGACTTTTTGACAACTGCTACAATCCTGCAGCTATGCCTGCCGCACATCAAACACTACCATATTCTCAACAATGAGCAGACTGCTTAAGATTCAAATAATGTTTATCCTGGGATCTGATACATGCATTCTAATCATATCTAGTTGGAGAAGATGAATCAGAAGTTAAATTCTTGCTCTGCTGAGGTGGCTTCTGCTCATTTAAAGGAATATTAAGAACGATTTTGCTAACATTGTTAAGGTGCAAAAAGACAAGATTGGTGAAAGACAGCTCATAACTCAATGAAATGAATATTTAACCACCTGAATTAAAAATAAATTTGCAAAAACATGCACAGTGGAATGATACATGTACTGAGAAAAATCAAGCAAAATATTAATTTTCTTAAGCACAACTCGAATTTGGCCTTGTGATTGAAAAGCTATATTATGGTCTACTTTCATTTCTACACAACTCAGGCACTGATGCACACAAAGACACAGATGGATATCAATGAACAGAGGCAAGCGAAAAGATACTCCCAGAGAGAGACAAACTGAGATAGATGTGTGCAAACCCACGCAGACAAAGACTGACAGTGACCCCCTCAGTTCCTACAGGACAGTCACTGGAGACAAAAGGAAAGCAATCTGTCAAGCAGCAACTAAAGTAAATCTTACCAGTAGTTTCATGAGCATCTTGTGATGAGCAATGACATCTGTCATCCCTTCTAAAAACTATAACCCCCTGAAAACATCACTAAGATCACATGAAGCAGATGTTGCTTATGTTTGTTTAAAGCATATCATATAAATATTTTAGGCCATATATGTAATTTCAATTTATGTAAGGTTTGACGTTTGCTGGTGTGTTCAGGAGGTCAGTACTCACTCCTTTTCAATATACTTGCTGCCACATTGCTCGAAGGAGGCTCTTCCATCATTTTTCCTAGTGCTGCTGGTCATGCAGCATTGCAAATACCCCACCATCATTCCTATACACTCTCAGTCTATATTCTTCTGGAGGGATAGTAATTGCTGTCACTGCCTATGCCCTGCTGCTCAAAGCTTGATAACTCTTAGTGGGGATGACACGATGAGAAACTAGATAAGGCATCAGCATCAGTGGTGAACATATTCTCCATTAAATTTCATATGGACAGAACATTTAACATTTAACAAAAAGTCTGTACAAAGAGTAGTCTAAATCAGTATTTCTCAATAGGGCTAGCATTAACGTCCAAACACTTCATTAGACATCGACAAACATAACATGCTTTCACTTTATTTCCACTCCTCCATTCTGCCCTTCCAAACTTAGGAATTATTTGCTGTGCGATACGTAAATATGCTCAGCAGCATCTCTTCCTTTAAGGCAATTTCACAACATGAAAATAAAACAGGGAGGCTAAGCTCAAAAAGCACTGATGGTAGGACACATAACCAACATTTAAAGAAAAAACTAAGCAAAGAATGCCACAACACTAAAGTGTTTTTAGTCTGTCCAATTTTTTGACATCACCTACTAATTAGAACCAATTTTGCAGCTTCATCAGTAAAAGATGAAAATCAACATGGATAGTTTCTGCCTCTCTGTCTGTAATCAGTTATTGAGCACTGAGCATTGTGTCCAAACAGGTTTTGGATTAAACCAGAGCAAATCCATCCAAATCCTCTATACGTACCACATGTGGCAACGTGCAGGGCTTCTTTTCATTAGGATATAGTGAAATGAACTGTGGGTTTAAGTGTTTGGAGTGCAGCTACGTGCACTTAAAAGAGAAACAAATAAAGGAGAGTTTTTCTGAGACCATCAATCTCCTCAAAAAAAAAAAAAAAAAGGTTAATAACATTTTTCATTGGGAGTTCATTTCATGGTACAGTATGTGCTCTTCTATAAAAAGTAGGTAATTCAGTTCAGTGGTAATATATTAAGCAAAAAGATAAAAAATGATATCTCAATGTGCCGTATCTATCTCCTCACAGCAGGAAGGACATCCTGTAAGAGATGGGCCTTTGCCTTCAGACTACATTACATTATAAGCCTCAAGCCTTATAATGCAATGTAGACCAAGGGTCCTCAAATGTCCCCCTTTGTGAGATAAGTCCTGCTGTCTATAAATTGATAAACACCTTTATCACACTGGCTCTGACTGTTGTGATTCCTGCTTAGGATTAGTATGGTTTCTCATCTGGCAGCAGCAACTGAAATATAAATAAGTTGAAAATAAAAAGAGGGGTTAAAAGGCAGTCATTGCTTTCCCATTCTCAATCCCCCAACTGCTTGTTAAAGATAGAGGCAAGCATACAAAATGTTATCACTGTAAAGACCATTGCAGTTAAAAGAAGATTGTTATTTTCATCTGCAGAACTTCACATTTGGTATTATGGCTCTATTCTGGGAAGAGGAGCTGCAAAACCCCCATATAAAACAGGACAGAGCATGCATCTATGACAACAGATGGAACTGGAGTGAATGTGGGTTGCAAAGTGACATGCAGGGTACCGCATGGACAGGCTAAAGCAAGTGAAATGACACATCCTGCGTGGGATTAGCTGATTGGCTGAAAAACCTTGAACCTTGTCAACTCTTGCTCTCCTGTCTGAGGTTTAAAGCCCAAATTGAAAGATTTGTGTTAGAGAATTTGTAACTCTGTTTCCAAAATGTTTTAAAATTTTGAATAGTTCATAAAATGCAATAAGGATTAGGACTCTAGTGTGATGTCTAGTTTATTTACATAGCACCAAATCACAACAACAGTTGCCTCAAGGAGCTTTATATTATAAAGTAAAGCCCTCACAGTAATACAGAGAAAACCCCAACAATCAGATGATCCCCTATAAGCAAGCACTTGACAACAGTGGGAAGGGAAAACTCTATTTTAACAGCAAGAAACCACCAGCTGAACCAGGCTCAGGGAGGGGCTGCCATCTGCTGCGACTGGTAGGAGGTGAGGGGAGGAAAAAGGGACAGAAGACACACTGGAAAAGCACACTGTTGCCTAAAAGCATGAAGTTTCTGGGTTTGGATCCAGCATCTGGACATCTCCACACACTTCTGTGTGGAATTTGCATGTTTTTCTCATGTCTGCCTGGATTCTCGCCAGTTCTTCTGACTTCTGACCCAAGGTCTAGAGAAGTGCAATTATTGGGGTTAGGTTAATTGGTAATTCTAAAATTTCCCATAGGTGTGAATGTAAGTGTGAATGGTTGTCTGTCTCTCTGTATTAGCCCTGTGACAGAGTGGCGACACCACAACACTGAAGTGGAGAATCGGAAAAAGATGGATGGATGGATGGATAGATGGATGGATGGATATACACTAAGCTCAAAATATTGACTCTTGATTGAAAAATTAGATCAGTTTCTGAAAGCATTAAAAGACTAGCTAACAATGTGTTTTTGTATTCACATTAGATCAGACTATAAGACCTCAACTTGTGCGGTTGCTTTGTCATCAGTATTCCCATCTGCTTGTGGACTATGACAAATTACACCCTTCGATGCTTCAAAGAGCATAGTGACAAGCCCCCCTCTGACTCTTACCAACTGCCAGTATTTCTAGACTTGGATTGACACTTTAAATGAAATAACCATTGAACAAGTAGAGAAGACGCCATCTTTGTCTTCACAGAGGCATCTGTACTCACTGAGTGTTAGACAACAAAGAGCCATAGGGGGCCTTCTTGGGTGTCAGTGGGGGTTTTGGTGGTGTGGGGGAGTAAGACGCTCTGCTGAGAAATGTCACTTCTCTGTATCCAGCGTTTTATGCCACAAATGCAGCCAATGTGTCTTTGAGTGTCGTCAGCAGATGAAATGCCTCTGCTTTGTATGTTTTCAGTGTATTGAGTTCACAGTAGTAAAAAGAGAAGAAGGAGGAGGAATGTTGTGTGTGTGAATAACTGTGGGGACAACAGTGCTTGACAGATTTACTGGAGAGTAGGTTAGAGCCGTATGAGTAAAACCATAATTTGTGGACCTGCAATGCAGTTGCATCTAAACATAAAGACATCAGCAAACTAGCAACTGCGCAGACTCAGTGCAACACGAGTCTGAACTCTTTTCTCACTCACAAGTATTTAACAGCTTTGACTTTTTAAGACTTGGATGTAGCATAATCTTTTTTTGTAATAAATAAATAGTGTATGTGCATTGTATGTTTCCTTTCACTTAGTTGGGAAAAGTAACAGCAGGATGTTTACACCACACACTGTCATGAGCAAATTCAATCTGCAGCCAACTGATTGAGCAATTTGCTCAGCAATTGAGCACAATAGGCCGTCAACGTGTGGGAATGCTAATGTATATCATACACACAAGCAAAGAGTTGTAGAGAAAAAAAAGTGAAAGGTTCATTTGTCAGTAATGATGCAGGCGGCTGGTAAATGCAGTTGAAATGAGACCCACGGCTTGAAAATTTTCCAATATTTAAAAATAAAATAAAATATATATATATATGTATATATATATATATATATATATATATATATATATATATATATATATATATATATATATACAGTGGGGCAAAAAAGTATTTAGTCAGCCACCGATTGTGCAAGTTCCCCCACTTAAAATGATGACAGAGGTCAGTAATTTGCACCAGAGGTACACTTCAACTGTGAGAGACAGAATGTGAAAAAAAAATCCATGAATTCACATGGTAGGATTTGTAAAGAATTTATTCGTAAATCAGGGTGGAAAATAAGTATTTGGTCACCTCAAACAAGGAAAATCTCTGGCTCTCACAGACCTGTAACGTCTTCTGTACGAAGCTTTTCTGTCCCCCACTCGTTACCTGTATGAATGGCACCTGTTTGAACTCATCATCTGTATAAAAGACACCTGTCCACAGCCTCAAACAGTCAGACTCCAAACTCCGCCATGGCCAAGACCAAAGAGCTTTCGAAGGACACCAGGAAAAGTATTGTAGACCTGCACCAGACTGGGAAGAGTGAATCTACAATAGGCAAGCAGCTTGGTGTGAAAAAATCAACTGTGGGAGCAATCATCAGAAAATGGAAGACATACAAGACCACTGATAATCTCCCTCGATCTGGGGCTCCACGCAAGATCTCATCCCGTGGGGTCAAAATGATCATGAGAACGGTGAGCAAAGATCCCAGAACCACATGGGGGGACCTGGTGAATGACCTGCAGAGAGCTGGGACCAAAGTAACAAAGGTCACCATCAGTAACACACTACAACGGCAGGGAATCAAATCCCGCAGTGCCAGACGTGTTCTGCTGCTGAAGCCAGTGCATGTCCAGGCCCGTCTGAAGTTTGCCAGAGAGCACATGGATGATACAGCAGAGGATTGGGAGAATGTCATGTGGTCAGATGAAACCAAAGTAGAACTTTTTGGTATAAACTCAACTCGTCATGTTTGGAGGAAGAAGAATACTGAGTTGCATCCCAAGAACACCATACCTACTGTGAAGCATGGGGGTGGAAACATCATGCTATGGGGCTGTTTTTCTGCCAAGGGGACAGGACGACTGATCCGTGTTAAGGACAGAATGAATGGGGCCATGTATCGTGAGATTTTGAGCCAAAACCTCCTTCCATCAGTGAGAACTTTGAAGATGAAACGAGGCTGGGTCTTCCAACATGACAATGATCCAAAACACACCGCCCGGGCAACAAAGGAGTGGCTCCGTAAGAAGCATTTGAAAGTCCTGGAGTGGCCTAGCCAGTCTCCAGACCTCAACCCCATAGAAAATCTGTGGCGGGAGTTGAAAGTCCGTGTTGCTCGGCGACAGCCCCAAAACATCACTGCTCTCGAGAAGATCTGCATGGAGGAATGGGCCAAAATACCAGCTACTGTGTGTGCAAACCTGGTAAAGACCTATAGTAAATGTTCGACCTCTGTCATTGCCAACAAAGGTTATGTTACAAAGTATTGAGTTGTATTTTTGTTATTGACCAAATACTTATTTTCCACCCTGATTTACGAATAAATTCTTTACAAATCCTACCATGTGGATTCATGGAATTTTTTTTCACATTCTGTCTCTCACAGTTGAAGTGTACCTCTGGTGCAAATTACTGACCTCTGTCATCATTTTAGGTGGGGGAACTTGCACAATCGGTGGCTGACTAAATACTTTTTTGCCCCACTGTATGTATGTATGTGTATATATATATATAACATGTTAAGCTACAATGTTCATCTCTGATTGTCTTCACTACAAAACAAATTGCATGAATCCAAGAGCCATTCTTGTCCCAGCTTTTTGATTTATGTGTTTTGACTGGTTTCCGTGACACTCCATCTCAGATCTAGTACTTGAAAGTAAACTGAGAAGGAAAACAAAGGGGGCTCAGGCAGACAGAAGTAAAGACGCAGACAGAACACCATAAAAAAGGCGCGAACAAAGTGACGATAGCATATGCCATCTTTTACAAGTGTGGTGATTATATCGAGGCTCAGGTGTGGCGGTGAACAGATGAGAAAAGGCAGGTTTGCGGTGACAAGAAGGGGTTGTGTGCACAAGTTAAAAACATGTGGCAAGTAAAATATATTTTGCAAGTGACCTCTGATGCTTTTTCTCATTTTCCATATAGTTTTACAAAGTTGGACGCTTATAACCAAAGGTCAGCGTATGCACCAAAGCTCCGGATTTGGACTGCTCTAAAGAGCTGATCTCGCTGGTTTTTCCTACCCTTCAGTCACATGATGTCAAAGAGAGAAGAGAGAGGCATGCACCTCTGAATGTGAGCAAAGCAGATCCATTCATCTGTTGATTATACTTCCTGTTCATGAGGGGCAGCCAGCAGAAAGGAAGTTGGCTTAGAGGGAAAGGAGCTAGAATTTCAAATGGAGGATAGGCTGAGGGGCTGCGCTGAGGCCTGGTATAAGATAAATAAGGATTATTAAATGTGAATCATGCAGTCTAGTCTACTAAAGTTCAATAATAAAAAATATAGAGTTGGAAATGAGTCCACTTTAAACTGCTTTCAAAACTTACACGGTTTATGAATGCTAAAATATGCTTTTAATACTGAGATTCAGCAGATTTTTCAGTAATGCTGCACAATCACAACTGCTAAATAACTTTAGAAGTAGATATTTAAAGTGTGGGAATGTCTATGAGTCTTCACAGAAAATGAGTGGAATTTTGTATTTTCAAAGTGTAAGTCACAACTCTATTTTCCCGTCATCAGTATTGAAAATACTAAACATAATCGTTGTTCAGTGGGTGTAATTGAGTTGCTACAGAAGTGTGGTATTTAATGCAAGAACAACCATCTCAGAAACCCACTGAGGTGAGAGTCGGGATTTTGGTGCATATTCTACATTTTTCCCCCCATATCTATTATTTCCAAAGACAAACCGAACAGTTGTGCTGAAATTAAACATACTTTAGAATACAAATAAACATGAATAAACATGAGTCTGAATTTGTGCCTTCAGTCTGAGGAAAGTCGGATAGAAGGCACCGTTGGCTTTCTACTTGCGCTGCAGGGTCTGCCGGGACAGTGTAGAGTTTTGATATGAATACTGAGTGGGAAAACAAGAAACAAGACATCCAGGACACAAACACTGGAAGTTAGAATAGGTTATTGGGTGTACACACTCTCTGAAGGGATGAATAATGTAAAATAGGCTGGTTAGTTGTCAAAAGAACCTCCTCATAGATTTTTGGGTTACTGTTTTGTAAAAGAAAGACTTCATCAAGAGTTTTGGGCGAGCCACCTATTTATGAGCTCCTATTATTTTGCATCATTGCTTCTTTTTTCCGTTGTATTAATTGGGATTTCAGATGGAGAAGAAATGAGAGAACCATTACTGCATGTAGCCTGAGTGGCATGACAGGAGAGAGTAGCTAAACTAGGCTGTACTTTGATGGAGAGGAATACTGGATGTGCTCCATGGTGTTGTATTATTTAACTGTTTTGGGCATCTGCTGAAATGACCACTGACACAGAGTGGTAGGTGATGCTCTTGCCAGACATGTATTCACATAAATATGTGCCAAGTTGGAAGCAGTTTACAGATGTATCTTGCATTAGTGTAGCCTGAGAGAGATGGTGAGAAGAGATTGCAAGAGAAATGATGCAGAAGTGAAAAAACTCATATACAGTCTAATCACACTATTGGAAATGTCAGCACTATCCTGTTGATGACACTGAGTACAATTTATTTTTACTTTGGAAAACCAAATTTCAAAGAATCTTTTTTTTCTGTTGGAAAGGACAAAATACTTGATTTAACACCAGCCATTAAATGTCTGAACCAAAGGGGACCCGAGCTACAGGGATTATATTTGTCACGAAATCAACATGACACTAATTTGACCACCTGTGACACAGGCACCTCAAAGTCCAGAGCAAGTGGGGGGGGGGGGGGGGGGGGGGGGGGGGGGAACCCATCATCTGTGCTCTTGCCTGCACCATCATTTTATATCAAATTAAAAGGCCAGAGACTATGTCCTTCCACCAGAGTGTCAACCCCGCTTGTCAAAACCTAACAAGTCATTTGCTGAAGGTTATTGTTATTGTATGACATTTAATCCATGTCATGATATTAGCATAATTCCCTGACCCGTCTTCTTAACCTCCAGTCACCTTTAATTGGCCAGAGCTTTTCAATGCCCATGTTTCGTATTGCACTGTGTGTAAATCTCATTACTGTTATGGCTGTTGGATAGTGCTGCTAGGCATTAAAAAGACAGATACTCCCTATAAGCCACCAGAGAAATGGCAGTCAAAAAGCTCCCATTTGTGAGTGGTTACACTAACCTCAGAGCTTATAGTGTCTGTTGATCTCAGTGGTAATGTGAGTCTGGTTTGTGTGTACGATGCAGTATAGAACAATGGCAACAAAAACAAGCTATCAAGTGTGTGGCCATTAGGGTTGTCCTTGTGGAGCAGAAGTGATCAGTGATATGTGGACCCTGCAGCACCTCGCTGAGTGCTAACTGTGTGCTCCTGTCTTCTTTCACTAATAGTGTCTTGGCGATGACCCATGGTTGAACGGTCAGCTGCAGAGGTTGTCAGTTATGTTGACAGCCAGGGTGCAAGATGTGTTTTAAAGAGTTATTACTTCTTTAACTATGGACTGCATAGCTCTGGAAACAAGGTTACTTAAAGTCTCAAATATTAAGAGTGAGAAAGGAATGTGAAAAACCGTCTGGTAAGCTCTTTAATTTTCCATTAAATCATGATTTTCAGCCCACCCAGCAAGTTGAAAGGTCTGTGCCTGAATTCGTATTATCTGTTAACCCACATCTATGTAATGCATTATGTATCCTAGTCTACATGCAGTACCTTGCAAAAGTCGTGAATCACCCCTTAATCCTTTATTGAAGGATGGGTAAGAAGATTTCCTGGAAAATGAATTTGAGGTTAAAAAAAAGGGGTTGTACAATTTTAATGACTTTGAAATTCACTATTTGGTCTGACTACCTTTGTTCTTCAATATTTTGTGAACTCTCTTAGTCAAGGTTTTCTTGGAATGTCTTTAAGTAGTCTTCACAAATAGTTCTCTACACTCCTTAATGGACCTTTGAAGCTCTTCTTTGGATGTCGGTTTCTTTTTGTTCTATTCTGTAGAGATGATCCTACACTGCTTCACTAATGTTGATGTCCAGGCTCTGAACAATCCAAGATTTTTCCATTATATATTTTTTTCAATTCAGGTGTGTTTTTACTGCGCTGACAGTATTTTTGGGGTCGCTGTCAAACTAAAAAAAAAGGGAAGCTGCTAATCAGACACTTTTCAAATTGTATGGTGCACGGTGGGTCAATATCTGATGGTTTCTGTGTTCATAGTTCCATCGATTTTGACAAGATCCCCAACACCACTGGCTGAAATGCAGCCCCAAAACGTGACAGAGCAGTCTTGACAGTCGTGACAGAGCCCCCTGCTGTACTCTTTGTACACATATGACTGTGTGGCCACTACCAGCTCCACTGTTAGGTTTGTAGCTTGAACCTATTCGCTGGAACGTTAAGACAATATAATTACACTGCTAAGCAAGACACAAATAGGCAAAGTTCTTCATGTTACTCGTGCACGGGAGAGAACCAGACAACCGCTTGACTCCAGTTGGTCTCGTCCGTTCTCCCGTATCACTGTCCTTTTATTGAGGTTACATGAATATGCATAAGTTCATTAACATATGACGTCTACATACACAAAGAGTACCTTGCCTGTGTGTGTGTGTGTGTGTGTGTGTGTGTGTGTGTGTGTGTGTGTGTGTGTGTGTGTGGACTGCTGATCAAAGGGTCAAACATCCTTGGTCAGGAAGAGGGTAGCCTCCCCCTCACCCTAGATGGTTCATCCTAGATAACACGGTGAGGAAGTCCTGCAGTTCATCTAAACAAAGAGCACTTAGACTAGAACAGACGCAACTACGTTAATCCTACCATAAAATAATAAGACACGGTATGACCTCTCATGCTCCCAAAGTGCTGTCTAATACACACAAAGTTTGCAGACTATCAAGGATCAAAACCTCTACCAATCTACAACTAATTACAAAACTCTAAGCATATATAAGTAAATATTTCTAAGCATAAATGACAATCAACAATACAAATCTAACATTTCCCCCCTTTTTGACCTTTATGCCTGAAAAGTTCCCAGGTATGAATACCTCATGTCTGACAGTTTCAATGCAAACATTTTTATACTCAGCATATGTCAAATCACCCTAAATTACTGTAAAAGTACACAGTTCAACAAATGTATTAGCAGTTATCCCATTCATTGAGCTCATCTCATGGCAAACTGCATCTTACGAGCAAACAAAGAAATTGTTAATTTAATAGTGAAAATAAAAAAGTAACATTTTCAAAAACATCTCAGCTTGGTAATGCTTCCTCCAGGTGTGCACATCACATGTCTTTCTGCAGAGTGGTTTGAGTTCTGCAGGGCGTCATGAATGTCTCTTCCAGTTGTTTCCATCGTTGTCCATAGGACCAGAGTCCAAATGTATGTAGAATAAACATTCAAACATACCAGTTGGTTTTGTTGTTTGTCAACATGGTTCTCAGCTATTTCCAAAGCTGCAGACCTCTCAGCACTCTAGTTTTATGGCCTCCCATTACCTCACTTCAGGCCTTCGTCCTGTGAGGGGGATATTTATGACTCCTTCATTGTCCTTCATTGTCCATACTCTGCAGAAAACACCTCTGTGGAAAGGGTGCAGGGTTGTCTTACTGCTATTATGATCCCAGCAGCCTTCAGAGTGTCATCGTATGCACAGTACAGTGGCACAGCGTTAGGTGATGTTCATAGGAAACTGCTGTTATCACCACCATAGCTTCTGGTTCCTGTGCTTTTCACAGAATCATGATGTCATCCTCGAACTCCTTCTACGCTGTCGATGGAGCTTGGCACGCTCCTCATCCCCTGAGTGTTTATGTTCCAACGCTGCTGAAGGTTTAAGGCAGAGCACGTCGTACACCTTAGTCGTCTTCCTCAGCGTCAATATTGAATCTTTCATTGTATTTAAAATCTTGCTGTGGGAAGTCTCCTCTTGATTTCCTGGAAGCTTAGTAGCACAGCTCTCTGTGTGATGTCTGCTGTGCTGAAGATGATCTCTGATCCTCCTGAAGCCTCTCTCCCATCTTGTGGACGATCCTCTCCTCTATTTTGCAGGCAGTTTCATGGTCCTTGCTGTGGCTCCAAGGTCTGATTTCATGATGGGCCCCAATCAGCTTGATCTTTGACCTCAACCACTGCCTGGTCCTGTCAGCTATGCGCTTCTCACTGGGCCTCTGAAGATTTCTCAGGAGATTACTGCTGCACCTGTATTTCCTTGCTAGGAAGACAAACTATTTGGAGAGTATGTCAACAATCATCAAACCACATTCTTTAGTTCAGTGAACTTCACTTATAGGCCATCAAAGCCTCATCTGAACATGGGTGCACCACTTGCATAGGTTTAATATTTGTAAATAAAACGGCTAATCACACAAATCACTGCAACAATAATAAAAAACATTGTTTAATGTTAATCCTTGGACCCCTCCTCCTGACGCATGGACACACCCATGCGTCAACTCACCAAACCTGGATTCCAGTCTTAAAGAAAAAGATTAGCTAGATCATATCCCAGGCAACATCAGGGCATCTCCTCCCCTGGAGCAGCACCACCCTGGACCTATAATCCTGCAATGAAAATGTTAGTGTGCTTTGCATATTAAGTTTGCTTAACACCCGGCTCTCCCAGGAGCCTGCATACACACCATCATGGCCTGGAAAACAAAATCTGGAAGTAAAATCAAACTCCATACCTGTAAACAATTGTATCATAAGGACAAGAAGCATTCAACATCAGCAAGACAAGTGTCATGTGCAGGTTTTCTCAAATCAGTAAACTACAATCATTTTCATAAGTCGCCTCAGACATGGATCATCCCATGTACTCAGGCAACATTAATGTAATCGGTGACTGCTCTTAAGCAAAGTCACTCCACTTATATATTACTATGGGCTCAAAAGTGGCCAGCTAATGAGCCCATATCAAACTATCCCAGAAACACTGTATCTCTTATTTGTTTTACTCATGTCACTTGTCCGTTCCAGCTGAATCTTCCACAGCATTCTCAAAGAAACTAACATTAGCAATACACATTGACTGTAGTCAGACAGAGGTCAGACACAGGTCAACAGGTTCCAGAGGTGCCATAAAAACACCATAAAGTCAACCCTAGCTGTGGAAAGAAGTAACACCAGTTCTCAACACAGGAAATTTCACACAGGTTATTCACATTATCAAAGTAACCTTCACATTTTCCCATCAACACAATGCAACAGCATCACCACTCATAACCTGTAAACACAGTTTTCCTCACACATAAACCCAGAAATCCTGTAGTAGGAAAAAACATCAACCAGTTGTCCTGGTATAAATCGCATCATCAATTCACATGAAGAACTGGCATGCTGTAAGAAAAGAAAATGCAAATATTAGCGCTTGCGCAGGCGTATGCATACTTTGTCACAGTTATCTCTGTGAGCAACTCAAGCCTATGAATAACACACCTGATAAATGCACAGACACAGAAAATGGCATTTAAAAGGTTAAATCATCATGCAACCTCGAGTGTTGCTGTCATCTTTCTGCTCCTGTAAAAGGAAACACATGGGTTCATCTGCACCTTTGTCAGGTGGGGGTTAGCTTCACACAATCATGTTCAGTCAGTCAGTCAGTTATTTTAAAATTCTTACTCATTCACTCAGTGGTTCCTTCTTTTGCTAATTGTGGAAATTATCATCGCATTCGTTTCCACGCTCAGCAAAACGACGTTATTTCAAAAAGAAAAATAATTTAGACTGGATTTCCTCGTTGAATCCTTTTTGGGGGGGACTCTCATTTCCTAATTGTCCCAAATAAGTGGCTTTCTCCTGAACCCATTTTAAATGTGGAGAAACTCACTTGCAACAATTTTCTTGACGACGTGTAACGCTTTCAATTCCCGACTTGCAGATCTGCTCAAAGAAAAGAAATTCACAAGCAAAAATCAGTGCTTGTTCAAAAATGAAAAATAAAAAATAACAGAGATTATCAAACCAAACTCTCAGTGCACTGTGAAAGTATCAAAATAAAAAGGCCTTGTTAAGTCATGACACAAACTCCTCATCATCTTCACAACAGGAGAAGAATCATCAGCTAGATTCACTCCAAACCAACCATCAGCTGCACCACTCACAACATAAGCCTAATGTCTTCTTTAACTTATGAGTTTAATCACCAGGTCTGTGTTCTTCACTCATTTAGGCCACAGATCTATTTTATTCAATTTTCCTTTTTTCCCTTCATCATAAAACATGTGACATGCTGTCATGCACTTCACAAAAGACGTTTGTTCTGATGTATTCAGAGTTGTGTATCTAAATACAGGATTCACTCGCACATCAAAACAGGAAACTCAGTGTTTTAGAGTCTCCACTCAACACACAACAACTCCAACACATCTCATTCACTCGTACTAGAATTCAGTCACCTTTCATTAATCTAAAACCGATCAACTAATTTGCATATCAACTATTAACCCACTAAGTTGACAGGACGACAGAAAAGCATGTTCAAAATAGTATCACAAAAGACAATTTCCCTCATACAGTAAATTACATGTGCTGCCTCAATCAAGCAGGAAGCTTCTCCCAATTTACCATTTTAACAACTAAATTTATTGTCTGATCACTGGTTGGTCAAACCAGGATCTTTTTTCCCACAAAAGTTAAACTGTTGTCCTGCAACCTGGAGAGTCAATTTTTTGCATTGGATAAATTCAGTATTTAATAACAAGTGTCTGCTAAATTGACACTATTTTAACACTGATGAAAGATAACAAGCTAATTTTCATTGCATGTGTTTGTGTTATTAGGCAGGTCTAATGCATGTCTGTGGAGCTGCATCTCCAGCAGAGCATGTTCTTAAAGCTGCCTTTCCTACACACTTCTCTGCTATTATTTAATCATTTCTTAACTAATGTGCTATGAGTCTTCATGAGTCATTTTGTGTTTGGAATTGTTAGTAGGGTTAATGCATGTTCTGCTTGTGTGTGTGTGATTTTGTATATGTTTCTATTTTCGCAATGTTTCAGACTCCGTCTCAATTTTCCAACTTAAGCAGTCAGTTTTCTTTTCCCCAGGTTTGCTAACCCAAATTTTGATTTCCCACATTAAATAATTCCTATGTGTTCTCACCTAGTCTTCTCACTCTGTTGTCCTCTCACTCTTTTGTCCTCTCCCACTTCAACAGTCCCGGCAGTTCTCCTTCAGCTTTGTCCTGTCTAGTAGCTGAAGTGCTGCTGCTGCCTTCTTGGGCGACTTCTTAGCAGCTGCTGCCGGTTTCTTGGCTTTGGCCGCGGCGGGCTTCTTGGCTTTGCTCTCAGTAGCCTTGTTCATCTTGAAGGATCCGGAGGTCCTGGTGCCCTTGGTCTGCACCAGAGTGCCCTTCGCCACCAGGCTCTTGATGGCGGTCTTGACACGGGCCTTGTTCTTGTCCACATCGTAGCCTCCGGCAGCCAGAGCCTTCTTGAGAGCGGCCACGGACAGGCCGTTGCGCTCCTTGGAAGCGGCCACGGCTTTCACAATCAGCTCGCCCACGCTGAGGCTGACCTTCTTGGGCTTGGAAGTCATCGTCTTCTTCTTCTTGGCCTGAACCTCGGTGCAGGGCGTGTTTATGATGGAGCCTTTCCCACCACAGCGCTGGCACGTTGAACGCATCATGAAGGGTCCATTTCTTTCATGTCGCTAGCCGCATGTGGCTTGCCCGAGTCACTCAGTCCTTTTTGAGCATTTCAACATGCTGCCGCCGCAGACCCTGGCCTCAGATCCAGCAAGTTTAGCGCGCTGATCTCCAAAAAAGTCCCGAAGGCCAGAAAGACGTCAAATAAGTGTCTCGTGCTGAGAACTCAAACAAAAACTCCTCTTCACGCTGCCATCTTGCTCGCCCCTCCGTGAAATTCAACTAATCAGACAGGAAGATGGGTTTGCTTTCTTCTTCTGCTGCTGTTTATCCACATTGCTGCTGCTTTGCTGGGACTTTTTGTGCTCAGGACTTGCTGCTGTCTCTTTATCATGGAGCTGCATTCCTTATCTTCAGGGAGGAGTGAGCTCGCTTGTGAGGTTGAGAAACACATGGCACTGTAAATAAGTCAGCCAGAAACTTGGCCTGCATGTTTCCAATGATGTTAAACTATAACTTTCTTCCGACCGCTGCATGTGGAAAATTGATTCAGGTCTGCTTTTCACCTGAAAGTGACAAACTAAGACATTTCATTATTATCATCACTGCTTAATCAACACACATCTCTCTCTCTCTCTGTTTTTGTGAACAATCCTTTCTTAAAAGCAGAAAATGAAATTATAGTTGTTTTTTTGGTTGATCAACACAAAACCTTTTTCCTATGATTATTTTTCTTTTTCACTCTTTTTTTTTTCTTCTTCACAATAGCTGGTGGTCTGCAAAATCACCGCTCTCACTCACAATCAGAGGCAATCACTTTTGCACAGTGCACAAAAACACTGTGATGTCAGACACATTCACACTCACTTTTTCATCTGCATAAATAAACCATATGGCTGGAGATATGTGCCATGGTGATCCATAGGCATGATCACACGTTTATTTAATTATTTCCAACCCAACAAAACAAATAAACAAAAACATGATGCTGATGCTACACACACACACGAGTCAAGGTGCAGAAAAACTGCTCATGGAAACGCTGCACACTCTCTGTTTCCCTCTCTTTGAGTAGTTCTCAGACAGCTCTTGATCTGATAATGTGTAGCTTGCTCATCAGCTCAAAAAACAAAAACAAAACTGCAACGCGACATCACACAGTAGTTGCATGCTCTGCCCACAGTGGCAAAGTCTTACACTTACATATTCAACACAGCTTCTCCATCATGTATTTTTAGATGTTTCATACAGGGTTGAGCATATTAGTTGTTTTCACAGATGTGCTCTATATCTCAACAATGGCTCATAACAAGACGACAGTCTTCCACACAGGTCAAGTGCCTCTATGCACTTCATTAGTTTAAATATTTACCTATATCACTTCACCTCACATGTCATTGTACTGAATTTAAGCAACCACAAGCTTAATGTAGATGACTTTTAACAACTATCCACCTCAATGGTTTGGCACACAGGCTGTTAACATTTTGTGTCAGGAAGGGGTGGGGGGAAAGCCACCCACCAGAGCACAGCTGCTGATGTGGGCTGGCCTTTTCCACACACTCTTCAAGGCTGGTGTGTTTTCTGAAAACTTCTAACATTTGAATCTCTTCCATTTATAAGCCTGCGATTAACCGCACGGCTCAGGTCCGCGTGAAACCCGCGCGACCGCATTCGCGTGCACCCACGCAGCTGTGGAGCCTTCGCTCTCTCTCTTTTATACATAAATACTTTGTGCTGCCAGGAGCAAAGTCCAGCACAAACGTCTTTCTCCCTCTAACTCACTCTTGGTTGCTTAGAAACCCATGATAACAACAACAGTCGGTGTTACAGACCACGTGTTCTGCTCCGCACACACTCACACAACAACAACAACAAAAACGACGACGACGACAACAATGACAACAACACAAAATAGGCCTACTCCGGACTCACACCGGACCGCTCGGGACCCTGACCCAGTTGTGGGACGCTCACCCACTCGCGCGACAAAACCCAATGAAGGGACGCTCGGGACACACACCCAGGGCGATTTCAAAACCGGACACTCACCGGACGCTTGGGACCCTTGGGCGATTTAACCAAAACTTCTTTTTCGGGACACTAACCCAGTTATCGCTCCACAAAGCAGCGAACTTCTCAACGCCTCACAAAATGGCGGAGACTGCACAACGACACGGTTATAGAGTCGGCCTCTTTAAACTTACTTGGCGTTGCTTAGCGTGTAATATCAGCCTGAATCCCGCCGATCGCCATTCATCGAGGAGAAAGACAGACAGCGAATCCACAGGAACTTCCTGGCTGACGTCAGTCTTTCAGCGTGCCTCCCCCCCCTCGGTGAATGCGATCCCAGGGAGCCGGCATCGAAGGACCAATTAATGTTAGGTTTGTAGCTTGAACCTATTCGCTGGAACGTTAAGACAATATAATTACACTGCTAAGCAAGACACAAATAGGCAAAGTTCTTCATGTTACTCGTGCACGGGAGAGAACCAGACAACCGCTTGACTCCAGTTGGTCTCGTCCGTTCTCCCGTATCACTGTCCTTTTATTGAGGTTACATGAATATGCATAAGTTCATTAACATATGACGTCTACATACACAAAGAGTACCTTGCCTGTGTGTGTGTGTGTGTGTGTGTGTGTGGACTGCTGATCAAAGGGTCAAACATCCTTGGTCAGGAAGAGGGTAGCCTCCCCCTCACCCTAGATGGTTCATCCTAGATAACACGGTGAGGAAGTCCTGCAGTTCATCTAAACAAAGAGCACTTAGACTAGAACAGACGCAACTACGTTAATCCTACCATAAAATAATAAGACACGGTATGACCTCTCATGCTCCCAAAGTGCTGTCTAATACACACAAAGTTTGCAGACTATCAAGGATCAAAACCTCTACCAATCTACAACTAATTACAAAACTCTAAGCATATATAAGTAAATATTTCTAAGCATAAATGACAATCAACAATACAAATCTAACATCCACCACCATCATCAAGTTTGCTGACGACACCGTTGTGGTGGGCCTGATCTCTGATAACAACGAGACGGCCTACCTGAAGGAGATTAGGAATCTGGAGAACTGGTGCCAGAGGAACAACCTCCTTCTAAACGTCAGTAAGACAAAGGAGCTGATAGTGGACTTCAGCACTAAGCAGGAGAGGAACTACCAGACCCCCGTCATCAACGAGTGCCCAGTGGAGAGAGTGGACAGCTTCAAATACCTCGGAGTTCACATCACGCAGGACCTGTCATGGTCCTGTCACATCAACACCGTGGTGAAAAAGGCCCGACAGCGTCTCTACCACCTCAGACGCTTGAGAGACTTCCAACTGCCCTCCAAGGTGCTCAGGAACTTTTACTCGTGCACCATAGAGAGCATCCTGGCGGGAAACATCTTAACCTGGTTCGGGAACAGCACCATGCAGGACAGACGAGCTCTACAGAGGGTTGTGCGGTCAGCTGAGCGCACCATCCGCTCCGAGCTCCCTGACCTGCACTCAATCTACAGCAGGCGGTGCTGGACCAAGGCCAGGAAGATCGTGAAGGACCTCAGGCATCCCAACAACAGACTGTTCTCTCTGTTGAGGTCAGGAAAGCGATTCTGCTCCCTGAAGACCAACACAGAGAGACTGAGGAGGAGCTTCTTCCCGCAGGCGATACGGTCTCTCAATCACACCACCACACAGTACTGACCCACACATATGGTTCTTACACACACACTGGACTTTCTGGACTTTGGTTTTGCACAACACTGGTCACTATATTCTTCATTTCCGGTTAATACTTGTACAGCTGCTGTTATTGTGTATATATTTATTTATATTTAGATTTCTTCATACATTCTTATATAGTTCTATATTGTGTATTGTGTATTTTGTTGTACAGTTATTTTATTTTCAACTTTAATTTATATATTTTATCTTATTCTTCCCAGTTAAATTTACCCTTCATTCTAATTTGTGTTGTACAATTATTTCATTTTTAACCTTAATTTATATTTTATTCCTTCCTAGTTAAATTTACCCTTTTTAATTTTTCATATTTATTTCCTATCTTATTCATAGCCTTTTCCTTTTTTTGTTTTCTTTAGGTCACGAGCAGTTGTCCAAGCATTTCACTACATATCGTACTGTGTATGACTGTGTATGTGACAAATAAAAATTTGAATTTGAATTTGAAAATTTGTGTAGTTTAGCATACCTAAGCCTTTTCTTCCTGCTTCCCTTCCTTAACAATGGCTTCTTGTCATTGTTTGTTGGCTATGTTATGTATAGACACAACATTTGTTCATCTCTTGAGTTAGACACCTTTTATATGTTTGAATAACTCAGTGTGCAAATGGCTTTACAAACAACAAACATTCCTTTGCAAATGATCAGGTACAAGGACTGGACTGAAAATAAATGAAAAAGCAGCCACAGTCCAAAGAAACCTTTCAAAGATCTTATGAAAACTAGAGAACTGTTGCTCAAGACCGCTTTAAAAATGTCTCCTTTGAAGTAAAATATAAAGATATGCTGAGTGCCTTCAGTCTTTTGTGCAATGACACATTTAATTTGACTAACAGAATTAATAATTGTAACCTTTGGCTGTAATTGTAATTCTAGCTGCCATAGGTTGTGCATATTTTCTACTTTTAATGGACCTGACCTCACAAATGACTGAAGATAATAATTTGACACACATAAATACCAAACATGACCTAACATGTGACATCAAAGCTTACAAAAAAAGAAAAGAAAAAAGAAACAAAGCCAGCTACCACTGACATTGTCACCGGCACCGATGACCTGACTTCAGTCTACTAGCTACTCTATGCTATGTAGTCAAGATGGTCACCACTTAGAGTGATAAGTGCACAGCATTTCCCACTCTGTTTAACTTGTAGTGCACTTCGTGTAGCCATCCTTTTGTAACAGCACTTACTCTCACTTCTCCTTGAATATATTGATGACACATTAAAGAAGCAGCCTAGAGTCTAAAACTAATTTGTTTAGCGTTATAATTCTGGCAGTAATGGGCAAATTCATACTGCGAGTCTTAATGCTCAATTTTGATGTCCTATTTTCCACAGAACAGTTCTACAGATGCACCACAACAAGTGTAGCTGCTTTACATGCACTGCATATGTCTCTTAGATTCCTGCAAATGAATGTTCTCATTGTCCTACATTTCCATAACATCTTCCCAACAGGAGAGGTATGTTTAACTTGTATGAAATCGAATGTGAATGTTGAGATTGAGGGCATATTGCCATATCTCACATAAGCTACAGCCTATATGACAGTGATGTAAAGTGAAATATAAAATGTCAGATTTGCAGTGCTTTTATCTCTGTCCACTCGAGTGTTAAAATAGATGAGTCATGTATGAAGGAAAAAAGAAACCCTGGAAAAATGCAATTTATCTTGCAACATGAATATCAGCTTGTTTCAGAAAAAAAAGGGGAAAAAATAAGCAAAAATAAAAAATCTGGTTCTTGTTTTTCCTTCACACTAAATACTTTAACTTCCTTGAAAATGTTGAGCCACATTGTGGATTTTTTTTAATGCTCTCATCATTTTTATTTGCCAACCAGCCTGGAAATAACCTACATCCACAGACAACAGCACCATGTCAGCATCTCTCTCTTTTCTTTTAGCCTCAGGCTGGCAGCAGTTGACTGAAGTGTTCCTAATATGGAAACACAATGGCAACCTTTGTGCCCTCATCTGTTACCGACTAACAGAAAACTGTTTTGTTAAGCAAAAGGGAGACATTTAGAGATTTTTAGCCCATTAGAGAAACTGAATTGTTTTTTTATGGTGAAAATTTGTCACATTTATGTAAACCGAAGGCACAGTGGTTTATTGGTTCACTTTCCCTTCACAGCAAACAGATACTAGGTATGAATCCACCAGTTTGCATATTCTCCTACTGCCAGCAGGGGTTCCCTCAGGGTACACTGGCTTCCTCTCAGAGTCTAAACACATGCTTGGTAAGTTAATTGTTGATTCTAAAGTAGCCTTAGGTGTGAATGTTTGTCTGTGTTAGCCCTGTGTTATACTGACAACCTGGATACCCTGGCTCTTGCCCCATGACAGCCAGGATGGCCCTGCATTGGATAAACGAAAGAAAATGGAAGGATTTATTTATATATATTAATTCAAAGTTGTCACAGTGAACTAGCACATGTATTTTTAAGTAATGCCCATAACTGGAAACAAGAAACACTAAGCGTGCTAATAAAATACTTTTTAGTATGTGCCAAGCAAATAAATAAATGAAAGATGTTTGAATATTTAATGAGTTAAATGTAAGTAAGTCTCTAGCTTTGTTGTACTTTGCCCTAGAGCTGCAAATATGCAAATCAGTATGTGTGTCCTAATTATTTGCTCGGCATTATAGCATTATTTACTCTTACTCTGGTGTTACTCAAGAGCTTCACGACTGATGCACAATTTATAAGTTAAACATCATCATAAGTTTTTGGGGTAGGATGTTTTCTTTAAACATATGAGCATGTGATATACCGCAGGTAAGGTCAAAATAATCAAGTCAAACATTACAAACTAAAGCTGGAGATGGTGACGTTTTCAGTTAAACACTTTGGTGTCTATAAATGAAACTCGTTACGCTGAATTTGACCTGTAGCTGATATTCGATTATTATTACTTTTTTATCTTAAAGGTTTGTTTGGCCTAGGCTGCCAGGACATATATCCCCAGCTACAGGCATTTGTGATGCCTTTGAATAAACGACTGTCTTAGCCCTTATATGAAGAAACAGCTATACTTGTCGCATCTCTCACAGCATACCCAGTGGCTTTGTTTGTCTAGTGTTGATCAAAAATGTGGTTTTATGCTGCAGGATTAAACATTGTTTCTTTCTATGCACTTTTTTTTTTATTAGACGATGACAACAACAGTAACATTAGCCATCTGTTTCCAGTGAGGATGAAGGGTTATAACTTTTCGGACAGCACCGGTAATATGACTACTGTAAAATGAAACTGCTCCCATTATTTCACTGACCGGATTTACATTGACCGTTCCAGGTGTTTCAGATGCATCAATGCAAGAAGCAATTGAGATTCATTAAAAAAAAGGTTGCTAAAGTTTGACATGTTCTAAGCAGATGTTAAAAGGGCGTAAAATATACTCGTCCCAAGTGAACCTGGAGTATGTCAGTAAGCGGTCTGTTAAAGCAGCCTCAACCAGGTCTGTCCTCTGAGATAACAGCGGCTAAAGTTACCCTGAAATTGCACTGAAATTAGCTGTAGTTCAGCCTGAAGGGACAAGAGGAAGTGTCACCAGCTACATTACAACACATGCAGCTGGACAGGTACACTGTGCCGCTTTAACTGCTCTGTGCTCAGGTGAGGAATCGTTTGAGTCTCTTCATGGTTGCTCATGTGTTTGAGCTTTCAAATGAACTGCTAAATTACTAATTCTTCGTCTGGTCTTTTAGAGATTTACCAAACAGCTTTTTACACATTGCTACCAAAATCTGGATAAAATCTAAGGCAGCCTTTGAACCATATTTGTATTCTGGGTATGTGCAGCCAAATTTAAATTTCAGTATACAACATCCCATCTGTAATTTACTTGGATAGGGAAAGCTAAAATGTATAAAGGGAGTCACTTAAATGAAAGGACACGCGTTGCTTCAGGGCCTAGTGAAAGGTGAATCGCATGATACAGCATCAGGAGAAAAAAAATAATAACCTCTGATAACATGGAAGGAAGGAATACCAATGAGTGACCTCAAAGATATTTGTCATTGGCAAGAATAAGCCCATCTGTTTGCTAAGCAGGTATAAAGGCTTCACTTGCAAATTTCTTCCTGTTCGTGGTTGCTGAAGCAGAATATACTTTAGCAAATGGCTATGCCTTGACATATAGAGCAATTTTCTTACAGAATCCATTGTGTTATTGTTGTAATGCAATTTGAAGCATTTTATGAGGACTCTTTCAGCAGTCTCATCTTGTGTGTATGTGCAATGTGCCGGCAAAATAATCATTTGGATATCATTACCTTCTGAGAGAGATAACGCCATTTAAGCCTTATGATGCCCATCCAGTTCTGCTGTATGCCCAACAGAACTCAGCCACAACACTGGATCTTTTGCTTTATCTATTGTGATTTAATGAGAATATTTGTGTATTTTGTGCATTTTTTTTTCCGCCAAGAAAAACATCCACATTTGTCGTGCAGGAGGGAAGAGAGGTAACTCGGTGCTACTGAAAGGTCTCTAAAGTAACCCAAGACGCTTAAAGATTTTGTTGCCAGTTATTGACAGCAGAGGTTGGGGAACCCTGCACAGGTCATGGAGTCTTATTTGAAATGGCTTCATTATAAATCTAGCGAAACGTTGATCTCGCAGGCTGCCTTGTCAGTGCTGTCATCCATCGCGGAGCATATATGCATTCAGTTTGCGTTCTGTTTGTCTTCCTACATCTTGGTTCCTCTCCTCCCACACAACCTCTCATCTCCTCCCCAGGAAGTATGGCTCTAATGAGGGGTGGAAAATGTATTGCAGAAGGAGGAGATTTGTATAGAACTGAGATGAGACTCTAAAGAAAAGAAGAAAAAAAAAAGCATAATCATGAATATCAGTACTGATTTCATATCAAGTGGCTCTAGTGCCAAGCCAGTTAAGGCTTAATCATGTTTAATCATACCCAACTGATTTAAATTACAGAAAGCAACAAATTTTTAAATAGTGTATGATGAAATCTATTCTGAATTTGAATTTTGTGTTTAGTGTTATAGGAAAGAAAAAGCCTTCATATGTTTGAAGGGTTATGATGAAGTCTGTATAAGTCTCTGTAGTTTCTAGGACATATACATATTTGATGTATAGTATCAGCACAAAAGAGATATGGGCTTTATTATTACACTACAGAATGCTGTATTTAGGTCAAGCAGCTTGTACTGTATATGCTGAAGGCCAAAGCATGTGAAGATATTTATTGAAAAGTTACTTCACTGTTTCCTCTGACAAAACTGCTATGATGGATGTCAAAATATTGGGACAGTCAGCATGACGGTAGCTAAACATCAGTTCCTGTGTAACAAAGGAAAGCAGAGGTAGCAGTGATAGAATGACAGATGGAAATACCCCAGAGAGAACAAGCTTTTTCTGTTTGAAATTAAAAATGGTAACAACAGATACTTGGGTAAATAAGTTATTTTCCGAGGCAACACTACTGCCTGCGTATATGAGCGTGGAATGAACTCAGACGTGTTAAATGTCCTTTATTTAAGTGTAGGAGATGTCACCTTAACAAATCCCTGAGCAAGAATCAATTTTGTGGATTTAGTTGCTCTTCATCCTGCCAAACACGAAGAGTCTTTTATTTATTTCACTTCCCACTTCACCGCAGCATGTAACTAATGCACACACTTTCTTGCACAATCGCAGGGTTTCCTGAGATTCAGCTGGGAGAAAGCAGGAAGTAATATAGATCTGCTGAGAGAAACACAGCATATATTGGTTGTTTTGTGCAAGGAAATTTTGCTGCATCGGCTACCTGTTTTTGCTTTTTAATCTGATCTGGTTAAGTCTTATTTTTCTGCTCTACCCTAAATCCTGTTTACTGATAGTGCTTTTCTGCCTCTGCTTGGAGCTGGCGCCAGGACATGATTAGCCTAGCTTAAGGTAAGATTGGCAGCTCAAAAAAATAAATAAATTAACAAGCTTTTGACATTTATTTTTAAAGAAGACCCCATAAAAACACCATTAACCAAACATTTACTCCTTCCAGAGATTTGAGCATGAAAGGCCAGTTTAAACCTCTGCAGTCCTGTAGGGGTATGCTATGGGCTGTGCGGCAGCTAAAATGAAATATATGGGAGCTGCTCTGTGGCAAGAACTGTGATTGGCTGTTCATGGTTTCCCACACATGTTGTAGGAAATGGGAAATTAATAGTATAATCAAACAGATTGACAGATAAAAGGCTGGGCCGTTCACATATGTCATCCAATAAAAAATCTTGCTCAAGCTGGCAGGGGGAGCACTTGGCAGTGGATGGGGATACTGCAGATCTGCTGGATATAATTTGTAACTGAATTCACAATTAGCCAGCAAAGGGTGTAGAAGCTTCTGGAAATACATCTCCTAAATGGAAAGAAGCATGTCACATTTTTGCATTCAGTTTTTACATGTATTAATTTAAATTGCCTGTTTCTCCTGCGAAGGGCTAAGGCACACACCGGAGATAAGCTATAAGTATTCTAACACAGGTGGTATGCTGGCCCAGCAGTTTGAGCTGTAGCCTCACAGCAAGATGCTTTGGGATTTGAATCATGGCCTTGCTTTTTTCTTGTTTTTTGGAGGCTGCTGCACCACCTGTTTTTATGGAATTCCTCTGCCTGCTGTGGATCCCTGCTACTATCCAAACCCATGCAGCTCATAATCAACTTTAATCTCTAAATTGCCCATAAGAGTGGACATATTGTACATTAATTTTCCTGCTGGTGACTCATATTGGCCTAATAGGACCCCAGGACTTAAAGCAGAAGGAGGTAGCTGATGAATATTGCAAATCAAAGAATATAATACAGTAATAACGGTAAGAATACGGTAATATTTTGAAAGCCACAAAAAGTGAATAAGGTGTTTTGTCACAGAGCGTTAAAATATTCATTGGAAGTTCAAGTAGTGTTTTTCGTCTTATAATTCTGCTCTTGCATGAGCAGTTCAACAAAATATGGGTTGAAATCTACATTTTTTTCTTAACCATAGACTGCAAAATGCATAAATGGTCAGTTTCCTGCTTGTCAAAGTAGCAGTTTGGGAGTTCCTGAAAATTTGAGGGTTTTGAACATAACATAACATAATGTGCTTCTTTCTAAGTATTTGCTACAGATAATGCAGTGCATACTGCGCTATATGGGAAAATACAGCATATGTGCCTGGCTCTAAGTATGATATATAAACAGCATCTCCTGCATGCAGAAATACCTCATGAATCTATGTGAACAAAAAATGTCTGCACATATGAAAATCAGATCACTGTTGACACATTCGGAGTGAAATATTGAGGTCTCGCTCACTGGGACTCCTTTATAGTGCATCTGATATATTCACTTATCAGTTTCAGAAAATATCATTGAACATCAACTAAGATAAATTCTTTTTCTTTTAGGTTGAATTATGAACGAAGCTCATTAGCAATGTTCAGATGCAATTTCCTGTTCTTTCATATCACTTCAAAACTGTGCTGAAGTTGGGATTTTACATAATTTAGCAGCAAAATCAAGTGGGATCTGTGTTTCCATATGTATGTCAGAGCTTTCCGTTTACAAAGGCTGACTTGGGCGGACCAGAGGGAATTGTTAGGTTAAAGAATGTCAAAGTTGTCTTTTCCCCACGTTTCTTCAGTCTCGTCTATAAGAGAGTGAGTGCGCTCACACAGTCATCCGTCCACTTACCTACCTACACAACATGCACATGTTCATATGCAAATGCTTAAAATAGGCTTGTGCCATCTACACTGGGAAGCAAATTTGTGGATTAGTTCTTCATCACACTGAGTCTCCAGGGTGCAATCATGTCATTCACAGTGGCGCTAATAAATACCAAGCTCATTTCACACCACGTTTCACTTCGATGTTGATGATATTAGAAACATTATCCATTCCTGCCATGTGCTGTATGAGCAGGAAGAAGAGTCTGGGGTTAGTCAATCCATCAGCTGTGTCTTTTACTGCATATTTAAGAGGAGGAATCGGCAGGAGGTTTAAACTGTGAATTCTATATATAAACAGATGGCATGATAAATAGATGATAAATAGAAAGAGAAAATAGAAGTGAAGGCTAGCATGCTGTGGTGTGGTGCAATAAAACACTACTATAAAAGAGGGAGACATGAAAAACTATTGCAGGAGCAATTTTAATTTGGAAGCAGATGATTTGTGTATTGATTGTTTAAAAAATCAATCAACTGTAAGGTTCTTAATTACTTAGAATCTTACAGAATTATCCTTTTTTTAAAAAGTGACTTCTCACGCCTGATTACAGAGACACTCCTTCATTGTAGCAGCACGCCAGGCGGAAGAAATGTTAATTAATATAACAGGTTATCCGCTTAAGTAGTGTGCATGCTTGATCCATTTGTGCAGTGGCTTTGCTGTCATCTAGATAAATATAGAATTATCATGGAAATATTGTCTTTGATGTGCCAAATCAGTACTGCCAAGTTTCTGGAGTTTTGACGTTTAACCATTAGAACATAAGCTTTGATCAGAAAATTGGATGACATTTAAAGGAAAATGCTTGAACTGGCTCAAAGTAATTAGAAAGTATGCTTTTCCTCCATGTCAGTCAAACACTGTAGGTCAGAGTTGTCAAAGTCTATCTGTGAGAGGGCCACACTGAGGGGAGAGTAATTAAATGCCTGTGTTCAGACTTCAACCCATTTAGATAGAACATGAGAAAAATGTTTTAAACTTCTCAGCAAATGCAAACAATGTTCTTGCATTAATTAAATAGTGCAATTAAATTTATACTTGATTTTTACTTGCTACATATGAGTTTTCTCTACATTTTTGAAAGCAAATACTTAAAAACACTGTTTAATAATATATATTATATATAAAAATAATTTGTAGTGTTGTGAGCTTGTGTTTAGGGCTTTATTGTTGTTTATGACAAAAGTTCCAATGTTCGTGTGGCAGAGACCAGTGTTAGGGTTTAGGTAGCAACAGGTCACAATGCAATTGAAAAATAGTGATTATTTCTGACGACTTTACTTAAACTTTACAGGAAGTTCAACTGTTTGATGAAATTCAACTATACTGAAAAAAATCACATGCTCACATTTTTTAAAGTTTGGATTAGTTAATCAATCAATCAATCAATCTTTATTTATAAAGCACTTTTCATACAGAAATGTAGCACAAAGTGCTTTACAAGGTTAAAAGCAGTCCACCCAACCCCGCCCTCTAACTCACTCCCCACACTCTCATTAACATAAACGATCATGGATACATACATACACCCCCAACCTAACCTAACCTAAATTAATAATATAAATAGAATGACAGGATAGAATAAATAAGCATAAAATAAATAAACGTTAGGTAAAAGCTAAATTTAAAAGGTGGGTCTTGAGCCTGTTCTTGAAAACATGTACGTTCTCTACGGCCCTAAGCTCCTCCGGCAGGCTGTTCCACAGACGAGGACCATACCACTGAAAAGCTGCCTCTCCAGGAGTATGTGTCCTGACTTTAGGAACAATAAAAAGGCCAGTGCCAGAGGACCTCAGGGTCCGCGAGGGTTCATATGGTAAAAGCAAATGTGAGAGATAAGAAGGCCCGAGACCATTAAGACATTTCAAAACCAATAAAAGAACTTTAAAATCGATCCTGAAACACACGGGGAGCCAATGCAGCGATTCTAAAACCGGTGTAATGTGGGCCCGCCCTCTGGTCTTCGTCAGCACACGAGCTGCAGAGTTTTGTAAAAGTTGTAAAGGTGAAATATTGTTTTTGGGGAGACCAGAGAGCAGGGCATTACAGTAATTAATGCGACTGGTAATAAAAGCATGCATCAACATCTCCGTGTTGGCCCGAGAGAGAATAGGGCGGACTCTGCCTATATTTTTTAGATGATAAAATCCAATTTTGGTTACATGTTTAATATGTGGGATAAAACCAAGCTCAGAGTGAAAAATAACACCCAGGTTTTTCACTTGTAGTGAAGGACATAGTGAAAATGCCTGTAATTTAGACAAGAGTTTCTCTCTCTGAGCCTCAGGACCGATGATTAAAACTTCAGTTTTGTCCTGGTTAAGCTGTAAAAGGTTTTCTGCCATCCAAGATCTTATATCTAAAATACAGTTAAAAAGGGCATCCATTGGTCTGGTGTCATCAGCAGACACGGAGATGTACAGCTGAGTGTCATCTGTGGAAGTTCACTCCATGGCTCCTGATGACACCGCCGAGAGGGAGCATATACAAATTCAAAAGTACAGGGCCTAAAACTGACCCTTGGGGCACACCGCATGTCATTCTATGGATCTTAGAGGAGCATGTGTCCATACTCACCATAAAAGTTCTGTCTGAGAGATAGGAAGTGAACCAGTTATGTACAGCACCAGAGAGACCCACCATGTGTTTCAGTCTGTTTAAAAGAATAGCGTGGTCTACTTTATCAAAGGCTGCGCTTAGATCCAGTAGCACCAGGACTGAGAGGGAGTTCCAGTTACATCTAAGATCATTTAAAACCTTTAGGAGAGCCGTCTCTGTGCTGTGGTTCACCCTAAATCCAGACTGAAATATCTCCAGGATCTGTCTATCATTCAAAAAGTCATTAATCTGAGTAAAAACAAGTTTTTAAAAAAAAATTTTTTTTAATTTAGTTGGATACAGGACTGTAGTTATTAAAATCATTACAATCCAAATTGCTCTTCTCCAGAAGCAGCCTCACCACCGCCGTTTTAAAGGCAGCAGGGAAGACACCCAACTGAAGAGAGCAATTCATCATATATAAAAGCTCAGCTTCAAAAAATCCATAAAGTGTTTTAAAAAGTGAAGAGGGGATTGGATCTAAAAGACATGTGGTGGGTCTTACTGTGGAGAAAAGTTTCTTAAGGTTCTCAGCATTAACCAGGACAAAGCTGTCCAGTGTCTCCTCAGGTACAATCGAGCCCTCAGATGTGTTTAAAATCATATCGCGAGAAGATAAAATATCAGATCTGATGGCGCTGACTTTTCCCCTGAAGTGGTCTGCAAACTGCTCACAGAGTGAGTCTGTGGGGGTTCTTTGGGAGCTGTTAAAATCAGGGTTAAATAATTGATCTATGGTGGAAAAGAGGACCTTGGGATTATTTTTGTTATTACTGATTATTTTGGCGAAGTATGAATTTCTTGAATTCCTTAGTGTATTACTGTACATTTTAAGTTGCTCGCAAAGTATTTGATGGTTGATTGCATTTTAATTTTTCCTCCATCTCCTTTCTGCTGCCCTGCAAGAGTTTTTTGACTTCTTCGTTTCTCCAGGGTGATACATGTTTTACGTTAATCTTTTTGGTGGTGAGTGGAGCAACGGAGTCAAGACTTTTCTTTAGTTTGCTGTTAAAATGATTAAAAATAAAATCACAGGGTGCAGGTAAAATCACAGGAGGGCATTCGTCTAAAACCCTGGTAAAATTTGCAGCCACTTCAGAGGTTAGATAGCGCCTCCTCACAGTTCGCACCGAGGTCTCCCGTTGAATAAAACCGGTGATGTTAAAAAGAAGAATGTTTGAATGAATGAAGAATGAAGAATGTTTAAAAATTCTTTTGATGTAGAGTCAGAAGGATCTATGTGTAGGTTAAAATCACCGGTTAAAATTATTTTGTTATATTTTGAGTTCATGTTTGTTAGAAAATTCTGAGAATTCTTTGATAAAAGCAGCACTGTCGCCTATAAATTGTGGCAGATAAAACTGGAGGACTGCTAAAAACAATAGCATGGTGGTAAAATGGTCAAATAAAATTTGTTTGGTGGTGAGTGTGTTGTTGGTTAAAGATGCAGTCCCACCACCTCTCTTACCACTTCTAATAGAAAAAGAGAAATTAAAATTTGGTGGGGAGGCCTCAGTGAGAACAACTGGTGCATCTGAACCCAGCCATGTTTCAGTTAAAAATAAACAGTCAAGTTTATTATCTAAAATTAAATCATTAATAATAAAAGACTTGTTCATTGTTATTCATCCAGATGTTATTCCATCGCTTTTCTTCCGGTTATCTTTTTCAGGGTCGTGGGGGTGGGTGAGTGGGTGGGGTGGGGTATTGAGCCTTTCCCAGTTGTCCCAGGGCGAGAGGCAGGGTAACCTGACGGGCAACCATTAACACTCACATTAACACATATGGCCAATTTAGAATGACCAATTAACCTAACCCCACTAATTGCATGTCTTTGGACATTGGGTTGAAGTCAGAGCAGAGAGAACCCACACAAACACGGGGAGAACATGCAAACTCTTTTAAAAAAGGATTTTGCAGGCTGTATTCTTTTAAGCAATTCCGTGAAGTTTATATTCTATTTATTGATTTTCTTTACTGTTTGAATGCTTAAGTTATTTTGTATTTCCTTTCTACACATGATTCCAGGAAGAAACTGATTCCCGGAACAGTAACAGTGTATAGTAATGGAAAATGTTATAATTTTTATTTATTTATTTTTTTAAATTTTATTTCATTTCATAACACTTTATTAATCCCAGAGGAAATTCATGGTGTTTGGCTGCTCCCACACGCAATAAAAGAAAGTATTCATTTCAAGTTACATTGAAACATAAATTAAGTTCCAAGTTACATTGGCGTCGGTTTTCTAAAGCACCAACCATGTCAAGTTACCTTATATGGAAACTGAAAGTTAAAAGTTAATTAAAAATCTATGTAGATTAGCACTGAAAGCATCCACTGATTGAAACCTGCCTATTAAACAGGTCATGGTCATTTCTTTGCATTAAAAAACCCCCCACGTTAAATTAGCAATTAGCCACAGTATAATGTCATTATGGCTAACTCAGTAAGGTAACTGATGTTGTACAGAAGACAGCTTGAAACCAACAACATCAAATCAAATAAAGCTTTGTCGTGGTGAGTTGGAAGAAAAACAATTATTGACTGATTTCTTTATTAAAATGTTATTAAAGTTTCTTTCCTAGCACTGTAATTAGTTACAGCTTCTGCAGCATGTCTAATATAGTTGCTATTAATGGGCATTCATTGCTTCTAGAATATAAGAGAAGTTGTTTCTTTTTCATGGTATTCGGTTAGTAATTCATTATTCAGCAAGATTATGATTATAGTGTTTTGTTGATGTGATTTCTTTGCCAATATTTGTTTCAGGCAAACAGGCCTCACATGATTCTGTCGCTGTTTGTCCACTTCACTGTAAAACTGGAGTAATTTCATGATTGGTTTTAAATCGGACAGATCAGCCACGTTTCGGTGTAAAACAAAAACAGTGATTAACGATTCTTTTCACACATTTTCTAGTTGCCGAATGATGGGTTATTATTATTTTGTTTTTATCTTAACCTCATGTGCCTCTGGGGCTAAGGTGCTATAATCTCTGCATCATCAGGAATTAGCTTCTCCCAAGTAAATTCAAACTGGGAGGATGTGGGAAGGGATATATGCAGGCTGATATGCCTTTTCTTGCTATCACTACCAGGCAGAATGGATGTGGCTGTTACTTCAGCCTGTAGCAAAGTTTCCAAGGATCTGGCAGATTTGAAGATACGTGGATAGCTTAACGTTTTGGCGTGTTCTTAACAGCTTATATCAGCAAATTAAGACACTGTTGTTGATTCAGACATAGACAGAACAATATTGAATCGGAGCAGGTGAAAATATCGCTTTTATGAATATTTTATGCTTGTTTAACAGTGATAAAAAAATACTTTTTAATTTTAATTAAATTAGGGGAGAGCTCTGTGATGTTTCATTTTTTCTCATTTTGCTCTACCTTATCTTTGATTATTCAAAATATAATTAAAGGGACGCGTGCCTTCTATCCACTGATGCTGCTGTGTCATGGATATAGCTGCTGTATCGTGGATGCTGCTGTATCAGTGAATAGCAATGCTTAAAAGCAGCGCTAACTGTGTCTCAGGCACCTTGTCAAAGCACTCAAACATGGTTGGTTATGTTAGAATGAATTACGTTTACCTAAAAAGCACTTCAGCTTTCAATTTTTAATTTTCAGTAGCTCAATATTTTCACTACCTAAATAGGAACAGCTATCCTTTTTTGTTCGACGCAAGAAATATGTGCAATGGATTACAGCAATTTTAAGGTGAACTAAAGTTTTACATTTAACACAACGTTTAACATTTAATTTGAATACATTTATCTTTTATCCTGTCTTCCTTCTCTCATCCCAACCGGTCCCGCAGATGGCCGCCCCTCCCCGAGCCTGGTTCTGCTGGAGGTTTCTTCCTGTTAAAAGTGAGTTTTCCCTTCCCACTGTCACCAAAGTGCTTGCTCATAAGTTATATGATTGTTGGGTTTTTCTCTGTATTTATTATTGTAGGGTCTACCTTACAATATAAAGCACCTTGAGGCGACTGTTGTTGTGATTTGGCGCTGTATAAATAGATTTAAATTGAACTGAACACTACGTTGTTGAATGCTATGGTTATTTGTTTCATGAAAACTGACCAACAGTTCACTGTTTCTTACCAATCTTTGTCTCCTGAGGCATTAAAACGCTTTTACTGCAAATGTCTGCCTCTCTCTCAGCCGGCAGATGCTACAGAAGAGAGAGGCACCACCACATTTGTTTGTTTGCTTTAAATTTAAAGGCTGCTTTATCCAATTTTGTTTACTTCTTTAAGTTGCTACCCCCGAGCAATGGTTATAACAATGAATCAGATTAAATAGTTAATGAAGTTGGCATGTACCCGAAGAAGACTTTTCTAACTACTAAAGCTAATAGAGTTACAAAGGGAAATGAGCTATTTTAGCCAACCCTGGCTCTGGAAGTAAAAATCCCATGAATTTATTCAAGACTCACAGCAGAAGCACTCTACTGCTTGGATCATTTAGAAAGCTTTCTAGACATCTAAATAGTAAACTGAAACTCCTGAGGTGGATTTAGGCAGGAAACATCTAATCACTGAGCATAAAATGTTGTTTTCAGCACACTAATGGTGGGAAAAATTCTGTGGAAAACTAAAAATTAATCACCAAAACAACCATGGAACCAGGAACACTTTTAGTGTCACTGTTTATCAAGCAGAACCATTTGTGATTGTGTTAGTGTCTGTGTGCCAATTACTGTTTGGATATTTTATCTAATCGACGCAACAACTGCTCCAAAATAAGGTTGTGATGTAATTACTGTTTATGGACTAAATATTAAACAGGGAATGGGCCAGGATAATCAAATGGAAACTGGATTTAAGCCTGCCTGTGTCCGTGTGAGTTTTCTTGACCCAATAATGCCCAGAGTGTCACATTTGATACATGGATTTTGTGAGTTTTTAGGATCTCTGCATCATTGTTTGAATAAATACATTTTTAAGCAACAAACTGAAAAAACCTAGGTGTAACAAAAACTACACAAATGAAAACACATGTATACAAACTGTTATTTATTCATTTTTCTCCTCCCAAAGGGATGTAGCTTTTGTCTGTTTGTTAGCAGTCTATTACAGTTTTCAAATTTTGTGTGATGGTAGATAACAGTAACAGCTTGAGATGATTTACTTTTGTCGAAAATTCGGTTAAGGTCACACCAAATGTCAAAATGAGTAAAAAGAAAAATTTGACGAGAGCTTTTCTCTTTGATTGCTTTTGTTTTAATTTGTCTGAGAAAACATCCCAGTTTGAAAAAATTACTTTTTTTTCTTCTTTTTTTGCAATTATTTTGTGGTTCAGGCTTCCATGGTACTCCAGTTTATCACACAAATGAAGTTAACTGGTGATTCCAAATTGTCCATAGCTATGAATATATGAAATGAATGTAAATAGTGTCTGTCTTGCTGCGATGCCTTGTGTTGGACTAAAGCATTTTGTACTGTTATTTTCCTTCCAAGAGAACTATGCCATATACAGCTGCTGGAGTTATCAAATCAAATCAAATCAAATCACTTTTATTGTCACATCACATGTGCAGGCACACTGGCACAGCACATGCGAGTGAAATTCTTGTGTGCGAGCCCCACAAGCAACAGAGATGTGCAAACACAACAACACAAACAAGCAAAATACAAGAATGGCCAACCTGAAACTAATAAATATATGTACAATATATAATAGTGTATGCATTTCTGGATGTGTATACTAAATATTTTCCTACGTGTGTGTGTGTGTGTGTGTGTGTGTGTGTGTGTGTGTGTGTGTGTGTGTGTGTGTGTGTGTGTGTGTGTGTGTGTATACACATTTTTACAAATTAAATAGTAAAAAAATAAAATAAAATAATAATAATAATAATAATAATAATAAAATATATAAAATATACAGAGTTGAATATGTGCGAAACAAGTGGCATTTATATACAGTGTGGAGTGCATAATGTTGAAGTTCCAGTAGTGAAGCTGAGGTGTCTATGACGTGTTCAGCAGTCTGATGGCCTGATGGAAAAAGCTGTCTCTCAGTCTGCTGGTTCGGGACCGGATGCTGCAGAACCTCCTTCCTGATGGAAGTAGTCTGAACAGTTTATGGCTGGGGTGACTGGAGTCCTTGATGATCCTCCCCGCTTTCCTCAGGCACCGCTTCCTGTAGATGTCTTGGAGGGAGGGAAGCTCACCTCCAATTATCCGTTCAGAGCACCGCACTACTCGCTGGAGAGCTTTGCAGTTGTAGGCGGTGCTGTTGCCATACCAGGTGGTGATGCATCCAGTGAGGATGCTCTCAATGGCACAGCGATAGAAGGTCCTGAGGATGCGGGGGCTCATGCCGAATCTTTTCAGTCTCCTGAGAAAGAAGAGGCGCTGCTGCGCCTTCTTCACTGTTTTGTTTGTGTGTACTGACCACGTAAGATCCTCAGCCAGGTGTACGCCAAGGAACCGGAAGCTGCTCACTCTCTCCACAGCAGCGCCGTTGATGGTGATGGGGGTGTGTACTTCTCTGCACCTCCGGAAGTCCACTATCAACTCCTTTGTCTTTGCGACGTTGAGGGTGAGATGGTTGTCTTGACACCAGTGGGTCAGGGCGCTGACCTCCTCCCTGTAAGCCGTCTCATCACCGTTGGTGATAAGACCCACCACTGTAGTGTCGTCCGCAAACTTCACAATGATGTTGGAGCTGTTAGTGGCTGTGCAGTCGTAGGTGTAGAGTGAGTACAGGAGAGGGCTCAGTACACACCCCTGTGGAGCACCAGTGTTCAGTGTGATGGGGGATGAGGTGATGCTGCCCAGTCTGACCACCTGGCGTCTGTCAGACAGGAAGCTAAGGATCCAGCTGCAGAGGGAGCTGCTCAGTCCTAGATCCTGCAGTTTCCTGTCCAGCTTCGAGGGAACGATGGTATTGAATGCTGAGCTGTAATCTACAAACAGCATCCTCACATACGTGTCTCTCTTCTCCAGGTGTGACAGGGCAGTGTGTAGAGTTAGCTTAAGGCGCTGCAAACCCCAGCAACTCCTTTCTCGTGTTTGCCTACTGACAGGACAAGAACGTTGCTGCTGTGGTGGTCCTTAATTTCATTCAGGATCCTCTACAGTGGGTCTCTCCTCCTGCAGTCTGATGGACTCCAGCTCAAACGTCTTGGACAGCAGCTGGCCACAGTAATCTTTGTTCTACGCTGGAAATCTGCTGTGAGCTAAAGTGCCATTCTAAGCAGGTGAAATCTGCTGCTGTGCTGCACTCACCAAAGCTGCAGAGCACAACACGGACTACCAGCTGCAGTCCAATACTGTGAAAAATGTATGGATGTCTGAAGTGTTGAAACACTAATGTGGTACAGACAGTGACCAACGCAATTACTCTGCGAAAGTGTTGCAAGAGACTCACACACTGTACATCACCCCTCACCCAAAACTTCACACAAGGTTTACTACAAAGTGAACTCCAGATTTGCAGATCATTTCATTCGATTAGTTAAAAAGCTGATTTTGGTGAAGGGTTACAAATAATAATCATGGCCAATTATTGTAGTCTGCAGGGGTCAGTTGATGCTAATGAGTGGTAGCATTTTTCAGACATCATTAATTGTCCTTGCAGTGAGTAATAAGAGGTCCTTGCAGGAGTATTATTGGCTGGCAGGCTGAGCATACGGCCCCAGCAATTGATTAAACTCAAAGGACTCAGATTTGCTGTGGTATTTTGCACAGCTACTCTATTCCCCTGCCCTTTGTGTTCAGTTTTGTCTTTAATAGCATCTTTTCCAGGTAGTGCTGTTTTTCTTCTTCTGTTTTTTTTAATCACCACATGGTCTTCCAGGTGCCCAGAAACCAACCTAAATGGCAACTAGAATGCAGTACCTACCTCAGTCTGGCCTGCCCTTAAGGCATCTGTGTAATATTTCTAATGTTGCCAAAGCAGTGCAGTGAGTGTAGACTTAAAAACAGGAGTAATCTTGTTTGAATTTTTTAGACTGAACAATATTGCCCAAAGTATAATGAGAACTGCGTGGAGCCATGATGTGACAGGTGGCTAATGGCACATTTTAAACCAATCACGCATTGAATTCCCAACATAAAATGCCACTTGCTTCAGTATTAACACACTTGTCCAAAAACTCTAATCATAAAAACAAGGACAACTAGACAATGTAATATGTGCCTAAAAACTGTCTGGACTAGATTGGTTTTGTTACATTTGTTCATTGACATTGCATGCAATTTCCTCTCATAGAACAATGTGCAAATTTAGTGCTAGACAATAACCCTGAAAGAATCCCAACATCTGTACAACTGAGAGACAAGAGTTGCTCTCTGACATATGTCTGCATATAAAACACTTATCTAAACACTTAGCTAATCTGCATAATTCCAGGTTTTTACTTAGCATCCAGGAACAATTTAAACCCTGCTGCTCCTGCTGATCTTATTGCAAGCTTTTGTCTGAATGGTATCAGATCTTTGATTACTGTTGCTTTTCTTTCCGTAATCTCCTGTGCCCGTGGGCTAAGCTTGTTAAGCCCCCTGATAACACTTTAACAAGAGATCCAATGGTTATCGGTCCGTCCTTCTGCCCCCAAGATATTAATTACAAGAGCTAACATGACATTTATGCTATGGCTTAAACAGTGGACTTTCATTGGCTTGAATGGGCGGATTGCACAATTTCTTCTGTTCTGTTACATATATACCATAACAGTGGTGGATGTTCATACAAAATATGGCTAAAGTTTCAAATAACAAGGTCCTTTTGTGTGTTTTAAAGCAATTCCTAAGGGCCAGGCTTCAAACTGCTCATGAAAGTTGTTTCAACCAAGAACTTAGACAAAAAATGTTGCTTAAAGGGAGAGAAGCTAAAAAAAGTGTTGTAGACACATAGTTATCTGAGGGGGTGTACCAAGTCCCAGACAAATATAAATAAGAGTTATCTTAAACTATGAAGCAATCTGGATGTAATGATATCAGACATGTATTAATTGATACCGGTACCAGTAGGATTACACAACTCAAAATACCCATTTCTATATAAAAAATAAAGTTATTTGCTGACATGACAACAGGTCACAGACTGAGTAGCGTGCTAACATTGCTAAGGTCAGTTACATTGCATTAGCATTAAGAATGTATGTAATATTATCCATTTCAAACACTTTACCCTATAGGATGTCGATTTTAAAGTGCCAACATGTATTTCAGGATTCTCATTCTCTCCATTATTACAATGAAATGATTAAAACATAGCAGGTCGATTTTATTCTCGCCACAAGTCACTTAACTACGCTATTAGTGGGAACACGGCATAAAAGTGTGTGTCATTACTGAATCACATTACATGTCACTGCATCCATTTCTACTGGAAATGGCTCAGATCAAGTTGTATTGACCTGTCAGCTATTTATAAGTGTATCTAGATGTGTGCTCTTTATGTACTAACATGTGAACTAAATCGTCTCAGCGGGTGATGCGTTCCTCTAATCAGTGGTTTTCAACCACGTGTCCTTAACACATACATGATTTTTTCCCACCTTCCACCTACGCATCTCTGCACCTGGTGATTCTACTGATAGTTACCCCTCTTAATGTTGCTAATGCATGAAGCATCCTCTGATCTGTACTGTTCTCTATTTATTGTACACAGGTCTGCTTCTGCCTGCAGTGGAGCAAAAAGAATTGATGCTAATTAAAGGAATCTAAGTTGCAAATGTAAACTATATAGCTTGGAGATAAGTATTTAAATTTGCAAGCAGTCTACCATAACAGTGCTGTAACTGACATACAAAATCCCTGTGCCTTTGATTGTCATTTGGCATATTTATTCATAGAATCATCAATCAGACATTTTGAAAATGTCACAGACAGGCATTCACTCTTTTGCATAATTACTTGCATGGTCAACAGCTAAGGCAACACTTTTATGGTAATGCCAGCGATACACCATACACAGTCTGAATCTTCAAGCAGCGTGAAGCTATTAGACAGTGTTTAGCCACCAGTTGTTTTGACTCCATATACACTGTAATCTACATAAAGATATTTGAGGTGAAAGCGCCAATTGTCAGGTATAAGAGTGTCTGAGAGGAGCTGGACAAGGACTGTAAACATTCAGCTTAGCAAGCAAACAGTATTAGTCGCACTGCAAAATAACAGAATGCTTTAAAATAAAAATCTGCTAAAATATACTAAAAAAATGTGTTCACTTAACAGACTTACTTTTGAGGTAATGCAGTCATCATGTTTAATGTCAGAAGTGAGCCTCCTCGAGAATATAGTTTTGCTGTATTTATTTATTTTACACTGTCATCTATATTTTATATGCAAGACATCCAATTGCCTGCAAACACTCGCTAGCTAAATTTAAAAAAAAAAATGCAGGGCAAATTAGAAATGAAATGTTCACCTTCAAAGTAAAAGTTGCATCTTCTGAAATCGATTGGTTTCATCGGTAAGGAATAACTTTTACTTTGAGGAGGAGCTGTCTCATTTTCTGGTTTACATAATGCTCTTTACAATTTCAAATCCACTGACTGAGCGAGTAGTTGGAGAGAGTTTGCTGACACGTATGACTTCCTAACAACCTATGAGTGAGCAATCTCCTAAAAGAGTTTCTTCTGCTGCATTTTATACCTCTTTACAACCTCTTTACATGGGTCTGGTGACTGAAGCTTAGTGACTGATTTCGTAGTGAGTCCCAGTACCTTTCAGCAACCACTCACAACCAGTTGGGGAATAATTTCCCTAGAAAGTGGTCATCTCCAACTGGTCTCTAGGCCTATATGACTGGGACCTAAATCCAAGTATTTCACAGAGTAGGTAAGCCCCACCTGACAACATAATTGTGCTGTGCTTTTTTTTTAACATGTGATTCAACTATTATTTGCACTAGTTTTCTAGGAGTGAGTACAATGATGGTGCAGAAAAAATGTTTTATAGTCTATGTTGTAGACTATAAAACATTTATCTCCTAAAATTTCATAACTGTGTATTAAGGCATACTTTTACCGCAATCTTCATTTTAAGTGGATGTAGAGATTCTCTAAGGAAAACTTAATGTCAGTTTTTTGCGCTCACAATAAACGTTTTCTGTCTGATTGTTTGCAGAGTTACAGCATCAGTTCATAGAGGCTTTAACAACCATAGCTATACTATAAACTCTGGGTATATTGGCTGCATGCTGAGCTCAGTATGTACAGGTACATGTAGGGCAAGCCCTAAACAGCTGGAGCATCTCTTATTTATACGGTCACAATGTATCTTTGGCTTTCTACAGCAGGAGACAAACAGACCTGGACATTAGTGTTTGTCTTTCACCCCTGTAACTTTTTTTGTCGAAGCAACATCATACATCATGATGTCACTACCATTTTGTAAACACTCTTCTTCACCTCTTTTGTTCACCGCTCTTTCTCCAAGACATTTCAATCCCTCCACAGGTATGTAATCTGAAACAACTGCCATCCTCTTCATAGCTGCCTTCACTTCCTCCTCAGTAATCTTCTGCACTTCCTGATTCATTAATTGTCTCTGTCTCTTATTTTCTTTGTTCATCGCTTCTCGGAGTAGTCTTTCCATCTTCTCAGCAGACTTTCTTCACTCATTAGTACAGTTCCATCTCTGTCCTTAATCATGCTAATCTGCTGCACATCCTTTCCAGCTCAATTTCTCTGTCTAACCAATCAATACGAGTCCATTATAAAGACTTGTATTGATTGGCTGAGGATACAGAAATAAGGATAGAAGCCTTTGCCTTTTGCCTAACCTTGCACTTCTTCATTCCACCAACAAATCTCCTTGTCTTCTTTCCTCTGTCCAGACAATACACCAGATGTCTTCTTTACACTTTCCCTCACAGCTTCAGCTATATTTTCCCAGTCACAAGGTAACTCTTCCCTACCACCTAAGGACTGTCTCAATTGTTCCTTGAAATCTGCTCAACATTCTTTCTTCTTCATCTTTCCTTTTGTCCACCATTATTTCTTGTGGATTTCTATACACCACACCTACCCAAGACCTCCTCATCACCTCTGCGCCCTTCACCTTCATGTCCATTGAACTCTGCTCCTCTTTAATCATCACTTACTAGTAAGTAGTGATGAAAGTGGAGCAGCACATTCAACATCACCCCTTCAATTTCCAGCTTCAAACTCATGATCATGTCTGACACTCTTTCCATCACTATTCAACTACCTCTGATGCTCTTGGCCTTTCTTCACCTCCATGTGGTTTTCTGAACACTCAGCCTACCTTCCTTCTCGCCATCATATCAGCCATCTCTCTACGTTTACCATATTCACTACATTTAAAGTCACTACTCTCACCTCCACATTCTTGCCTACAACCTCTCCTCTTCTGTTGTCTTTTGCGTGTGACCAAGAGCTGGTCATTGTTAACCATAACCTCAAACCCATTTAGTATAGAAGTGACATACTTGATGATCCGCATATTTGATTTGGCAAAGATTTTAAGCTTTGTAACCTTCCTGACACAACCTTCCCCTTAATTGGACCAGTACTATGACTATACTGTCTTGTAACTTGGTTAAAACACAGACAAAAAGATGCTACTTTCAGTTAGTCTCCTATTCACAAGCAGTCACCAAGGCAGCACTGCATATTTGATTTGGCAGAGTTTTACCCCACACACCAGACTTTCCTGACACAAATTCCAAGGAGATTCCAACTACTATACTATGAAGCCACTGGTCTAAATAAACCCTTCTACTGTTAATATAATATCTTGAACAATGATTTGCTGACATCAAACAAACAACTTTCTTAGTGTTAAGGTACATGCATAAACATGCATTTGTTTTTCTGCTCTGTACTTTAACTTTGATGCGTTTCTGTGAGGTTTTTACATCTTAAAGTCTTCCTTAACTTTGGCGTGCAGCTAGCCTAAAGGGTCCAAACAGAAGGCCAGTCATTTCCTAGTTAAGCTTTTAGTTGCTGGGTTTCTATGCAGTTCCATGTGTATCCTCAATCTGCCTGTCTATGCTTAATACTAAAAGAGATGTTTTGAATAAAAATTGCTTTTAACATCGCAAGTCTAATCATTATCAATAGCTGCACCTGCTGCTAGGGACAGAAAAATACTAACTTAGGCTTTAACCTTGGATTAAATCATTAACAAAATGAAGCCCTCTTAGATCACCACGCTTTTTAATATAAGAAAGCATATCAAAGTTAACAGTGCCTGGGTCAACCAGCAAAGCTTTCCGTTGCCTTTAAGAGCAAAGGAAAGGTGGAGACTGCTGATAAGAATAGTAGAATGGCTTAGAAATTACATGCTTTATATTAAAATCCTTTTTTTTTTCTTTCAGACAGCACTGCTGCCTCTTGTGGACCTCAGATGAACCTTTTGCAGAGAGATAATAAGTAAAAACGTTTCACCGGGTTGTAAATGTTGACAACTAAAAGTATAGGTAGCAGGCAGCATTTTATGTATTGTTTTAAGTTGCCTACTCTTCCCTGGGTTAATCCAATTAAGATTAAAAACTGAAGATTTATTCAGGGAGTGACGGCAGCCTCGGGTTCAAACAGAGAGCCAAAATGTGCGGTTGAATAAATTCATTAAAAGCACAGGGCATAAAGAGAGCCAAGTAAAATGTTCAAGGGCAGGAAGAGATTTTTAGATGGAAGAAACAGTGAAACAGTTCAAAAGTCAACCAAAAAGTTTTTTTTATTAGTTTTTTTTATTAAGGAGAGGATAAATTTCTTTTGAGAAAAAACTTAACAGAAAAGGGAGAAAACTGGAGATTTCTGTATTTCACTTGGACAGAAATATTACAAACGTCAGCTGACAGCGCTGCCTGATATAGGGTAGTACATGTATAATATCGACCTCTGGAATTACAAGTTTGCATTTCACAGCAAAACGTGCACCACGGATTAAGGTGCTGCTTGTGTAATATTGGTGTTTTGGATTTGTACTGAGTCACTGATAGGAGGCAAAATGTCCAGCGTCTAATGGATTAACATGCACTGAAGAATTGCAGTAACAAGGTTATTTTTGTCATTTCTCAAAGTAGCACGCTGTTTTTTGATGGAGTATCTCAAAGTCCTTTGAAGAACAGTGTGCTGTATGTAGTGGTATGCATGTATGTGCATTTTTAATTTACTTAAAACCGTGAGAGATTTCTTCCTTGACAGCTGGTCTAAAATACAATAAAGCACACCTAGCCATATATACTCACCTGCCAGTGCTTAATGCAGCCAACTGTTATTCCTGGAGATAGCAACATCTTAAAACTGGAGCTGAAAATGCTCCAAACTGCATTGTGTATTTCTTTCTCTAAACTATGGTCTGTAAAATAGGCATAGGACAACAGACCAACAACAAATCCTAAATTTGTATTGTATTTTTCCTCCAAATTTCATAGTATTTACTAGTAGCATTCTGTCAGGTCAAGAAGGACAATCAGTGAAATCTAAAAATAGATGTCAGTTAGACCAAACTAAGGTAAAGACAATCTCTCCTTTGATCTAAAACAGTGTTCAAGCATTTTGATTAAATCCATCCTTTAAATTACTGCCCTCTGGTGGCCACTGTTGACTCTGTAAGCCTGCTTAATTCCGCTTGCTTCCAATTCTACTGAAATCTCTAGTGCATCTCTGTTTCATAAGTGTGTCCATCTTGTTTGTGCATAGGCGTTGTAGATAAACTGCTGTTTTTCAATGAGAAACTGATTGGAGACAAGCGCACACGTTATAAGATGGATGTAGCTATTGTGACGTCACCCTCTGGTTTCTGAAACCCTCCGTTGAAGCCTTGAGATGAGCAGCTCCACCATCAACTACTGACTGGTGACTAAGAAGTTGTTAGCCAATAAGCATTCGGCTTGATACTGCAGATAATTCTCCATTTTGAATTAAAGCATGAGCAAAATTTTCAAAATATAAAATTTTTCATTCAATATGAACCAAAACAAGTGAGTCCATAAACTGTCAGAAAGCTGTTTAAAGAGGCCAAATCCATTTCCCATATACTTCTATAGGACTACAAATCTTTTTGCAACTATAGCTGTCGCCATCTGGTGGCCAGATTATATTCAGATAAAATGCAGGTTTTCAGGTCAGTTATGTACTGAGCATTGTGTGGGAAAGTGCAAGTAAACAAGTTCTCTGTGATTTGACAAGATGTATAATACAGAGGACTTAGAGTGCAGTGTGAAATAAAAAAAAGTAAAACTCCTTTAGCTCATTAGAAAAGCAAACCTTGATGATGTAGAGCGGACGTCAAATCCTGCCGCGTCTGGTTTAATAAAACAGGCTAGCTGAACAGGTGAAGGCTCAGCCAGCATTTATGGATTAACATCGCAAAGTTTAGTAAGATATTTTGCTACTACATCACCTTCATTTTTCATTCATTTTTCATTATTTTTAATATCCCTGTAGACATTGACCCTTAACCATGCCACACAGTGCTCAAAGCCTTTTAATTCTACTATTTGAATATTGAATCTATTTTATTTAATCAAGGTGAAGACTTGTATTCCAGAGCTCATTAAAAATTGTTCATTTAGAGATATCTGGTCCTCCCAGGACGGCTACAGTATAAACACATGATGTTATAGAATATGATGAATGACTGTACTGTAGATGAAACAGAATACAAAATGTTTAAAATGAGCTCATGGTTAAACATCTGCAGCGGTAATATTAATCTATAAAACACTGCTTTGGCTTTTGGAACTTTATATACAATTAGCCAGTAATACAGTTTTATGTATAGCGAAGTGCTTCTACAGCAGGGGTGTCAACCTCAAATACACAGTGGGCCAAAATTCAAAACTGGAACAAAGTCGCGGGCTAACGTTAATATTTATTGAAATATATTTATTCCTCCAGATATAAGAATGAATCTTTTCTTATGGACTCAAACACGTTTTGCTGAAAAACTGAATATGGAACAAGCAAAGCTTAATACTAAACAATATATATATTAGCTGTATAATACCAGTAGGCCAGCTCTGATAGTAATTTACTATTTACTGCACCTCCACCCACCAGTCTGTCAAGCTAATCAAGTTTGCAGATGACACCACCGTTATTGGACTCATCTCGGACGGGGACGAGTCTGCCTACAGGAGGGAGGTTGAACGTCTGGTGTCCTGGTGCAGCCACAACAACCTGGTGCTGAATGCCCAGAAGACAGTGGAGATTATTGTGGACTTCAGGAAGCACACAGCCCCACTCCCCCCCATCATCCTGACTGACACCCCCATCACCTCTGTGGACTCATTCCGCTTCCTGGGTACCACCATCACCCAGGACCTGAAGTGGGAGCCCACTATCACCTCCGTCATCAAGAAAGCCCAGCAGAGGATGTACTTCCTGAGGCAGCTGAAGAAATTCAACCTGCCAACACGGACGATGATGCAGTTCTACACTGCAATCATCGAGTCCATCCTCACCTCCTCCATCACCGTGTGGTACGCTGGAGCCACTATCAGGGACAAACAGAGACTGCAGCGTGTTGTGCGCTCTGCTGAGAAGGTGATTGGCTGCAGACTCCCATCTTTGCAGGACCTGTACACCTCCAGGACATTGCGGCGTGCAGCTCGGATCTCAGCTGACCCTTCTCACCCTGGACACAGTCTGTTTGACCTGCTGTGGGCCGCGGGCCAAATCTGGCCCGCGGCCCACAGTTTGACACCTATGTTCTACAGTGTTTTATTTCTACTTTTAGTAAAAAATATTCATCCACCAATCTCATTATCAGCTAATAGTAAATATTTAGATGATAACTCTAGAAGGAATAATATTGTTTATAGTTTCTCAACCATGAAGGATGGCATGGACAAGCACAGAGACAGGCAGCGCAAAACTGTATGTTTTAACTGTCCAATAATCGGTCCAATTGGACTCACTACACCCCACTGAACTCTACTAACTTAATAATCGCCAAAATAAAAAGTTTTTTTAAAAAAAGTCTGAAAATGACTTCCTCTATCCATCCTAAATAGAGGATTTGTCATTGTCATAAGCTCGCAACAAGGTGTTAAATCTGCTTAGATCCAAATATAGTTGTACATGTTGACCTATAGTTCGTGATAGGGAACCCATCTCACTGTATAACTCAACATAGTTATATGACATGACTTTTATCTTGCTTAAGAGAGGCTCTGTAATATTTCCAGGCTTTTCGTATCCAAGGTTAAAGCCGTCTGTTTTCAACTCCTCGTGTTTCCCAGGTAACACTGGGGAATCTGACTAATACCCAGATCAAAGTCACCACTATAATAACTATAGTGGTGACTTTGATCTGGGTATTAGTCAGATTCCCCAGTGTTACCTGGGAAACACAAGATTCTTCTGTAATGAAAATGGAGACCTCACCATATTCATGCACACAACAATCTAACGAAAACAACAACAAAACCTAAAAAGCCGTCTTCTAGCTCTATATGGGCAGTATTGCATAAATTAATTATTTATGTTTCTTCATCTCTTATTTTTTGAACTTTAGTATCCTCCTACATGATATTTTGATATTATGTAAATGAAGTCGTTAAGCCTCTAGCTGCTTATAAGCTGCCTTTGGCCAGGACCTTACACTAATGTCAGCTTTGCTTCATTTCCTGCCTGTGTACCTCTCCCCAGAATTTTAAATGTTCCCTCCTTACCTGTAGGCATCTTCAGCCTTGCCCCTTTGAAGCACTGTTCAGTTCCCCTTTGGTCCTTCTTCACTAAAACACTTCTAGGGCAAAGCCTGAGGACAAGTCAAAGATCAGGAACTTTGGAAGAGATAACTCTCACTACTGAACACTTAGATGAAATTCACTCACTTTTTTCTCTCTGTGATTTAAAAAGTTTGTTGTATCTGTTAAACATGTCCTGAAAATATTTTTCTTTTAGTGTTCAGTGGTAGTGAACCTTAACTATGTAAAGAAATTATGTAAGTAAATTGTGTTTTCCAGTCATTCAAATTTTACATTACGTACTGTATGTTTTTATAGTTCACACTTACTGTATATTTTAAAAAGACAACAGTAACTATCCCATTTAACTCTAAAAATCATGCAAAAGAATGACCGATGCACTCAGCTCTGCAATGAAAAGTCTGATTCAGGCAGGTTGATGCGAGGCCATGCATTTTAAAAAATTCAGATCAGACCCTTGTGAGGAGTACTGACTGTTCCAACTCCACTGGAGCCCAACAGGTTCCCCAAGGGGACCTCGGAAAACAAAATTTGGTGAGCGAAAGGTCTGCGCTTCACTTTGGCACGTGGACCCATCACACTTTACTGTGTGTGAAATGCTGAGTTAAAAGTATGGTTGGCTTGTTAGAGAGGGCCAACAGACTAGAGAGAATTGCCGTGAGCAATTAAGAAGATCTGAGTCAGAGTGTGCTATTTCTGCTCCTGTTTTCACAGAATAGTCATTAGTCAATGCCCTCATGGTGTGAAAACACAAAGATAAATGGCCACATAGTTAGATAAACAGACGTCTTTCTACCACATAATTAATTAAATATTCCTGAAATTGCAATTGTACAGCACAGGATAATAAGTCGGCATGCATGGATGCATGTGCACATGTTTACATGGTAAACTTTGACATCATTTCTCTGCTCTGGTGATTTTTCCCCCTTACACTGTTTACTGAGATCCCTCTTTCCTGTTAAAATTATTCTAGTCATTAGTGCACTGTTTTCTATTCTTTGCTTATTTTTAGTCTTTATTTTTAGTCTCTTTTTAAATTCTCACATCCTGTCAGTGCCAGTGATTTCAGGAAAGAGGGGGTGGGGGAGTGAATTTGAATAACATGACATATGGATGTGAATATTAATGCAGTGTAAATGCACTCTGGATATGATTTAAATCTTTTGGAGAATTCTGCTGTCTAAGGTTTTTGACATATCAGAACCACTGGTGCAGTCTCAGTTTAAAAAAATCAGGACAGAGAATCAGGCTTGCACACTTAACAGTTTAGGGGAGCTGGTGCTTATTTTGTGACATAAAATTATGTAAATTAAATTCTTAAAAGATCCCTAAATAATAATTTATTATTATTTAAAAAAAATCTAGAAAAGATCTAAAGATCTAGAAATAGTTGGTTAATTAATATCTAATTTATCTTTGCTTTAGTACTTAACTTTATTAAGTTATATTGAGATTGTAAATTTGTGTAAATCTCATCACATGTATTTCATAAACCACACCTGTACACGGATTTGACCATATGTCATAAATTGTAATTGGTCCTGTTTTGTTAAGTCCAGGACTGATTGGCAACCTCCTGGCAGTTGCTAGGGAAAATGTGTGTTCTCTAATCAGTTGGTGAGTTCATTTTTGAGGTTGCTGGCTGTCGCTAAGTCAAATTGATTACAATCTGATTGCTTTGGTCACCAGCAGATTGCCGCAGTTGCCCACATTTTGCATGGAAGATGATAATTTGTTGCCAGCTGCTCCCTGAGCTCTAGTGCAAAATGGAAATGTTTGCCTTCAGAGTAAAAGCCATACCTTATTGCTGCAACCAACATGTTTCTAAAAGGCTAACTTTAACTTTGATGATGAATGGTCTCTGTTTCCAGTTTGCATTTTGAGTTGCACAGTCAACTGTGGCACAGTGGTTGGTGGTTAGCACGGTGGTTAGCACTGTTGCCTCACAGCAAGAAGATCCTGAGTTCAGTTCCATCATCGCTTGCATGTTCTTCCTGTGTTTGCGTGGGTTCTTTCCAGGTACTCTGGCTTCCTCCCACAGTCCAAAGACATGCAGTGAGTGGGGATAGGTTAATAATGTAAATAATGTAATGTAAATGTGAGTGCGAATGTCTGTGTCTATGTGTTAGCCCTGCGACAGACTGGTGACCTGTCCAGGGTGTATCCTGCCTCTTGGCCTAAGACAGCTTGGATAGGCTCCATCCCCCCTGTGACCTGGAAGAGGATGGCTGGAAGTGTTTCACTGCATTGTGAGTATTTGGTGGTTGTTTGCTGACAAGTTGACTTTTTCCCTGCAGTCTGCTAGCAACAAAAAGTAGTCAGAATGGGGGCTTTGATTCAGCACCATATCCCTCTTTGCAATCACTTTCGACTGCCAGCATCTTCCAGCAACCACCTGGCAACCAATAGTGATGCACACGTGTTCCCCAAACAGGTAGTTTCAATAATGCCAGTGTTTATTGGCTCATAATTATAATAATATTATAAAGTTGTTATTATGATTATTATACTTGTGTCCAAGTTTGTCAGTTTAAGGTTTTAAGATATTTATGGTGATGTTTTTCTTGTGCAGCTACAGTGAGGTCACAGCCAATCATTTGCATTTTACATAACTGCTTGTGATTAGAGGCTTTGGATTGTCTTTGTGCATCTGAAAGTACACAGGGGGATGATCTTAATTTAAAATAAGGTCTTGTCAAAAGCGATTAAATTCTGAATGACTTGCTTCAATCTGCAAAACATTTTACACAGAGGCATAACGCTGCACCGCTTCTTGTTCTTAGCAAAGGGTCTTGAATGTTTCACATGCGATTCAGGCATCAGTTTTCACTTTTAAAACAGGACTTAATGAACAGACAAGTGCATAAAAAAGAGGAATAAAAACACCAGAGAAGATGTGCAGCTTCCTCTTGGCATAAAAGCCTCTGTGGCAAAAAATCAGAGGCTGTGGAAGAACAATAACAGAAAACACAGAGTCTGCTGAGGCATTTGACATGACAGATGATAATGAACACTCCTGAACAGAGATACAACAGGGAAAAGGTATTATACAGCATTCAGAACGTGATGTATTAACAGACAAGTTTGCTTTGCTGAAGAAATATTGACAAAACGTTCAATTATGTTGAGCTTCAGCTGTGTTTTGGAAATGGTGCATTACAAATTTTGTTAACCGGGTGCTTCACGGTGGATAAAAACACAGGTGAATGCTCCAAAACCATTAAAGACACAAAGATAAGAGGAAAAGCCTCCTCAGTCATAACTATGGGTGTGAATGTTATAGCTGCATGTTGCAAAGCCTTCATCTCCAGCAGCCGTGGGACATCATCCCGGAGTTACCTTGGACGTGAAAACAGAGTACAGTTGTGAGATTTAAAGCAAAATTGAATGTTGTCTTTAGTACCCAGCTCACTTACTAGGTGTAGTGTTTGAAATGAGGGAGAAAATAAGGAAATCACCCAGCAGGCATTGATATTGAGGCAATATTTATTTTTTTTATCTATCACCACGAGAGATCATTTTCTTTCCAATTTGTTGCCGGAAGGAAGAAATAAAAGTATCTAATCATCTCAAAACATTTTTGTTATCTGGAAAATAAATAACACACAGGGATGGATGGTATATTTACACAGTGGTCTTCTTTACCTTGTGCACTAAGCCTCTTGAAATGATACAAAACAGAGAAATGGAAATGAAATAGATCACAAACACATGAACAAGATTTTAACTGTGTATTTTTTCCATTCATTCATGAAAACAAGCAGGAAATAGGTCATGATCAAGTCACATTAACCACACATTAATTAAACGTATTCTTTTTAACCCTGTTTTTTTTTCCCCCATCGCTATCAAGAAAGCACGTTCAGCTGGATATTGTAGTGAATTAGGTCCATCACACATGCTGAAGGCTCTTTCCACTTTCCACACTGATAAAGATATTAATTAAAAACAGGATGTGCACTGAGAAGAAATGTGTCCGCCTCACTCTGTAGACACAGACCTCTGGGAGTGCTAAATCATGCCAAATCTAAACATTGTTTTGTTAAAAGAGAACATTATACAACTAAAAGCAACCATCTGAATTAGACCAGAATCAAATGGGAAGTGTTTGGGTGTCACTGAAACTTATAGGTGGGTTACCATTAAATGGCTTTTTTGTCTGCTTACTTAACTGATTTTTAGAAAGGGGATGCTGGAGCCAATCCCATCTGCCATAAGGGGACACCCCGACATGTTGCTAGTTTCTCACAAATCTAACACAGAGAGACAGACAGCTATTCAAGCTCATATTCCCACCTTCCACCAGTTTAGAATTGCCAATTAATCTAACATACATACATGTCTTTGGATTCTGGGAAGAAGCCAGAGTACCTGGAGAGAATCCACAACCCACACAGGCACGGGGAGAACATGAAAAGACCCAAGTCTCTTGCTGTGAGGCAATAGTGCTAACTGCCCCACTGTGCCGCCCAGCAGGCATTTGCTGTGGGGGTTTTTTTTTTATTATAATTTTTCCCCACTGAAAACATTATAGAAATGTTCTCTTGGTGGTTTTTTTTGTTGTTGGAATACATTTTTCAGCAAAAAGTAATTTGCACATTATTTCCTCAGTTTATTAATTATTTGTCTACAGAGTATCAGAGAATGATGGAGTTCTGTTGAACATTTCTAGTTTCATTTCTTTTTATCTTGGAGAATAATCTGAATACACTAACATCACCACTGTCTCTGTTGTACCATTTAGTTTTTATTTTTCTCTTCCTTTATGCTTTGAGTATTCCCTTTAACCATTTTGGTATGTTTCATGTCTCTTTTCACTGACATTTTTGTGCGTGGCTTGCTGTGCTTTTTATTTCCTGCATCTGTTATCATCTGATTGAGTTCACCTACATATTTAGTTTGAACGCATTTGCTCGAATATTTGTTTGCCTGTCGTGTCATTTCCCTCCTGTTCCTCCGTCCTTTCTCATTGCACGTTCACCGAGTTTCGTTTTCTTAGTCGCCTTTTTGTTTGTTAGAGTTGTTCAGTGATTTAAAAAGCAAATATATTGCAGGGACATAACAATGAGAAATGCTAAATACCCTCAAATGTGAGGTTTTTCTTGCACATTAACAAAATAAGTGTCCAGTTTGTTCCCTGTCAGTTATCTGATCAACTAATGCAATATTTCAGCTCAAGTTTCAGATGTTTGCCTGTTTACCTGGTTGCCAAGATACAGTACATTTCATCTGAGAGCAGATGCTGCAAATGTGTCCAGCACTCAGCTCCATTTTTAAAGTCGCATACCTGTATCTATGCATAAGTATTTGGCTACTAAGTCATCTCTTTTCTCTGCACTTTAACACTGCTATGGTTACCGGCAGTGTTCACGGCCATATGAATGTGCCTGAGGAGAAATACTGCTCCAGTTGCTTTTTTCATATGCAAAGTTCTAATTTCACTCGTCTGTGCTGTAACATGTGCAGCACAAATTCACATTCATTCTCACAGTAATTATTGTTTTCAATCCCAAACACTGAAAGCAAGATCACAGTCTTTGACTCAGCTGAGCGGCGTCTGTGTAATGATACAATGATTGCTTTTCTGCTGTTTAGGGGACATTTTCTAATGCAGCACAAAAGATAAAATGAACCGAGGATACTGGGATGAGCCGATGAGTTGTTTGGCCTGTGACATAAATGCAGTGCTGGCACTCAAATTATGAACTGTTCCCGTATATCTATTTTTATCATGAATGTGCTACTTCCTGGACCAGTTTTGATAGTGACTTGCCACTGTGGGTGTGCACACATGTCTGTGATTGTGACAACCTATTTTAAGAGGCAGCTCTATCACTAGAAGATTAAAGCAAGTTTAACAATGTTGCTCTGGCTCATTGTTTACATCACACCTTAAAATTAGCCTGCTCTAAAGGCAGTGGTGTTAACAGCTTTACTGTGTGCAGCAACTGCCAGTGTGGATGTGACTTTCTTCTACCATTTATATTGTATCTTGGTGTGACATCCCATGTCACTTCTAATAAATCGTGTCTGGTACTGCTCTTATATGCTTATTCACCTAGACTCCATTTAGCACATATAGGTGTCTGGTGTTCTGATTGAGGGAACTGTGTAAAATAAGGCATCACTTTATAGTTTGAATGACTCTCTAGTTTTATTTAAACGATGATAGAAGTGAAAATTAGACTCACATGCAGACATTAAGGCCATTAAGCCATTAGCAAGTGTACAGTAAAGCCAGTTCACATTAAACTTGTCTTTCATGAATTTGCTTTAAAGCTTCATCTTTCCTAAGTTTTTTTTTTTTAACTTCATCTTCAGACTTTTCTGGAAGCAAATACTGGCAATCCAAGAATCAACACTGAGTGTTTGGGCTGGGTTCATATGTTGGTAATTTCACTAATGAGTATGCCATTCAGAGCGATAACTTAATTAAAGGTGGAACCACTGTTTTCTCTTTTGAGCAAAACATCATCATGCACAGTCACGGTTATCCTAATCATATTTCAGCATGGTGGTTATATGAAACGTCTGTACAAATTATTCTAATAATATTAATGTTTCTGATTGTCGTTGTCATCTGTACACTTCTCACCATCTTATGGCTTTTTTACACCTATAGTTTGTTTACACTGGTCCAAATCAGTTGATGAGTTCGAAACCTCCTCCTCCAAAGGGTCTCGGTGTGGTTGTTTTGGTTTGGAGTTCAATTACTGTGTTAATTGGACTAAATTCTTCAGGTGTGAAAAACACCTTTAGACAGACACAGACTTTGGAGAAAATGTGTATCCTCCCACTGGTTGGAGAGTGGTTGCTGGCGGTTTTAAGTTGAAACTGATTGCAAAGCAGTATATGTCAGTGCATTGCAGATCGCCTTTTGATTGCTTTGGGCACTAGGAGAATTCCCTGTAGTTTGTGTGGAGGAAACCAACTTGTCTTCAAACATTGGCCAAATAATTTCCAAGTGGTCATGAAAATGAAAAGTGCAACATAACTGGAAACAGACACCATTTCCATCCACCCATTCGCTTCCGCTTATCCTTTTCAGGGTCGCGGGGGGCGCTGGAGCCTATCCCAGCTGTCATAGGGCGAGAGGCAGGGTACACCCTGGACAGGTCGCCAGTCTGTCGCAGGGCCAACACACAGGGACAGACAACCATTCACACTCACATTCACTCGCACATTCACACCTAATGGCAATTTGGATTATCCAATTAACCTATCCCCACAAGCTGCATGTCTTTGGACGGTGGGAGGAAGCTGGAGTACCCGGAGTGAACCCACGCAAACACGGGGAGAACATGCAGAAAGACCCCGGCCTGATGTTGGAATTGAACTCAGGACCATTTTGCTGTGCGGCAACAGTGCTAACCACCGTGCCACCATTTCCAATCAGAGTAAAAGTTGCGCCTTGTTGTAGTGGTGAGGCACGTTTTTGGTTTGTATCGCACTTTTTCATGCTAGTAATTGGCAAGTGTCAGCATCTTTGATGCAAACTAAAGGTGATCATGACAATTTGTTCATGACTAAAACAACCACAAAGAGGTTTTTAGTGCAGCATCGTCTTTGTGACCAATGTCACATGGCAACGACTAGAAACCTCTGGTAACAACTAGGTTACTACAACTAACCTCTAGGTGGCACATCTAGGCCTTATCCATTGTTCTGAAACGATAAGATGCACAAAACACACCCAGGATACTCACACACTTAGTAATTTCTTTCTTTTTTTTAAAAAAAATAGTACATTAAAATATGTTGTAGAAGATGGCAGGACAGAGGTGAACATTTAAAACAAATGGAAGAAGAACGCTGAAAAAAAAAACAACCCATAGCAGCCTGCACTGAAAGCCTGTCTTGGAGAAAAATCTCTTTTGGCTGTCTTCCTAAAACATTCAGAAAGAAGTTGCCCTTACATACTAAAGAAGTATGTGGCAACATGTCAAACATTTCAGGAAATAAAATTGTTTCTGCTTAAAAGCTGGATAATATACTCAATAGTATATTTAGTTTAAGTTTTGTTGTACAACAGCTACCAACTGAAATGAAGGAATAGCCCTGGTGTGCAGATTCAGTCTCAGTTTTTCAGTGCCTACAGTGAAGCACTTTAATTGATGAAACTCTAAATGCTTAAACAGTTACGAATTAAGTGTGAAATCATCTACCGACAATTCAATAAGTAAATATCACAGTATCAGAAAATGACACCTGCCTTATTAACGTGATTGTGAAAAACATAAACAACCCTTTTTGGCATATCAGTACCGTTGTGAATCTCTCCAAATTGGTTTTTAGCACAGCTATAATATACTGACATTTATTAGGAAAAAAGGTAGAAAACACAAAGCACTTGCATAGATGAGACTCACGTGTAAAACCAAGCACTGTTTAGCACAGAATGTACTTCATGTCATCTGTGGGTCTCGAACAACGGATCTGTCTGCCTCACAGCTGGATATTGTTAAGCGTACACCCACTCCAAATTCACACATACAATATTCAACATAATCAAAGATGCAAGAGATGCAAAGAGACATATGATGCAAAAACTTGAATTAATTCAAGTACAAATACTAACTAACAAAATAAATACTCATCTTGAGAACAAACTGAATTATTTTTATGCCACTGGAATAAAATAATTACGTAAATAATTGGATGGATCTTTTGAAATAGGGGGAAAAAACAGGCTTTAAAAAGTGAGAAATCTCTTCAAACAACAACAGCAACCAAATTCTCTGAACTGCATTAGGCCAAATTACCCCACTGCCTCACTCAACACACACAAACACATTTCAGTGAATTCAAGTCAAACGACTAAAGTAGATGATTATTGATAAATAGTCAGAAACTTAATTTCATCTGTGTTTAAATCATTGAAATCAGCCATAATCATAACCACTTTTTAAAAGATTAGGCCTTTTTTTGTTTTTTTGTGATGATGTTTCCCTGGCAACACAGTTTAAAATGCTAAAAGGCTTAATGGCCATACATCATATTATCCAGTCCATTTAAAAAAACTGTGTATTACACTATCCATCCATCCATCCATCCATCTTCATCCGCTTTGTCCGGGGCCGGGTCGCGGGGGCAGCAGCCTAAGCAAAGAGGTCCAGACCTCCCTCTCCCCAGCCACCTCCTCCAGCTTATCCGGGGGAATACCAAGGCGTTCCCAGGCCAGCCGAGAGATATAATCTCTCCAGCGTGTCCTGGGTCTGCCCCGGGGCCTCCTCCCGGTGGGACATGCCTGGAACACCTCACCCAGGAGGCGCCCAGGGGGCATCCTTGTCAGATGCCCGAACCACCTCAGCTGGCTCCTTTCAATGTGGAGCAGCAGCTGCTCTACTCTGAGCCCCTCCCGGATGGCCGAACTTCTCACCCTATCTCTAAGGGAGAGGCCAGCCACCCTTCGGAGGAAGCTCATTTCTGCCGCTTGTATCCGCGATCTCGTTCTTTCGGTCACTACCCACAGCTCGTGGCCATAGGTGAGGGTAGGGACGTAGACCGACCGGTAAATTGAGAGCTTCGCTTTTACACTCAGCTCCCTCTTCACCACGACGGACCGGTGCAGCGTCCGCATTACTGCAGCTGCAGCCCCAATCCGTCTGTCGATCTCCGGCTCCCTTCTCCCATCACTCGCGAACAAGACCCCGAGATACTTGAACTCCTCCACTTGGGGCAGGAACTCATCCCCGACCCGGAGTGGGCACTCCACCCTTTTCCGGCTGAGAACCATGGCCTCAGATTTGGAGGTGCTAATCCTCATTCCCGCTGCTTCACACTCGGCTGCGAACTGTTCCAGTGCGAGCTGGAGGCCCTCACCCGATGAAGCCAACAGAACCACATCATCTGCAAAAATCAGAGATGAGATTCTGAGGCCACCAAAGCGAAAGCCCTCCGCCACTTGGCTGCGCCTAGAAATCCTGTCCATAAAAATTATGAACAGAACCGGAGACAAAGGGCAGCCCTGGCGGAGCCCATCACCCACCGGGAACGAGTCCAACTTATTGCCGGCAATGCGAACCAAGCTCTTGCAACGGTTGTATAGGGATCGAATGGCCCGTAGCAATGGGCCAGACACCCCATATTCCCGCAACACCTCCCACAGGACACCCCGAGGGACACGGTCGAATGCCTTCTCCAAGTCCACAAAACACATGTAGACTGGTTGGGCAAACTCCCATGCACCCTCAAGTATCCTGGAGAGGATAAAGAGCTGGTCCAGTGTTCCGCGACCAGGACGAAAACCGCATTGTTCCTCCTGTATCCGAGGTTCGACTAACGGACGAACTCTCCTTTCCAGCACCCTGGCATAGACTTTCCCAGGGAGGCTGAGGAGTGTGATCCCCCTGTAGTTGGAACACACCCTCCGGTCCCCTTTCTTAAAGATGGGGACCACCACCCCGGTCTGCCAGTCCACAGGTACTGCCCCTGATCTCCACGCAACAATGCAGAGGCGTGTCAACCAGGACAGCCCTACAACGTCCAGAGCCTTCAGGAACTCGGGGCGGACCTCATCAACACCAGGGGCTCTGCCACCAAGGAGTTGTTTAACTGCCTCAGTGACCTCGCCCCCGGAAATTGGTGGGTCATTCCCCTCATCCCCAGACTCTGCTTCCTCCTCGGAAGACGTGTCAGTGGGATTAAGGAGTTCCTCGAAGTATTCCTTCCACCGCCTGACAATTTTCTCAGTCGACGTCAGCAGCGGTCCGCCAGCACTATACACAGTGCAGGTAGAGCACCGCTTTCCCCTCCTGAGACGTCTGACGGTTTGCCAGAATCTCTTCGAGGCAGTCCGAAAGTCTTTTTCCATGGCCTCTCCGAACTCCTCCCACACCCGAGTTTTTGCTTCAGCCACTGCCCGAGCCGCATTCCGCTTGGCCTGTCGATACCTGTCGGCTGCCTCCGGAGTCCCACAGGCTAACCAAGCCCAATAGGACTCCTTCTTCAGCCTGGTGGCTCCCTTCACCTCTGGTGTCCACCATTTGGTTCGGGGATTACCACCACGGCAGGCACCAACCACCTTGCGGCCGCAGCTCAATGCAGCAGCTTCGGCAATGGAGACGCTGAACATGGTCCATTCGGACTCAATGTCCCCAATCTCCCTCGGAATGCTGTTGAAGCTCTGCCGGAGGTGTGCGTTGAAGATCTCGCGGACTGGGGCCTCTGCTAGACGTTCCCAGCACACCCTCACTACGCGTTTAGGTGCACCAGGTCTGTCCAGCGTCTTTGTATTACACTACAAAATTCAATTCGGCTACATTTTATTTATATTGCAAAATATTGTACCTTATATTGTAAGGTAAGAACGTACAATAATACAGAGAAAACCCAACATTTAGGTGACCCACTTTGAGCAAGCACTTTGCGACAGTGGGGAGGAAAAACTGCCCTTTAACAGGAAGTAACCTCTGGCCTCTAAAGATTAATAATAACTAATGATTAAATGGAGAGTGGTGTATAAACACACAGAGAGTGAAAAGAGATGCTTGAAGAAGAACTGCGCAGTACATGATGGGAAGCCCCCGACAAGCCTATAGGCCTATTGCAGCATCACTAAGTACATTCAGGGTCACCTTATGTAAATATAAGCTTTTATTTTTTTCAAAAAGAAAACCTTTATGCCAAATCTAAAAAGCAGAGTGGGTGTCTGTAACCCAAATCCAAACTGGGAGCTGGTCTACTGGCTCCACCGGACTGATGTCATACTTTGAAGTCTATAAGATATTTTTTAAAATGTGATGTTATTGCACTATGAAATTGAAATTAACAACTTAATAAATGGATAATATCTGGAAGGCACATCCTAAATAGATGCAGTTATAATGATTAAGCAGCTTAAAACAGGTGGGGAGCAGAGGCTGTTCCTATAGGGCTTCCTACCTCAGGAACAAGCGCTTGTCCTTGTCAGTGATTCAGACTCGACAGTTTTCAAATCCCCACTCTAGACCAGCACAGCTTGCAACCTGCAGTTCGGGCCTCACTTTCCTTTCTTGCAGACTGTGCTAGTACTGCTGGCTGACTGGATGTGATTAGTGGCTATGCTGTTGTGTGTGGGCCCACACAGGCACTGTTAGGCACAGTCTTTACTGCAGCTGCATTTGTCTTGTATCTTATCATCTTATCTGACACCTTTTGTATGTAACCCCCCCCCCCCCCCCCGGACCTGTCTAAATATCATTATTATGACCAAACCTATTGTTTCATATGTAACAGTTTTATACATGAGACCTGTATATAAATATTCAATATACACAGATACTGTAAAGTAATGGCATCATTTGCAGAGGGTCACACTCCCTCTTTATATTGAAATAATGAGCTTCCTGTTCTGTTTGGCATCAATATGTATATTATCGAAGTGCATGGGAGCACTTCCTTTTGAAACTGCTGGGCCCTCCTTTATTTTTAAAGCTACCAAAAGAATGATATATATATATATATATATATATATATATATATATATATATATATATATATATATATATATATATATATATATATATAAAATTCTACAAACTGTTTGTAGTTGCAAATGAAAAACAAATTATTCTGATTGCTTACAATTCAGTACAAGTCAGTACACCACAGATTAAGCCACTAAAATATTTAATAAATGCTAAGAAGAAACTGCAGTTAAATTACATAATACATAATTAGCAGGTTTGTGACAAGGTCTTCCACATGGGCGCCACAGCCTACACACATTTTTCTTGCCTGCTTCCATGGAAGCCACACTGTTTCCTGCAGAATAAACATGACTTGTCCATCATGAACACACGTTGTTTTGGACTCTCTAATGTTGAAATGTTTGTTGTGATGCTGATCAAAACTTAGCACGCTGAAATGATCTCCTGTCTGAAAATAAAAGCACTCAGAGTGGGGTGACTCACGTGTGTGTACGAGAAGCAAAAGAACAGAATTTTCCCTCCGCAAATTTAGTTATATCACTAAAAATAGGAATATTTGCACAAGGTGTATAATATTATATAATTATTATATACACCTTAACTTTAGCTCTCTTATCTGTGCTATCATATGGTTCCTGGAATAGTCATGAAATAGATTTCCATATTTTACACTCCAGCTGGTGTCTTTTCTTTTCAATCAGTCACTGGCAGCTCCTCTTGGCTGCTTCAGAAGAACGTCTGTGTTCTGCTGTAATCCCAAACCGCAAATCCCCATAGACGTTCGCTGCTGCTGCGCCACCATGCTGAGCCTGCAGTCCAGTAGGTCCAGGATTTTTTTTCAAGAATCCAGAGCTCTCATTTAAATCTAAAAAGGTTGCTGCAGAGTATGCATGATGGTAATAACGCACACGAGACTTGTCTTGGCGTTCTTGGCTCGATGTCCGTGTGTGGCCCCATCTAGTTATGAGGATTTACAGGTTTATAAATCATCTTAAGAACTTAACTTGTTTTTCTTAAATATGCACCTTCTGTGATTGACTGTAATTCAAAAGTGTTTTTTTTTTTAATGTTTCTTTTTAATCAAGTTAATTGGCAATTCTTAATTGGTCATGGATTTGAGAGTTGGCCCTGAGATAGACTCGCTGGCTTATGCTCCAACCCCCCCAGCGACACTAAGTTGGATAAAGTGCTAAGAAACTGGATGGATAAAGATTAAGTGACTTTGCAATCTTGGCAAAACAGTCATGTTTGTAACATACAAAATAATGAATTTAAAAGAGTTTAAAAATTAGGATCTAATGTGTCTTTTATTGTTTCACTGCCACAGAACAACACATTTTTGCAGAAAAAAATGAAAAAGAAAATGCTACACCAAGGTCGCAGACGATCGCATCTGTGTTCTGTCTGGCTTTTCTTACGTCTATCACAGCATGTCGTTTGAGGTTTTTAGTACCAGTATACAGATATATAGATATATGGCAGTTCTTTAAAGTTCTTGCCACAAGCGATGAAGCTCTTTTGGAACAGTTTTCAGGCATATGGAGGGCAAGAGTTTATCTTGGAATACCCTGGCACCCTTTCAAAGAATTTAAAGACAACAAACATAAAAGCAGGACTAAGGTCAATACTGCACTGTCGCATTTAGTTATATCTGTTGCTGCATCATAGGATAGCCAAGGAGGTGAGCAATTAGATTTCAGTCCCGCAGAATACCTCCGCAAATTAACAGCTTATTATACTGAACTCACACTGCGTGGAGGCAATGGCTCAAAGATGGATGCCAGAGCAATTGAAAGATTTGCTGGGACTTTTCTTCAGATGATTTTGGGTAGTTCAGCTGTTTTTCTTTTCTTGTTTTAGATATTACGAGGTAATTTCAAAGAAACTCAAAGTGCATTTATTTTTTTTAATTGTTGGTTTTACAAATCGTGCTATCGTGAATCATTTTTTATTGTGGTTGACTAAATGTGAGTGTTCACAGCCATTTTTGTGACTGCATTAGGACTATATGCACTGGGTGACTTGTGTGAGTCTGTGGATAATGTTCTTCATGTGTTTGTCTAGGAGAGTGTGATAGCAAACAAAAAACAAGACGTCTAGCACGTGAACTGCGATTTTATTCAGTGCAACAGCTTATACTTACTGTATGAAGAGTTGACTGGTGTGTCCATGCTGGACTTTCTTTTTACTGATTTTTAAACGGCTAGGGCATCAGTGGCAGGTTTTCTTTTACTTAGTAGGAACTATTATCATTCAGTTTGAGTCCGGCATCAACAGAGCCGAAAACACAAGTTTTCCTCATTAGTCTGTAAACTAGAGCAATGCCTGCAGAGGAACACAACCAGTTTTTTGTGTGGTACCGATGCCCGATTTCAGAAAGCGCTCAATCGATTTCATCGTTTGAATGATGGGTATTGGCATCATTAGCAAATCAGGTGTGCAAGACTGCTTACATTTACTGATGATATCTCTTATGAAAAAGTAGCTATAAAGACATTATTACCTTTATTACTACAATGAAAAGTGGAAATGAAACAATCGAAATGTTGAAGGTTACAAAAGGATTACACTCTAAACTTAATGGCACTTGAACATTTGCAGTGTGATAATGGTAATATGGTTGTAATTGAATGGTTCGGGCAAAGATCAGTAAGACACACATGCAGGTAGGGACTTGCCTGGCATGACAGTTTTCACTTTTTGTAACTTTAGTAATTATTTCCTCAGTCTGGATATTTTCTTTCGTTCAATGCAAGACTGGTGGAAAAGTATTTCTTTTTAAAGAGAGAGGTGCTTTTGGCATTGAAGTATTCCTTGTCCAGTCTAAGGAAACACAGACTGCCGTTTAAGGCAAATTTATGGTTTCTGCAACTGCGTAACATCGGCATTGTTTTCAGCTAGACATGACAGAGTGACAGCGATTTACCATTCCTGGCAAATGGTCCAGTACAAAACTATTACATATTTTGAAATATAACTCTGAAATAGCACTGGAAAAAATACCTTTTGAAGATGTGAACATTTTTCTTTCCAGACTGCTTCTCAGACTCACCTCACACCAAACCAGAATATATGCTTATGCTGAAAATGTGTTCAAGTATAACGTTGTTTGTTTTTTCCTCATCAAGATATGCTTAAGTACCTTTTTCTGTATTCAGTCAAAATTGTTTAGGTGGCACAAAAATATTGTCTTTTTCTTCATAGGAAGTCTCGGCTTTTAAATTGCTCAGGGTGCTATCTATGTTCATGCTGAAGTGGCTATCAATTAGGTGGGCCAACCATGTAATTGATTTCCACCCTGTTACCTTTAGCTCCGGTCTTTGTGATGCTCAGACAGCGCTACCGTTGCCTGTCTTTTTTCCGTCGCCTTGTGTCAACACCTCCACACATACATGCGCTTTAGTACAGTAATGGGGATAAATATGATCTATGTTATTCATTTAGAACACATGAGCTACTGCTCGTGGTGATTTCATTAACTAAAGCTGCACACAGCGCAAGACGGACACCAGGTCATTACCAAGTCACTATTACAGCTATTACAATAAAATCAGATACAAGAGAGCAAATTACATTTTTGTCCAATCTAAATGACGCTCTGATCTGCAGTGACTGGTGCCTGACCAGCCATTCCTCTCACGTAACGGGAAAAGGTTGCATGCTCCTCTTGCTCTCGGCAATTTGAATAATTCACTCAGATGTGTGGATGCGATTGGTCCTGTGACCTGTGTCTGTGCAGTCTACCTCACTATATGCACCAAGGAGATAAGAACGTGAATCACAGACAAGCGATACCTCGGGGAGCCTTGAGGAGTGGAGCAGAAGGGAGCAACCGGGGGTCAACTACCTCCCAGAGAATGACAACTCATACCATGGAGATGTGCGACACTTACAAGATAAGTCTGAGTTTTTGATGGGTTGAGTTTTGAGAGAATACGATAAGCTGATTTTAAGCTTTTCTGGCCCTATCTGACTCTACAGGTTGAGAAGAAAATGAAACCAATTCTAAACTGTGCCATAATAAATCTAAGCTACGAATGAAAAGAAAGCCAACCGCAGAAATATTCGAGAATATGTTTAAAGTGGAAATGCATACAGAATAAATTTAGCGCCATGATTACTTTTAGGCAGTATTTACATGGGTCTCTTTCATCACTCAGTGTGTCAAGTGGTGAATTGTTTAATTTAAGGTATTTGTCTTAAATTCAGTCAGGCTTTGACGAGAATATCACAAGCTGTTTAATTTGAATTATATTCTGTAAAATTATCCCAATCTCTCATTCCTTGTCTTGTTTTGTTCACGAGCTTGTCTCCTCTTTCCTTTGCTCAGTGTTGATATTTTAGTCCCAAACAAACCTTGTGTACTTTTCGTTGGGATGAAATCATATAAATGTTAGATGGGATTTTATATTGGGAGACATCGCATCTTGTGCTCTTTTTTTGTTGCTCAACTGTTGTGATTTTTCCTGGTTGCAGTTAACCTCTTGCAGTTAACAGTATATGCTGCAAAACCTTTGTAGTCCTCAGAGCTGCATAAATCCAGAAAATTAAATTGAACTAAATGGACGAGTGAGTGCGTCAACACTATAGAACATGCTGTGTGTTTTTACGCTGATAGACTCGATTGAGGAGAAACACATTCTGACTTAAGATGACAACACACCTCGTCCTCACTATATGTGCTGTGATAAGATGATATCCTGGCCGAAAGATAAGTGTGAGCTTGTCCACTTGGATGTCATTCATGAAAGCAGTGGTCCACAGAGGAAGGAAAATAAATTCTGACTAGGAGATGGAGTGATGAATGTACCCTTTTTTTCATCCTCCCTCACCAGGCTCTTTAATATTCTGTCAACATAAACGATGAAGGGTTGCTCATGGAAATAAAGAGGCAGAAAGGGAAGTAATTTTACTTGCAGCCTACAGGTCCAATAATTTGTTTTGTGGTCCTTCTGGGTTCTCATGTACTCTGAAGGCAGCACTGCTCAATGCTTCAAGGTTAACACTGAAGTGCTGTTTTCATCCGCGCATTCCTGGAAAAGCAGAGTGCCTCAGTCACTAAAAGCTCCTGTCTCTGTCTGCTGCTCGGTGTGTATGTGCGTGCAAATGAGTGTGTGCTCAGGCGTGCCTTTTCTTGCTGCCTACACACATCTATCAAAAGGGCCCTCTGTTCTCTGAACTGGAAAAAGAAATGTTATTCCACCACAAACTGTTGAAAATTCAAAACCCAGGCAGCCTCTGTTTAGCCCCAGCTCTGGGCTAAGTTAAATCTCAGTCATGCTATCACTAAGGATTACCTTTGAACAGTATGTGTGTGCATCATCTGCGGTATGTCATGGCGGTCTCATATGAAAAGACTGAACACTTTCTCAAGTCACTGATCGCACACTGATGCGGCCTCCATTTGGGTTTGTACGTGTCACTGCCACCAGAGAGGACGCTGGCGAGGAGGAGCAAAGCCCTTTACAATGACCAAAAGAAAATGACAAGGCCAGACCATAGCGTGTGGAATCACTGTCACACCTTACTGCAAGCAGGCCTACTTGACATGACAACTTTGAATTCCTATCCATGTGTGAAGTCGCTGCTGGAGGTACTTTTGATATGCAGTGAAAAAAAAAAGTTCATTGAAAACAGAAGGAGAAGTCAGCAGTGGGAGCTACCTTGATGCTATCGGTATCGGGGAGTCTGGATTTTCGAGCATCTTAGGGATGAGCAATATATCATTATTTATCTTTTTGTTCCCCTGCATACATTACAATGGCTGAATGATCTGAGGATTTCTAGTCTTTGAATGGAGCTATTGTTCAATTCCCACTCATGACAAGCGTCTTTGAAATGCTGTTCACTTGGCCAATTCCCAGTGATTCCAGACTTTTCAGACACAGAGTGTTGAGCAAATTAGCTTGCTGCCTGTCATATCAGAGAAACATAGGAGGCAGGTGGGCCATGTGTCAGTAGCTTTCTATGTGACAGTTTGACAGCTGAAAATGCATCAGGGTGCTAGTTTTCCTTCCATCTGTGCTGTTATCCCCACGGTTCTTTTGATAATGTTTCTCTTACCACAATAATCATGTACTTTGCACTAATTATGTTTCTGCTTCAGTGCAATAAGTTAAAAGAGAACCTTGACTTCTTCTTCCATGTGGGAAATTACTGTGCTCTGACATCCAGTGAACTGGGCTAGCTTCTGGTTTAAAAGACTGATTGTTTCAGGTGAATTAGCACTTGTTCTGTCTGTAGGATTACACACTGACTTGCTGTACTTTAAATAATGTTGACCTCCCCTTATTGAACTTCTTAAATACTATTGCTGTTGCTCTGGTTTGACTCAAGTTTTATAGACGGTTGTTGTTTTACCACAAAATAATCATAATATTCTTTATATTACAATCTACACATACCAGCCACTTTGTTAGACACATGGGTTGAACTGTTCATTAATGCAAATATCTAATCAGCCAGTCGCATGGAATCAACTAAACACACTTAGAAGGAAATGTAATTTTCCATTGCTATGCTGATGACACCCAGCTCTATCTGTCTACTAAACCTGCTACCACTATCCTCTGTGTTTGCCTCCAGGAAATCAAATTCTGGTAAAATAAATAAATAAATTCTGGCATTAACATTATTAGTTCTCTCTTTAACATTAATTCGCTCCATCTTACTGTCTCAGCCAACAGTGCTGTCAAAGCTTGTTCACACCTTGGTTACTCTAATTCTCTTTTTTTTTTCTCTTAAGTCCATACATAAACTTCCAACTTGAATTATAAATATTGCATTTTTTTTGCTTGATAGGAATATCAATATATAAACAATATATTCTTATTGTTTTTAACTCTTTTTAACAGTTTTTAACCCTGTAATTATTATGATGATGATGATGATGATGATGATGATGATGATGATGATGATGATGATGATGATGATGAAAGTGACTTGCATAGAGTATTTTGAGTATCTCAGAAACTGCTGGTCTACTGAGATTTTCCCAACATTGTAACTATAGTTAATTAAAACTAGTAGTAAAAGTAAAACTTTTAATTAGCTTTGGAAGAAGTATTTTAGATAACTCAAATGATACTAGAATTTTTTGTGTTTTTGTGAAACTAACTCCAATAACTATACAGAAAATCACTTTATTTTTGGTAACTATTAGATTAAATTTGTTCTCACAGCTTTCCTGCTGAAACTTTATTGGAAATAATTTACCTGAATTTCAGATTCTGACCTTTTACACTATATTAGCATTCCAGGAGTACAGGTGGTTTGTCTTCATTTTTGTCCATCTTCTCTTTCCCTTCCTAAGTTCTGACACCCCTCATTAGTATATGGGTGTCTGATCAGCCTGGGAGCCACCACCAGTCCTCACAGAGTTTCCCAACTGCAGCCTCAGATCCATGCTTATTCCATCTGCCACTCTCTTACATAACATGTTGTCAAATGTAATTGACAATGTGGCCCCTGATAGTGAAATAACACGTTCATTGAGAATTTTGATGTCCTCAAGACTGTAAATCAACTGCTTTCAGAAAGTTCTGTTTCTATTGAAATACCATTGATCCTAAATCCTGCCTCCTCATATGCCCTCCGTACATTAATATTAAAAAACTAAACTGAAACTACAGCAATAAGAACTGAAGTAAGATGAGCAAACCTACTCTGGAAACTAACTGAATTAAAAACAAGAAGTCCAAACAAAATGTTTAAAAATGCCTCAATGATATCAGTGTCATAAACCAAGCAGTTTGCAGACACACTACAGACTGGAAAAGAGTTTTTATTAAAACACAAAAGTTATAAGGGAGAGGGGACCTGGGCTAGGTATAGTTGCGGGGACAAAATGGCAACTGGTATTGGAAAGGGGATCCCAGGGACAGAATCACAGGGGGTTGCAGCGAGGAACGAGGAAGGTTCTGCAAGAGGATGGAGAAGTGGTTATTGTTTTGAGGTAATGAGCAGATCACAGAGGAGAGTTTACTGGTGAGTTTGCACTCCTAACTTACAGGTCCGGGTTCAGAAAGCACTGAGGAGGGGAAGTCTGTAGGAGTATCCAGAGGCTGTTCAGCAGCCAGAGTATCCGGTGTGCAGTGGCAGGCTGGAGGGCAGACAAGCAGGCAGGAAAAGCAGTCAGATATTTCCAGAGCAGAGGAATGAAAGTTCACTCCAGGTGAGTCCAATTTGCGGGAATCGACACCCTCTGTACACAGGAAGGACAAGGTTACACGAGGAAAAGTCAGATAACACAATTTCAGAAGAGAGCTGCTTTGTTACCACCAGAAGGCACATAATAAACAGGCAAGGAGTGGCCGGTTGCTCTGGTTTAAGAATTCCTCCTGCTGAATGCTTGTAGATGAGGCCCAGGTGAGAAGTAGGAAGCTCCACCCCAAATGGGTGGAGTGGAGACCGGCAGCCTACAGGTGGAAAAACCCTGGACACTCCCACAGACCATGACAATCAGAGGTCAGAAGAAGATGGTCAGGCTGCTTTGAGATCATAAGAAGTCAACAGGAACTCAATGAACCGCTTGTCAGAACGGAAGACTTCAAATTGACGCCTGGTTTGATGATTCTCGATTTCTGAAGCAACCTTTGGGTGATAGGGTGAAAATGTGGTGTAAACAACAACTGTAGATCCGCCCTGCATGATATCAACAGTTCTGACTGCTGCTATTGGTGAAATGGTGTCAAACCAATTTCTTGAACATGTCAATGAGTTCCCTGTACTCAAATGGCCTCAACAATCACAAGATCTCAATCCAATGGAGCTCCTTTGGGATGTGGTGGATGGGAGATTCACACTATGGATGTACAGCCAACAAATCAGCAGCAGCTGTGTGATGCTATCGTGTCAATATGGACCGAAATCTCAGAGGACTGTTGCCAGCAACTTGTTGAGTCTATGCCACCAAAATTAAAGCAGCTTTGAAGGCCTAACCCAGTACTGGCATGATTAACCTAATAAAGCTGTTAGTGAATGTATATATCCTAATCCTCTCTACAGTGAATCTGCTTTTCAGAAACTCTTCTGCAAGGTTTTTTTCACACAGCACAGGTTTGCACACTGAGGTACACTTCAGATACTGCCAAGAGAAGCTGTTGACAAAAAAAGCAAACTCAAACTCAACATTCAGTCAGTCAGTCTTTCTTTCAGTTGTGCACCAAGAAGGTAAAAGAAAAAAGTCACACTTGCATATTAAATTATACTCATGGTTTTAATCAATAATACTCTGTTTAATGTTTCATCCTTCCATCAGTGAGCGGTGTTTAATATGGCCGATCTGAGACTGCAAGTGTGGAAAAAGAATGACTCATATTTTACTGGTCTCTCTGCATGTGTGCTTTTACGTCAAACCGATGTCGTGTAGGAGACACGTAGGAGAATGATTGTAAATAATAATGTCTTCTGCTGTAGATGTAAAGCAGCAGCGTTCCTCGCAGCTGACGAGGTGATGATCACCGAGGCTGTAACGGTTTGAAATACGCTGATTACTGTGGGTTGAGTTTTAAAGATCTCATTGCTCCTCCGGCTGTATGTGAATCATGAGAGAATGTTTTAGCATTTTAGTTGTACAAAATGATTTAGTGCTGGGATAAGGGTATAATAAATATAATTGTCAGCTGAGGATAAATGATTAACTAATCATTACTAGAAAATATTAATTAATCACCAGTTGTTTCAAAAAAAGAGTTAATCATCCTGGTCATTCTTTGGTTTTAGAGCCAACTGTGAATATTTGCTGCCTTTGTAGGCTTGTTTTTGTAAACTCAGCATGTGTTTTGGACTGTTGAACAAACTAAAGCAAAAAGTGGAAATAATCATGACATCATTTAGCAATACTCATCATCATAGTGATGTTATTTTTTATATTTTCATAAGTGTTATAAGTCAGATGTCTTTGTGTTTATATTGTTTTTATTGCTATATCATATTCTCATCTGGGACTGAGTTACAAGTCTAGAAAAAAAGATCCGTTTGCATGGACTAAAACAAAAAACAGACACACACTAAACTCCAGTTGATGCAGAAAAAGAATTTATCTAATCTTGAACAGTATTATGGCATTAAAAAGTCATAACTGCAGTTATGACTTTGTCACTGATTGTGTGACATATTTGTACAGGACGTTTCCAGTAAGTGGAATTCTTTCTGTAAATTTACATAGCAACAGGAAGCCTCGCATTCATGCCTCTCCTGTTTAAAACCACACTGTGGATTGCTGTGGTATTATGGGCAACATGACAGACTCTAATGTAGGAGGACAGGTGACACACTCTGGGGTGGGATTTGTGTGTGTGTGTGTGGGCAGGCGGGCGGGGGCAGCCATTGAAACTCACTATGAATCAGGTTGGCGACTGTATGTGTGAAATGTCATTTTGATTCAGCAAACCAGCAGCCCTCCAGTAGAAGCTTTATGCATCTTCCCTACATAAAGGTCTGTGCAATTATTAGAACGATGTATATTCTTTGTGTATCACTGAGACATTTCTTAGCGATGCACAAAGACAGAGAATCTTTGATGGTTTAAGCCACTGAAAGGTAGCAACATTTAGCGTCACAATACTGCTCGTATGAAAAGTGTGAAACTTGTAAGAAAATAAGCTTTCATTTAACATTTCAAAACCAATTTGATTTTGTGTCAGAGAAAAAATATATTTTCATCATTTTCCTGTTAGGTTATGAAAGTGCAATTCATGAAAAAGATGCCGCTTTGAGTGCTAATTATGCTTCTTTCGCAACGCAGTTTAGTGACAACGTGAAACAACATATATAGCTATAGACTCTTTGTAGTGTTAAGCAAAAGTTAGAATAAATTGCAATGTGACAAGAAAGAAAGAAAGAAAGAAAGAAAGAAAGAAAGAAAGAAAGAAAGAAAGAAAGAAAGAAAGAAAGAAAGAAAGAAAGAAAGAAATCCACTTTGTTTTTCATGTTTCATATTTTGGTCATATTCAACAACTCATTAGCATTCAACATCACCATAATACATCATCATTGTTTCTCTTCATGGTGCCTTTTTATATTATAAGTCCTCAACAGTTTGATCATAAAACTATAAATCTACTCACAATCCAACTGACATGTCTTAGTACAATAATTGTAGATATACACTATCATGAAAATAGAAAGCGGTCACAGGTACTTTAAAGCGTAGGTGGTTCGCCACAAATGGCAGTTGTGAAATACAAATCATACTGACATACTGTGAACACAGTCACTTCCTGGCTTGAAAGACTTTGAATGACTGTTCAACAATGTATATTTGGCGAGGCAGACAGCTCAGCTCTTGGACTCTTTGAAGGCATGTTGTCCAGCATTTCCACAGTTCAAATCAGCCTGAATCAAACAGCAGATTTTGAAAACTGGATCAGTCTAGTTTCATTGAGCACCAATCTGCCTTACACTTCAGTCCATGAGTTTTTCTCATTATATCTCCAGTATCACAGTCACAGTGGTCACGAGGCTACATTCTCTAGCCAATTAAGAAAATCCATGAAACACACACACACACACTGAATCACACAACCAAATCATGCAATATCTCGTGTATTATTAAGCAGGGTTTGAATAAAACATAATGCTAGTGTTTCCCAAATTATTCTCACAGGGGAAGTGTGAACTGCGAACATATTTGTGTGGTGCTGTCCTCCAGCTTGAATTAATGGTATTTAGGATTGATTGTTGTGCTTTCAACAGTAATGTTGTTTTCTTCATGGTAAACTTTGACATATGCACGACATGAGGTTGCATTCTTGGAAACAAATCTGTGGAAAAAGACATGTTTAACATGCTCCTTTGTAATCCTGACTCTGGAAATTGGTTGATTTTAAAGTCCGTTGGTATCAAAAGAAATTATTGTCTTGGAAATTGTTTCTTCAAATCAACCATTGGGTAGGATAAAGGCAGCAATACAAAGGGACAGAATGGAGAGCCTAATATTACCTCAAGGAAATGCAGTTGCTTCTCTCCAAAGATTTACCATCCAGTGATTACGCTCCCCAGAGACACGGCCACCCTTTGAGTAAGACACAAAATAGTTGCAGATAGAGCTTTCGTCAATAAGTCATTGAAGGTCGGCTTAGCGTTAGCAGCTAAGTAACTGGTGGCTAATCAAGGGAAGCGAATCAAAGTATTGGCTGTTTAAGGATTTATGTGTGAAGGACACTCTCATAAACACTGCATGCAAAAAGCAAAATTCCTGTAAATTGTGTTTAAAGAAAAACACAGGATAATGTTTGCTACATTGCAATCAATTTGCTCTTTATGTCCCTGACTGTTTAACAGCGCAGCAAAGCCAATGCATGAATTAATAACATAACAAAAGTGTATGGATTTTTAAAAGTATTTAGTATTTTAAAAAAACAACAACATCCTGCTGTTTTTTAATGACTGAAACATCAATGGTCTGTGCTTTGTACTAATATCTAATGATACTAAGAAAACAGTGAGAAATCCTATTAGCAGTACTGTGATTCTGTTTTCTTTTTTGAACTTATTGGAAATAAGATAATAGGAACATATACCCAGAAAGTGCCAGATGAGACAAGAACCACAGTTGAGTTCCATTCCCTTCGCTATTCAGCCAGTGTTTTGCTGGAAATGCATATATACTCAAAGGGAATAAAGATCCATCCACCCTGGCAAAAGTCATAGAGTTGCAATGTAAACAGAAGTGAATTTCACTATGGGCAAAACATATCGCTGTTGACACATTCAAACTGAAATCACAGAGCATGTGCAACTGTCCCCAGCTGGGTTACACCTCTCCACCCTCTCATTTCGGGGTAAAGAGGAGGCCTTGGAACTGAACGATGCAATGTGCCCACTGGCAGCAATGTTGGAGGTCCACTGCGTTTGGCAACAACAGCTGAGAACAGCTGATCCCATTTGTAGGCTTATGACTCGGCTGCCTCAACAATATAGAATAGATGATGATGTGGTGTTTGCAGTTGGGGACAGATGATTTAATTACTCCTACACATGTAATATTGTCTGCCTGCTACACCCCAATGATAAGATTACTTCACATCATGTTTCTAAGATGTATTTATAATGAACTTTGATGCCTTGCGCGATATTACTGTATTTATTGTGGTACCATAACGCTGATGTTGTTATTTAATCATGCATACATCATTAAAATATAATATTATAAGTCAAATTAAGAAGAAACAGCACTTGAGACTGTGCATTGTCTTATTATAGCTTATTTACTGATAATGGTTGGTTGATTATTTGCTGGTCACTTTTTTTTTAAGAATCAGCACCATGGACAGCGCTTTTGATATTTTTTTTTTCTGCACTCTTGCAGGTGCTGCTGCTGATCTTCACCTCTTACCTGTCACCAATACGTAAGGGCTTTTTACACTCGCCACTGATAGACTATCAACTGAGAGCATGATGCAGAAGTTCAACAACACACTAAAAAAGCTTTCTTTCTCTGTTGGGTTATGGGATGACTAACAGTAGCTTGAATGGCATGGATTTGGCTATGACATGCTTTCAATTTGCCTTTTTAACTTGTATACTCGTTAACAGTTCCTGCGTGTTATGTTCTTAATGTCACAAGCAAAACCTCATTAAAAAATAAAATAAAAATTTTAAAAGCTCTAATCCCACTCGCTTTTGTTGTATATCACAAAAGTTTTTTAAAAACCGAGAAAACCTGGACCTCCCATTTAGCAGGAATTCTCCGGCTATTCTTTAGATGTGGAGATTGCCCAACGAGATACTTTGCACTCCACTGCAGTGGGCACCCCCACTTCTAAGTTCTGCTCTGACAGGTAACCCATTTGACATTCAAATGAAAACCTGCCTGTGAACAAAATCTCAAGTATATTTGAAGTGCACTGATCCCACAAGAGCTGTGATTTCCAAGTATTAGGAATGCATGTAGCCAAGCAGCACAGTGTGGATTCTCCTGATTAACACTCATAAGGTTGTCTAACTGAGTGTTGAAGGTCGTGGGGTAAAATGCGGCGACACATAGATAAGAAAAGTCCAAATTTTTTGAGATAAACTGAGGGGCATACTTAGGAGACGCTGCAACCAGGGACTTGCATGGGTTTCTGTGGCTAAGAGAGGAAGTCCTGAAATTGAATTTCCCTGCAATATAAGTGCCAGCTAATTATTTTCATAACCCGAGGAAAACTTTTCTTGTGCTTCGTGAAAGCCTGCTTCCAGAGGTCAGGTAGGGATCTTGCCAAATGCATTAATCAAAGAGGGATAGTACTAAGCATCTCACTGAAGCACTAGTAGAAACTAGCGAACCCCATTAAGCACTAATCCTATTTTACAGGTTTGGATTGGGGACACTCTAAAACTGCGTTCACCTTTTCTGAAACCACACACATGCAGGAAGGAAGCTGCACAGGACGTTATCAAAGGAAAAGACACCACATTATAAATGTATTTCCTCTATTTTGGTTTGAGAAGTCTTTCTCAGTGTGTTATAGAATGTGTTTGTATGTCCTGATCAGTCTTGTTAAATAGTAGCTCCCTAGAGCTCCTTGAATGCAGACACTTTCAGAGAGAAAATACATTGATTTTTAATATTATACAGAGAGCAATAATCAATACGGAGATAAAGGTTGCCATAGTTTATGCTCTCAAAGTGAAGAAGGTTAGTGAAAGAAGCCTATAAGCTATTTTTATAGTGGTGTGAAGGTTGCAGAGAGTGTAAATTCACCCATTACCTATTGACCTTACACACACATCGTCATGCTCAAGAGGCACACTGGCCGGAGTCGAAAACAGACTAGACATGTTTTAGACAGGATGACTGACACAAATGTAACCCTTCATCTGAGCAAAAGGTTCATAGAACCACTAATATTCTTGGGCAAGGAGATACCCAGGGGAATACACCAGATAAAATGATATCTGCTTCTAATGACAAACCTCCACAGCCAGGATAAGCCAAATGGCAACAAGATGAACTTTAACTTACGTCAATGGATGTTCATCACAGCCAGTGAGCTTAATGGCCTTTTCTGCATAACAGAAAGGAATTTTCTGGTCCCTGCTTACAAGTACAGGACATCACTGGATGTTGCATTCAGAGGGCTTGAACCGTTAATCATTATAGAGCGTATAGTTTGGTACCTACCCCACGTACAGAACTGCAACCAAAGTGACAGCATCAGTATATCCACTATGCTTATTATTTATTTTTTCACTTTTATTTTTCAAGACTCACTTTGATAAGAAACGTACAAAAACTAAACATAAATAAACAGTTGTTTAAAAGTTTCATTTGACCACTTTTAGTTTCTTATATAAAATAATTTATAATTACATTACATAATACAAGCTGAAGTCCAGAGCACATGCTTTAGTTGTGGCATTTGTGACAACAGCTTTTTACAGGTTGAATTTATTCATTTTAAAATGTATTTGCATTTACAGTATTAGTAATGTATGAGTGAATATTGGGAAATAGTATATGAAACATTATGTGGTGTTATAATACTCTAATAAGTCTAATAAAGTCTCATTGAAACTTTATTCAAAAACAAAAAGAAACTCGTACAGAAATGGAACCAACATTTCAATGACTTGAATAGATTCCTCTGCTGGAAATCTTCACATTTTTTCCACTTCTTAAGAATCTTCAAATACTTGAGAGGGGTAAGAAGCACAGTATATTCCTGGGAGAGAATGACTGTCGACAGCCTGTCAAGTTCAAAAGCATCTTCAGAGCGGGACATTACCTCTGCGCCTAAAGCAGTAAACAGTGCAGTCAGACTCATCGTGAACATTAGCAAAGCCACAAATGAAAAATGTGATCACTGCAAGAATATAAAAGGAGCTTGTGGTTGTGTCATTTCCTGTTGTTTATGAAAATGAAATGAAAAGCAAACTTCGGGGTCACGGAAGTTGTTATTGTCCATAAAAAAGCGGAACCGCTTTGGCAGCAGCTTAAAATGTAAAGGAATATGTAAAGAAAAAAAAAGAAGTTTAAAATGTGACTTTTTGCCATATGCAAGAAGACAGAATGCAATATCAGATGTTTAAGTTTTTGGAGGGTTTTCTGAGTTGTTGTGAGTTTTGGATACTTGATGAATCACATCAAGGACCAAGACACCCCTTTATCTTGGTCCTTTCCTTCTCACTTCCTTTTATACTTAGACAAAGACACGCACCCATTTTCAGCCTTCTTTTCAAATGTACAGCAATATAGATGCACCCACATTTCGAAATGATAAACGGTTTTCTTGATTTTGTCGACTACTCCCGTTTCTCTATTTAAAAAAGAATCAATCATGATACAAAGAAGCAGATGGCAGCCTTAAATAAGACCACAGTCCTTACTGCAAGCAACGGTGCATGTGAAACTAAAGACTGTCTCTGTATTTGCAAACGTCTTTCTCTGCACATAACAAAAGGGGACAGCTGAGACGATTTGCAGGCTTGGAGACGTCTAACTGACTGAGTAACTCTTAACTGAGTCCAACCTGTGTAAAATTAGCCACTTTTTTGATTAATGATAATACAACTGCAATTAATTGAGGAAGAACAGGGAAAAGGTACTGTAGTAAAATAACAGCAACAGTGATGTGTCTCTGGTGACAACCAAAGCTCCCGCAAGTAGGAAATTATTGCCACAAAGTTGCAAGCTATTTTAAAACGAAGAAGAGAATACAGACGACTGCTCCAAGTGATGCCGAATGGTGGTTATATCTCAGAATTCAAAAGACGATACAAGTTCGCTGAATGCCTTTAACCTATGTCGTCCAAGTTTACTTGTGCACACACACATTTGTTTGTTTGCGTTGCATTTATGCTTTACATACAGCAGGTCCCAAAGGCCTTGATGGTTCGGGCACTTTACGTCTCACTGCTGAACTGTAGGCTTTCTAAAAGTACGAACGCACATTTTTCATTTCACTAAGTCGCACTGGCCATAAAACCACGCTGGCTGTGTGCCTAAAGCACCGCTGTCCCCTGTGAACTGTTAAATACGGGATTCATCTACTGCCCGCGGAAGTATCAAGTTGAAGTAGTGCTCCAACTCGCCCATAGCCTAAATTATGAGCCCGGTGTTTGGTTTGCTTGCTCTTGTGTGCCACTGGTGGAAGACATCGGGGTGGCGCCTCCCTCCTCCTCCTCTCATCCTTTCCCTCCCTCGCTCCACCGCTCCCTGGGGTGTGTCTATGGTAGCGCCTCTCCTCTCTCGTTGCCGTGCGTGTGTGGTGCGCGCCGCTGTTGCTGCCGCCGCCGCCGCCTCCTCCCTCTGCCTCCTATCTGCATCTGCTGCAGAGCTTTAGCCAACACGCATCTGTGCTCTGTCTTGTTTTTCCCGCTATCTTTCTGCTTTTGCCCACCACAATTGTCACTTTCTTCCTCTTTTTTTCCTCTTCTCTTCTCTTGCTGATAAGGGAGTCAGAGCACACCTACAGCCGTGGAGTCTACGGGGAAAGATGGGGCACTGACTATTCGTCACTTTGGAGTATTGAGGACGGCGATGAACCGGAGGAGAGCGCCGGATGGGATAGGAGCCGTGAAACCCACATCATTCACCGCGGATTGAGCAAGCCTCCCCTCCCCTTCCTCCTCTCTCCCCTCACTCTCTGTCTCTCCCTAGTCTGCAGCCTCCAAGAACAGCCGCCGCATCATTTTTTCAGAGCAGCAGTACCCCCCTCCTCCCTCTCTCTCTCTTCCCCATCCTCTTTTCTACCCGTCTCCCTTTCTGCTGCTTGCACCACTGTGGGAATGCAGCGAAGGTAAACGAATCGTAAGGGGCTCCTGTTTTTTTTCTTCTTCTTTCTCTTCTCTCTCCTCCACCAAACACCGGATCTATTATCCCAGGGACGGACTGCAGTCAGACTGCTCTGGAGACACGCCGCTGTCATTCCGGGAAATCAGCGCGGGGTGGTCAGCGTATGGATTAGACCAGGATCAATTGGATTTAGCCCGCTTCTCAGGGCACCACCAACAGCAACACCGCCCCAGTCTCATTGGCAGATCACATCAGATCCCCTTCTGCCCTGCCTCGTTTCAGTTTCGGTGGCTTTCACCGGCTTGGATTATCGACAGCTGGAGCGACCGAAAGGGTGGCCGTTCCTAAGGGCTGTGAGGGGCAAAGTTGGAGCAGCCTACAAAGACATTGCAAGTGGGAAAGGGAGCCCATTAGTAGGCTGCACATAAGCTACAGGCTCTAATGTAAAGTAAACTCCGATGAGACCCAAGAGTAGAGTGATTTGAAGAATTTGTCTTTTGCCGACCTTATTCGGCCGATAATCATCCAGCTGAGTGGAGAAGGGTGCTGCCTTTAGCCCAGGTTGTTGGTCTGCGCACGAACACACACGCGTATGGATTTACAGCTCCAATCTGAAGCTCGCCACGCAACGGATCGATATCTTTCGTTTTTTTGCGTCGGCTTTTTAACAAGGGAGTGAAGCATCCTGGGATTTATCATCGCTTCGTTAGCGCTAAACTACAGTGAGGCGCCCTCCCCCGACCCCCCTCCCTCTTCCCCGCCTCTCTCTCTCTCTCTCTCTCTCTCTCTCTCTCTCTCTCACCTGTCCATAACCTGTGTGCTTGTGTGTATATTCTTGTGCATTTCTGTGTCTGTGTGAGTTTATGTGGTTTGTTGTCCGCCAGAGGGAGTGTAGGTTATATTGCTCGTGTATGCATTTGAGTGCCGTGCCAGCTTTTAATTAGTAAGCCTACACCTAGTACGTGACTGAGTAACTTAGGCTATCTCGTGTCTGCTCTGCTTGTGGGTGCTTGTGCATTAGTACGTGTTTTATGTTGCTGCATGAAGGCATATAGACCAGGTATTGTGTGGGTACTATTTACTTAAGATGCACAGCATTTCTTCTGCACCACTTGTCCTTCCTCTTACATGCCATTGTGTAATTTGGCCACCTGTTTGACCTTCCCAGTACCTTAAAAGAGACAAAAAAAAACCTCCAGCAGGATGAGCGATCGTTCTGGTGCAAGTACTCTAGCAGCCATGACGCTGGAGGAACCAGGGGCAGAACAGGCATCTCCTCGAGCCCCCGGCCCTCTCCGCTGTGGCCCCTGTGCCGTGTGGCCTCGCCAGCAGACCTGGCTCTGTGCCGTGCCCCTAGTCATGGGCTTTGTGGGACTGGGACTCAGTCTTATGCTGCTAAAATGGATTGTGGTGGGATCCGTCCAAGACTATGTCCCCACTGATCTAGTGGATCCTAAAGGTAGCATTGGACAGGATCCTATATTTCTCTCTAAACCCAGTGCCATGCCCAAGGGGCCTGACATTTCCACTGCCACCAGTACTTTAGCAGCCTCTACGACAGCAATGGTGTCAACTACCACGCCACTATCTGCAGACGGTACCGCCCCAGCGCCAAGAACTAGATCAGGGCCTCCAGCTAATCACTCGGCCAATGGCAGCACTGCCAATGGAGATGGCAACAGTGCCCCACACCTTCATAACCGTGCTGGCACCCGCGTTAGCGGGACTGTTACCACTTCTGCTACTCGTGCCACCCGACTCACTCCACCATCCAGCGGTAGGGAGGTCACCCCTCGAAGTAATGTGAGAAAGGGAAACAGCAATGGACGTAATGGAGCTGTCAACTCCAAGCCAGGGCAGACTTCTCCTACCGTCACCACTACCACATCTGTTACAACTACAGCTACACTGAAGGCCACTGCTAAGGTACAGCCGACCACCTCTCAACCGCCAGCCCCTGTCAAGCCCACGTCACGCTGGAATCATGGACGCCCAGGCAAGGGCCCGGCCACACGCCCACACCACCGCTTCCGGACGCGTAAGTTCACTTTTTGAATTTATGGAATTGTATAAGTGAGTACTGCTGTGTGAGGTTATGCGTGTGAGTCTCCCGATGAGTGTACCACAAGAGCTTCTTTTTTCTCTGGGCCTTTATAACAGGAAGGATGGTATTTGACTACAGTAACGAGTTATCATCTCTACCTGTGTGCCTTGGTAAAGAAAACCTATTTCGTCTGATATGCTTTGTTGTAACTCATGGGCTGAGAATATAATTTTTTTCCCTTCGATATCCACATGGAAAGTGGATACTCTAGCAGCTTAACATTAATCATATTCATTAGCACAGGCAGATATCCGAGGATATTCTCAGTATTTTCACCCCTCTTGTCTTTATCTTTCACTTGTGCATTAATCCGATATGAATCTTACCTCCGGAGGAGGTTTTTCTTTTTTTCACACAGTGGTTTAAGCACCGTTAAAGACAGAGCTCCATTTCGTAGAATTTATTTTGTTTTGTCTGCTAGAGTTGGGATGTTAAAGCTTTTTGATGGATGCTGTGACCGAGGACAGCATATTTGTGTTATGAAAACAAATAACAGGAGCGGGTGAGGTGTGGAAGCAGGAGAAAGGTTAGCTCTCACCTCTTGTCTAGAGGAATCAGTTATAACAAGGCCACACATCCCATTTAGATGAGAGGATACTGAGAGCAGAATGCCGCAGGTACAGCTTTAACACTGCAGGGAGGCAAGGAGGAGGAGATACTAATAAAAAAAGAGACTGAGAGGGGGAAATATGATGGGTACAGGGATGAGAATGACGTTTGCGAGGACAAGTGGAAATATATGTGGTAGGAAATGGATTAAAAGATGAGAAATGCTTTGAAAACAACATAAAGTTGAAGAGGATGGCGAAGGAAGGAAGTGAATGCGGGAAGCACAACAAAGCAGGAAATTGAAGAGTAGGAGTTGTGAGAAGAGAGAGATGGCAGATGGAGAGGGCTAAGTGAGGGAAAGGCTATAGGGAGATAGGGTTTAAAGCAGGGGAGCTGTGAATTTTGCATATTTTGCATTGTGTAAAGAAAGAAGGCTTCGTGATCAATTCCACAAGGGACATGTTCTGAACTTCACACAGATTTTCTTTTTTTTTATGTGGGTGGAGCATGATGTGTGTGTAATCATTAGAACTGGGTATGACTACGTAAAATGTAACTTTTTTTTTCAACTCACTGATGTTGGGAGCATTTTGGGATTTCAGTAGGGGTCTTTCATTTTAGTGCCCTATTCTGGCTCAGTTGCATTTTCACTTCCGATAACTGGACTCACCATTAGAGTATTTTTGGATAGCTTCCTGTTCTTTTTTCAACCTACTTCTCCAGAGGGCAGTGACAAAGTATCACGATGACAACATGAACCTTCATTTCTCAACATTTCTGCTATGGCTCATATGTTTGGACAGCAGTTCCGGATGACTACAAGTTATTTCTTATCTCCGTGTTCGTCGCCGGACATGTCAGTGGCTAATACTCCACTGACAGTGATTAAGTGATATATTTTTCTTTAGCTTAGGGCAACATATTTCCTGCATAGCTGTTTGGAAATTGGATGTTAAACCACCTTTTTAAAACAAAAAAACCCCTGCTGTGCTACCTTTCTCATTTTCCCAAATATGGGCGCTGTGGTAAACCTGTTTGGCCAGAAAACAGCTGTGGCATGAGGAATAGCATAAAGACAGTCTTCTGACTTCCCCTGCAGAATAATCCACTGCTCCACAGTCAATTATATCACTCCACAAAGAGCTGCCAAACAGCTGAAAGCTGCCAAAGTGGGCAACCCCCTTGTGTGAACATCAGGAAGCATCTGTTTGTACTCTATAGTATAAAAGGGCGCAGGCTTCACAAGCTAGAGCATACTTAGTAAAGCTGCCTTCCATTAATAGAAGCTTTGAAATGTAAACGTAATTTTCACTGGTGGCTGATGCTGTTTTATTTGGTGTTGTTTTTTTTATAGAAGTTTCTAGCCCACTTGTTGACATCATGCAGAGTGGGCTGACATTTTGGCCCACTTGTTGAATCCTTTAGTAAAGCCTGCAGGTGGCACTTCACTGGCACCAAAACACAACTCTACGGGGCTTATTGAGCTTGAAAGCAACAAGTATGGATTTTGGCTAATGTTTTAGGAATCTCTGTGATACAAAATAATAATGCAAACTATAACCTTGAACAACAAATCCAGGTTACAAACTTTAAGCCCTTGTCGTGTTTCTCAAAATCACTTGTGAGAGTTTAGAAAGCTCTTTGGTAGTAGTTCACAATGCCAGAAATAGTGTTATTTGAAATAAAAATATGTTGCGCTTCTACAGTGAGTAATGCCATTTTAACAGCCAGGTACTTCACCAGAAAATCTTACAGCTAGATTTATCAAACCATGACAGCAGCTGATCATTGTCAGAGCATCTACAAATTCAAAAGTGATTTTCTCCTAAAACAAAACTTGAATGAAGCCTGTGTGAAAAATGACAGCTTGTAGCCCATGATCAGCCAATCAGAAATCCACTATCGTGATTCATTCTTTTCAAGTTTGAGTACATTACAATTTAAACCGTACGAATAGCATCTGTCTCATAGTATAGTTCTGTCCACACAACAAAATCATGGGGAAGACAACTTTACAGTTGTCCAGATGACGGCCACTGATACTCTCCAGAAGGAGGGAAAAATGCAGAAGGTGAAAAGACTGGCTGTTCTCTGAGTGCCATATCAAAGCTTTCTGTATTCATGGATAGTTGACTGGACGGGAAAAGTGTGGTGGGAAGAGGTGCACAAGTAACGTGGATGACTACAATCTTGATTTTCTTGATTGTGACGAAAAGTTGATTCCAGAACTTGACAGGGAGTGCACTGAGGCTTGTGCTGTTGCATTCCTAATATCTTATCACTTCTGAACCAGTGATGTCAGCAGTTTTTTACTTGGAGTGAGGAGAAAAAGAACCCAACTGTTGCTCATTGGTCCAAAAGTCCTCTTTTCAGATTAAAGTAAATGTTGTATTCCATTTAGAAATCAAAGTCTGAGGCATCTCGAGGAAAAGCAGTTAGCCTCATAAGCCAGGGATTTGAAGTCCAGTGTGAAGTTTCCACAGTCTGTGATCATTCGGTGTGCCATGTCTTGGTGTTGGTTAGTCCATTATGTTTTATTAAGTCCAAAATCAACCCAGACATCTACCAGGAGGTTTTACCTGGTGACGGGCTTCACGGAGATGCTGATTTCCTTTGCCAGCAGGGCTAAGTACCTGCCCACAGTGCCAAAACTACTACCAAATGGTTTGCTCACCATGTGTCGACATAACTCTGCTTGACTGGCTAGCCAAATCACCTGACCTGAACCTATTAGAGAGTCTGTTAAACAATGATGAGAAATACCCAACCTCTCACCAACTTAAGATACTGATTTTTTTTTTATCTTCATGATTTATAAGCTATATGCATCTAAATTAAAGCAATAAATGTTTGAAATATCCGATATCACATTTTCAGAATAAATGAATGTAAAAAATGTGAAAATTTCCTATTTCAATGACATTATGGAGGAAATGAAGTTCATATGGACTTCTTAGTGTCACAGTATTGCCAATATATGTGCATATTTATGTGTTTATATCTATATACTTTGAAATGTCAAAGTAAATCTGTGTAAGTTTAACTCAAACATCTGTAACCCTCAGGATAGACACCAGGAATGTACAGCTTAGTTCTCAGTGTCTATTTCAACCACTGTTGATGCTTATTCTGTCAAGTCAAGGCTGCACTCAGTGTTGAAAAGCTTCTTGTTGCTACGTTATTCTGCTATGCATCGTCTCCTGCGGTGTTGCTATGGGCTCAAATATTGAAGCATTTTATTTACTGGATATCACTTGCATTCTCACAACCCTTCTGCTAATTACATTTAATTTCATAACCTGCTCAGTCTTTATGTGCTTTATTTTTCTCAAAACCCCAACAAAAAAGGAAAACATCGCCTCTTCTAAGGCTCAGTTGTATCACGCTTGCTATAGGAGCCTTTAGTTGTGCAGTACAACATAAGAACACGCAGGGAAATTCTTGGCAGGTGATAAAATGCCCTGTAAACCGTGACTTCAGATAAAAGGGATTTCATTTTTTAAGTTGTTATAATGTACAGTCTTTGGTTTCAAGTTGATGACATATAGGAGGTAGGTTTTCCAAAGCATTTTTCTCCCTCTACTTCACTACCACTTGCTACGTTTGGTGAAGATCTAAACGAATCTCTGTGTCCTGGAAGACAGAAAATCTTTGTCTGTTGAGGATAATGACATATTTTACCTAGTCCTTTTGTATTCCTTTCTCCTCCCTTTCCCCCCCATCTCCCTCTCTCCCCGTGGTTATTGTGTCCGCTCTCTGTGTCATTGTATTCCACCATCTATTTTTGCTTTGCTTTTGTGCTTTCTGTCCCCCTTTTACTTTAGCTCCTTAGCTCATATCCATGAGTAGTCGCTGAACTGCCGATACGTACTCGTGAACACAAAGGAAACCGTGAAGCATGTGTGTGCCCGTACGCATGAATCCCTCGTCTGTTTTTCTCTATGTGAGGTTATGTATGCAGCTCCACTCTCTACATACAAGCAGGGATATAACAGGCAAATGGAGCAGTGCACAATGAATGTCTGTTGGGCAACCATGAGACTCTGTGTTGGCTCGGGGCCCATGCGTCTCTCGCCTCATTTGTAAGAAATCTTCAGTAAAGTGTGGTTGTAATTCCGTCCACATCTCACTAGCCTGATTACAGACCTGTGAATCACCAGCCACATTCAAATTTTGCTTCTTTTTTTTTTTGCAAGCGACTCAAAGGTCTCTCTTGCTCTTTATTGCAATCAATGGCTATTTCCTCATTTAGAGAAAGAGCAGAGTCAGTCAGCGCCTTTATATGTGGGAAGTGTCCCAGTTTGCATCAGCACTTTTTACATTTTGGGGAACATGATCAAAGTGTGTTAAAGCTAGAAATTGAGCCATCAAGGCAGTTGTAACTCAATTGGCTAAAAAAACAGCTATTAAATCAAAACAGCTGAGCACTGAAGGCATAAAAAACCCAAAATGTCTTGTTGTTATTATTCCCTATAGGTTTAAATGATCAGCCTGGCTCCCTTGTCACTTAAGGGAATGGAATTTTACTTAGTCCTTCATCTTGAAGCTGCTTGTTTTTTTTCCTGTATGCAATTAACAGATTTTTTGAGCTTGTTAACACATATCTTACGAAATAATTTGGCATAAAAAGCTCTGATCATGATAAATGACAATCTGGACGTTTTTATTTTTAGCAGCCTCGACAGATTCATTGTTACCTGGAAATGTCATTAAACAGATGGGCATCTCAGTTACAGTGACGGGCCCCAGCCAAATAAATACACACGCAAAAAGCTTAATAAGAAGTAAATGTCAACACAAATTTAAAGCCTTTAAAGACTTCAATGGTCTTGAATGTGATAGATATGCTCCGTCCATACACTTGCTCAAAATCATTAAGGTTTAGTCCCCAATCAGCCTTAACCATCCTGCGATCGAAGCTTATTTCAAAAAGGGGGTCGTGCCTTTGCTCTTGTTTCGCCAAGACTCTGTAATGATCTCCTGAATGACCTCAGACAAGAATCAAAGGCTGGGATTGTCTTTAAATCTGAACTAAAGATTTGCGTTTTTTGGTCAGGCTTTTGGAATCAGTTGATCTCTGGAACTATTTGGAGAGTAGGTTGGTGGTGCCATGCTGTTTTATGTGAACAGTGTGTTTTAGGAACGTTTTTATTTTAGATTTATTCAACTTTTACTTTTCATGTATTGTTCTTATCATTGATTTATTGTAAAGCGCTTTGGTTTTAAATGTAGGGTCTTTAAATTTGCACCTTGAGGTGACTGTTTCTGTGATTTGGGGCTGTAAAAATACAATTGAACTGAAAATGTGCCATTCAAATAAACTGTACTTACTTCATTTGAGTCAGAATAACATCACAATATGATTTTAGGGTTAAAAGCGAGCCAGTTACAGTACCTCACAGATGTAGGAACAATAAAAAAGAGACCATAACCGTAAATGATTTGTTTTCTCTGATGTTACTGAAAAAAAAAGTAGTAGAAAGGTTTTTTGACATGCAAGCCCTGATTTTTCTGCTGTTGTTTGTTTGTTTGTTTGTTTCTGTTGCTTCCTGACTATACACGAAGCCTGCACAAAGTATTACTGTAGGACAAGTGATGCGTGTAAGGGGGATTAAAAACAAAGATATAAATCCAGTTTGCCTCTCTCTCGCTCTCTCCAGGGAGGTCAGGCTCAGATTTGCCAGGCTGCCTCTGAGGCCCCTCTGTCTCTCCCGAGACATGCTCTGCTTGTTCGCTGAGGCCGGCCCAAGCAAGGCTGCCTCTGCACAGTGTGTGCAGCTGCACCGATTTACAAATACCTTCCTAGTTGGAAGGCAGGCTTATATGGCCCCAGCTTCTATCATTTGAGGCTGAAAGTCATTAAGTTACATTTTAGTCTAGCTAGTTGGCTTCAGAAGAGCAACATGATGGTCCCATTTAAGGTAGAGATATTTTGATGTTGTTAAAGTGAATGCTAGTTAGCTTTTTGAAAGCTTTGTTTAGCACAGCTGTATACCAAACACTTATTTAGATGCTTAATTGCTTAAAATGAGCGAGGAGCTGTTTCTGTATCCATAGATTGTTTGTGTGAACGGTAAGATGACACAAATAGAAATTATTCATATTTGCACTGCTATAGAAGGCATTAGGAAAGGCCATGCACTCAGACATACTGCACTACCTATAATTCTTCTGACACTGTACCAAATGGCTTCCATTAGTGTTTCTAACATACAAACAACTGTACACCTACAATATCAAAACAACAACCTTTTATTAATTTTTTTATCAAGTTCATAAAGCAGAGATCTTAAAAAATATCAGGGAGTTATGAATTTAGAATTACCTGGTTTCATCAGACAGTAGAAGATGTGTGCAGTATTGTGCAGTGGTGGCCCTGAACATCTAGCAGAGACACTTGACACTGATGGGCACCAATAACAAAGCAGAAAGAAAAGCCTGCAGACACATTATCCTAGAGTGACAGCCCAGTGAATGTTTGAAATTTTGTGGGAATTGATCCCATGCCCTTTCCATTGCTGGTGCTCTGCTCTATTCACTGAACCTCAAAGAATCAATAAGGAAGAGGGCAGGAGAGCGAGCCTCGAGTAAGGATGGCTAGGAGAGAGGAAGAGAGGAAGAATGAATGATGGCATGAGGAGAGAAATGGGGTATGTTGGATACAAAAGAGAAAAATAAAAAAATTAAAATTTATTGGCGCAAAAACTGTCAAAAACTTCAAGAGCAGGCCCCAGAAGTGAGGATCCAGATACAAGTTAAAAGCACAGAGACATCACACTTAACTGAATGGGCCTCAGCCAGACATTTTACATATCTCAGACCACCATTCTAGCCGTTCTATTATTATCTCTCATTTTTATGCAGATTGCCCTGAAGGTATTATCCGCATTTGAATTTTACAAGTATTTCATTTCTGTCCTGTCACCGCAATGTCTGCATGGTTTGTTCTATACTGAACTGAATCAGCAAGCAATGCAAATCAGTCAAAGTTATCAGTGTATCAGTGTATTATTGTATACAGTACACATACATTTTATGCATATGTGTGTGGGAAGCTGTATTGGTTTTTTTGTTATGTAGATAAATGGGAAAGGCATGCACTATACCAACTTCTGGTAAGATTGTGCAACTCTTTGAGTTGATTCTGGCATTCAAGAAAAATGGCCAGTATTTCAGATTCACACAGCAAATCCAGCATGTCCAAATTAACACTGTCGGATTTGATTTCAACACTATTAAAGTGTCTATATGGGTCCACACCAGAGAGTGTTAATTTAACTCTTTTTGGAGAGTTGGTACGTTAACTCTGATTTAGTGTTAAACACCAAATCTGTCTGGAGTTGATAATTTAACACTTGGTGTTAAGAGTTTATATATTAACTCTGTTAAGGTTCACAATTGAGGAGGGAGAGTACAAACCACCCATGGTCCAGAAGGTCTTGGTCAAACAATAATTTTAATGAACACACGTGTGGGAAGACACTCTGTACGCAGACAGCCAGTAGTCCTCGACTTAATCAAAGCATGAACAGATATTTTATAGCATCAGGGTTTGATTTACTGACGCCCCTTCATGCGTCACAGATACATTTTATACATAGATCAGATCAACACCAAAATCATCTTCTATTTTCATGGCTGGTACTTTCCGTTCTTGTCTTAAAGTGAATTGTTCCTCTTTCTTGCCGAGACAACAAGGACGGTTCCTCTTTTACCGAGACACTTTTGCAGTTACAACCAGACATGACTAATCTCTCCTCTAAATAAATTTAACTCATGTGTGTGTGTCACGACCTCACATGCTCTTTCTCAATTCACCTGTTGCACTTCTGACCTTTCACCAGACCAGAGGCTCACTGAGACTATGTGTATGTCTTCTACTAAATAAATGTTTTAATCAAAAACCCCTACTAAAAGCTTAATATGAAATGACCTGATATATAAGTGTTTTGTAAGCATGTATTGCAATTCCTTCTATGTTCTAGTTTTCCCTCAGCATGGATCATCTAGACACTCTCACTAGATGAAGCTTAAGACCATTAATGAACCTGAACATCAACTCAAATAAGCACAGATATGCATTGTGTATAAAATAGTCATAACTGCTTAAGGCCTTCTTAAAGCTATCTGTTACATTGTTAAAGCCTCGTCTTAGCCTGCTGCTCAAAATAACTTCCACTTCTGCAAAACTCTCCAAGCCTGTTTCCTGTCCTGTTACTTTTAGCCTTTCTGAAAGACACACTGTTCAACCCCTGAATGCAATATAAACTCCAGATTATATTATTAATGCAATGCAGTGTGTCAGACTCCTTCATAATTTTGCCTTTAAACAGTCAATTTTCTCCTCCCCAAATTTACTAACCCAAATTCTGATTTCCTACCTTAAATAGCAGCATTCCTTGTCCTCAGCCAGAAGGTAGGGCTCCACTTGCCACTTACCCCCTCTGCCTCAGCCCAGCGGCTTTACCCGTCAGGTCCCGTCTTCTTACTGAAGCCGAGTAATCGTGACTGTGCCTGCCTTAGGTTGTCCCAGGGTTTCGAGGTGGGATCTTACCCGTCATGGGCTATCCAGCCTTCCATACTCGCCTGATACGGGGCCCAAGTGGGCAGGGGAGGGAACACACTGGCTCTGGAAATTAAAGGAGTGTAAGCTGCTTCCTTCATTGCATCTTATATTAAACTATCTCACTTCTGACTCCTTCCTAGAATAATTTCACATATGGCACTTTGTGTATGTGTGTTTTCTATTCATTAATGTAATTGTCAGTTATTTTCTCTCTTCATTTTACTTTTTATCTGTTTGTTTGTAACGTTCTACTTTAATTCTACTAAATCTTGATGTAAAAACAATACTCCCTTATTTCGCGCACACACTCTGCATTTTGCCTACGCACACACTTCTCTCTCAGACTTCCTCTGTTCACACACCACCTTGCACTCACTCTACTATCAACTTTCATAGTGTTATTATTATTTAGTATTTTGTACACCTCACACAGAATCATTCAAATCGAGTACTCACAGCATTCACATCACAACCTTCAACTTTCACTTTCAATCCTGCAAGACGCAGAGATGGACATCTCCTTCACCTAACATAAAACTAAATTACCATATCAACATACAATTACTGAAATTCAAACTCAAATACACCGTCTGTTTTAATAAAGTCAAAGAGTAAACAGGTGTACCAAGTGTATGTACTTATGTGTTTTTAAACTGAAAGAAAAAGAAACTCAACTCTTATAACATCACTCATGCCTCTCTCAAATTAAAAACACTTTCAAACTTTAAAACATCCTACTTTACATCACCAAAGAAATACCTCTCACACCTTTATTCATCATTTAAAACCTTCTAGTCACCGCATTCACACTTAAAGTGTGACCAGAGTTGAGGAATATAACTCAAAACACACTTTCCTAAGAGTATTTTAGACATGCTTGTCATAATCAAAAAGAGCAAGTAAAAAACAAACAAACAAAAAATTGAAACCTCCATTAATTCTCACCGCACACACAAGAAATTAAAAATAAAACACACCAGCAACTAATGCTGGAGAAAAGTTACTACTGAAAGTGATGTGTTAGTCTTAAGTATATACAGTGCACTCAATATATTTATATATCTACATCCAAACTCAGTCAATTACTATACATCCACTACGGCAACTCAAAACTTTATTTATAGTCCTCTAATAAACATAAATGGCATTTTAAACACACACTCAACAATGTTTGCAGCAGTATTTGTAAAACCAACTGTGGTTTAAACAGTTCACTGCTTACTCATTTGCATTTTCACACTCACACACACACATCTAAAAATAGCAGCAGGCAGTCAGTGCATTACTGACTCGACACACAGAGATCTCTCACACCAAATTTTCTTATTCTATATTACAATGACGTCTTATATTTACAACCACTGTCAGATCTGTCAGCTTTAGCGCCTACACAATTTCGACAAATTTAAAATAACCGCCCAGCGGATAAACTCCCTGAGTTTTTTGCGACCAATTAACCAGTATCAAGACTTTAACTGTTTCTGGCCTCATCTCTAAAATCCCTAACTCAATTTAAAAGCGTCAACCAACCCAAACTTTGCCTGAAGCTCTAATTTTGGCGTTTCACAGCCAAGGCTTACCCCAAAGTGTTAAGTTAAAGTTACACGCCCGAAGTCCAACTTCTTCTGACCAAAAAAGCGCAGACTACCGTTCCAAACGGTAAGGAGACTCTAACTCCTAGCTATTTTGGAGGTTCCCAAGTTCTCCCCGGTTGCCAACCGTACTAACCCTATTCGCCGATAGGTCAGGGCCAAGCGTCCTTGGCCGGGAGGGAGCATTACCTCCGAGAACTGCGCTTCCTAGAACCCCCACGGTTCCGTTCTAAAATAATTTATAATACTTTGAAACAACAATCAACACCCAAAACAAGTGTATAACTGAGGCAGATGCAACCTAGTGGTCAATGGAGACTCCAACTCACAAAATGACCGCTCAGGTCCACTCTTATGACCAAATTTGGACTCTAACCTACAAAATAACCAATTCCCTACCAAACTACTTGAGACTCTAACTCAATTTCTTTGGGACTTCAACCCAGTATTTAAACTTTTCTTATCAGACTCTTAACTGCTTTCATTTCTTCTTAGCAGAACTCTAACTGCTTCAACTCATGAGATTTTTCATCAAAATCAAAACAGACATCCACCAGTAACTTCAGTGAGTAGACTTAAATTTTATCATGTCCAATTTGGCACACTTTGGAAATAATTCAACAGGTAGTGCCTTACCTTTTGGATAAGCCGGCTTATGCCCACTCACTTCGACCACTGGAATTCATGTCTGCCCGTCAGACCACCTAAGACCAGATTTCTCCATCTACACCTCCAATTCTCCCTCCTCAACCACCGGACGAGCCCCCAAATGTTAAGGTTCACAATTGAGGAGGGAGAGTACAAACCACCCATGGTCCAGAAGGTCTTGGTCAAACAATAATTTTAATGAACACACGTGTGGGAAGACACTCTGTACGCAGACAGCCAGTAGTCCTCGACTTAATCAAAGCATGAACAGATATTTTATAGCATCAGGGTTTGATTTACTGACGCCCCTTCATGCGTCACAGATACATTTTATACATAGATCAGATCAACACCAAAATCATCTTCTATTTTCATGGCTGGTACTTTCCGTTCTTGTCTTAAAGTGAATTGTTCCTCTTTCTTGCCGAGACAACAAGGACGGTTCCTCTTTTACCGAGACACTTTTGCAGTTACAACCAGACATGACTAATCTCTCCTCTAAATAAATTTAACTCATGTGTGTGTGTCACGACCTCACATGCTCTTTCTCAATTCACCTGTTGCACTTCTGACCTTTCACCAGACCAGAGGCTCACTGAGACTATGTGTATGTCTTCTACTAAATAAATGTTTTAATCAAAAACCCCTACTAAAAGCTTAATATGAAATGACCTGATATATAAGTGTTTTGTAAGCATGTATTGCAATTCCTTCTATGTTCTAGTTTTCCCTCAGCATGGATCATCTAGACACTCTCACTAGATGAAGCTTAAGACCATTAATGAACCTGAACATCAACTCAAATAAGCACAGATATGCATTGTGTATAAAATAGTCATAACTGCTTAAGGCCTTCTTAAAGCTATCTGTTACATTGTTAAAGCCTCGTCTTAGCCTGCTGCTCAAAATAACTTCCACTTCTGCAAAACTCTCCAAGCCTGTTTCCTGTCCTGTTACTTTTAGCCTTTCTGAAAGACACACTGTTCAACCCCTGAATGCAATATAAACTCCAGATTATATTATTAATGCAATGCAGTGTGTCAGACTCCTTCATAATTTTGCCTTTAAACAGTCAATTTTCTCCTCCCCAAATTTACTAACCCAAATTCTGATTTCCTACCTTAAATAGCAGCATTCCTTGTCCTCAGCCAGAAGGTAGGGCTCCACTTGCCACTTACCCCCTCTGCCTCAGCCCAGCGGCTTTACCCGTCAGGTCCCGTCTTCTTACTGAAGCCGAGTAATCGTGACTGTGCCTGCCTTAGGTTGTCCCAGGGTTTCGAGGTGGGATCTTACCCGTCATGGGCTATCCAGCCTTCCATACTCGCCTGATACGGGGCCCAAGTGGGCAGGGGAGGGAACACACTGGCTCTGGAAATTAAAGGAGTGTAAGCTGCTTCCTTCATTGCATCTTATATTAAACTATCTCACTTCTGACTCCTTCCTAGAATAATTTCACATATGGCACTTTGTGTATGTGTGTTTTCTATTCATTAATGTAATTGTCAGTTATTTTCTCTCTTCATTTTACTTTTTATCTGTTTGTTTGTAACGTTCTACTTTAATTCTACTAAATCTTGATGTAAAAACAATACTCCCTTATTTCGCGCACACACTCTGCATTTTGCCTACGCACACACTTCTCTCTCAGACTTCCTCTGTTCACACACCACCTTGCACTCACTCTACTATCAACTTTCATAGTGTTATTATTATTTAGTATTTTGTACACCTCACACAGAATCATTCAAATCGAGTACTCACAGCATTCACATCACAACCTTCAACTTTCACTTTCAATCCTGCAAGACGCAGAGATGGACATCTCCTTCACCTAACATAAAACTAAATTACCATATCAACATACAATTACTGAAATTCAAACTCAAATACACCGTCTGTTTTAATAAAGTCAAAGAGTAAACAGGTGTACCAAGTGTATGTACTTATGTGTTTTTAAACTGAAAGAAAAAGAAACTCAACTCTTATAACATCACTCATGCCTCTCTCAAATTAAAAACACTTTCAAACTTTAAAACATCCTACTTTACATCACCAAAGAAATACCTCTCACACCTTTATTCATCATTTAAAACCTTCTAGTCACCGCATTCACACTTAAAGTGTGACCAGAGTTGAGGAATATAACTCAAAACACACTTTCCTAAGAGTATTTTAGACATGCTTGTCATAATCAAAAAGAGCAAGTAAAAAACAAACAAACAAAAAATTGAAACCTCCATTAATTCTCACCGCACACACAAGAAATTAAAAATAAAACACACCAGCAACTAATGCTGGAGAAAAGTTACTACTGAAAGTGATGTGTTAGTCTTAAGTATATACAGTGCACTCAATATATTTATATATCTACATCCAAACTCAGTCAATTACTATACATCCACTACGGCAACTCAAAACTTTATTTATAGTCCTCTAATAAACATAAATGGCATTTTAAACACACACTCAACAATGTTTGCAGCAGTATTTGTAAAACCAACTGTGGTTTAAACAGTTCACTGCTTACTCATTTGCATTTTCACACTCACACACACACATCTAAAAATAGCAGCAGGCAGTCAGTGCATTACTGACTCGACACACAGAGATCTCTCACACCAAATTTTCTTATTCTATATTACAATGACGTCTTATATTTACAACCACTGTCAGATCTGTCAGCTTTAGCGCCTACACAATTTCGACAAATTTAAAATAACCGCCCAGCGGATAAACTCCCTGAGTTTTTTGCGACCAATTAACCAGTATCAAGACTTTAACTGTTTCTGGCCTCATCTCTAAAATCCCTAACTCAATTTAAAAGCGTCAACCAACCCAAACTTTGCCTGAAGCTCTAATTTTGGCGTTTCACAGCCAAGGCTTACCCCAAAGTGTTAAGTTAAAGTTACACGCCCGAAGTCCAACTTCTTCTGACCAAAAAAGCGCAGACTACCGTTCCAAACGGTAAGGAGACTCTAACTCCTAGCTATTTTGGAGGTTCCCAAGTTCTCCCCGGTTGCCAACCGTACTAACCCTATTCGCCGATAGGTCAGGGCCAAGCGTCCTTGGCCGGGAGGGAGCATTACCTCCGAGAACTGCGCTTCCTAGAACCCCCACGGTTCCGTTCTAAAATAATTTATAATACTTTGAAACAACAATCAACACCCAAAACAAGTGTATAACTGAGGCAGATGCAACCTAGTGGTCAATGGAGACTCCAACTCACAAAATGACCGCTCAGGTCCACTCTTATGACCAAATTTGGACTCTAACCTACAAAATAACCAATTCCCTACCAAACTACTTGAGACTCTAACTCAATTTCTTTGGGACTTCAACCCAGTATTTAAACTTTTCTTATCAGACTCTTAACTGCTTTCATTTCTTCTTAGCAGAACTCTAACTGCTTCAACTCATGAGATTTTTCATCAAAATCAAAACAGACATCCACCAGTAACTTCAGTGAGTAGACTTAAATTTTATCATGTCCAATTTGGCACACTTTGGAAATAATTCAACAGGTAGTGCCTTACCTTTTGGATAAGCCGGCTTATGCCCACTCACTTCGACCACTGGAATTCATGTCTGCCCGTCAGACCACCTAAGACCAGATTTCTCCATCTACACCTCCAATTCTCCCTCCTCAACCACCGGACGAGCCCCCAAATGTTAAGGTTCACAATTGAGGAGGGAGAGTACAAACCACCCATGGTCCAGAAGGTCTTGGTCAAACAATAATTTTAATGAACACACGTGTGGGAAGACACTCTGTACGCAGACAGCCAGTAGTCCTCGACTTAATCAAAGCATGAACAGATATTTTATAGCATCAGGGTTTGATTTACTGACGCCCCTTCATGCGTCACAGATACATTTTATACATAGATCAGATCAACACCAAAATCATCTTCTATTTTCATGGCTGGTACTTTCCGTTCTTGTCTTAAAGTGAATTGTTCCTCTTTCTTGCCGAGACAACAAGGACGGTTCCTCTTTTACCGAGACACTTTTGCAGTTACAACCAGACATGACTAATCTCTCCTCTAAATAAATTTAACTCATGTGTGTGTGTCACGACCTCACATGCTCTTTCTCAATTCACCTGTTGCACTTCTGACCTTTCACCAGACCAGAGGCTCACTGAGACTATGTGTATGTCTTCTACTAAATAAATGTTTTAATCAAAAACCCCTACTAAAAGCTTAATATGAAATGACCTGATATATAAGTGTTTTGTAAGCATGTATTGCAATTCCTTCTATGTTCTAGTTTTCCCTCAGCATGGATCATCTAGACACTCTCACTAGATGAAGCTTAAGACCATTAATGAACCTGAACATCAACTCAAATAAGCACAGATATGCATTGTGTATAAAATAGTCATAACTGCTTAAGGCCTTCTTAAAGCTATCTGTTACATTGTTAAAGCCTCGTCTTAGCCTGCTGCTCAAAATAACTTCCACTTCTGCAAAACTCTCCAAGCCTGTTTCCTGTCCTGTTACTTTTAGCCTTTCTGAAAGACACACTGTTCAACCCCTGAATGCAATATAAACTCCAGATTATATTATTAATGCAATGGTAATGATGACAATTATTTAACAATAGCAGTAAAATAATTTCCCTGCTCCACACTCCCTCTCTCGACCTCTGGAACACCAGAGGTCGCAATACATTGTGTCCTCGCTCAGACCCTCTCTAGCCGTCCTCTGGCTCAACCAGCTCCCATTCGAGAACACTCCATGCGTAAGCTTAGGTTTTCTCGGTCCCTCTCTGGTGGTTCAGCAGGCCTCGAGATCTCCAGGATCCTCGCCCCTCCTGTGGTCGCCGAAATCGATCTTCTGCAAAGGAAACAAAACACCTTTTCCTGCATCTCCCTAACTTATCCTTTTTGGGACGCTGTAATCAAAAGCATGATCCTAATTATCTTCTTAACTTTTTGACTTGTATTTATATATATTCTTCAACATTACTCATCCCTCTAAAACTCTTTAAGCCCTGCTTTCACGTCCGGTCGCTCGCTCTATTTTTCCCTTATCTGATCATCAACATCCTGTACACAAATTGTCGCTGCTGCAAGTTCCTCTACTCTAAAAGATCCAAAAGAAAACAACCACTTTAATCAATTAAGTTTAAGCATATAAGCAATTACTCCTGTATACATTTCATCATAGCTAAATGCTGCCTTGAAACAACTCCTATGTGTTAACTTCATTTTAACCTCACATTTCCTATGTTATAACCCGTTTTGGTATAGCCTTTTTATTTCATTTTGCTCCTTTTAATGTAACAATACCTTTTAATTCTAGTTTATCAGACTTAACCAAAATATATGCTTTCCTTCCTCTTTGGTCCTTCTTTAAGTTCAGTTAAAAGCTAAATGAATTTGAGGCCTTTTGCCTGGAATCAATACTGTCATGTGTGTTTCTTAACTCTGTGTCTGTAAGCGTGTGCAATCCTTCAATAACTTCAATAACTCATATCAAAAAATGCAATATGTATAAAAATCATTTCTATTTACAAGCTCTCCCCTTTATCCTAAAAATACCTCCTATGTTATATCTGTATGTGTAAGCCTACATTATAACCACTACTTCTAGAAATCAAAAAGAAATCAAAGCTGTTCTACTCCTTCAACCCTCACTAATTTTCCCTCTAAGAATTATTCACAGCTTTGAAAAACCGGCATTGTATCTTCTAAACAGGATTCAGTTCTGTCATGGTCCTGGGCCATGTTGGCCCAGTATTCTTGGTTCCTTGTATTTTCGCTCCTTATTTAGGCCAGGTTTTCTGAGGTGTCCTGTTGTGGTGTTCCCTAAGTGTTTTTCCCTTTGTGACTCTTACCCCCTTGTGCCCCTCTGTGTATTTATGAGCTCTCGTCTCTCTTTGTGTTTATTCCATGTTTCCCCCAGCCTGTTATGTCTGTGTTCTCCCCGTGCTCTCTCCTCCTGTCTGAACCTCTGTGTACTTCCTGTTTTACTTTGACAGTCTCTCGTCAGTATGCGTAATGTTGTGTTCACTCCTGCCCTGTCTCGTTATGTTTATCAGTGTCACCTGTGTTCCCCACCTGTGTGTAATCTCCCTGTGTTCTCTGGGTGTATTTAAGTTGTGTCTTCTGTTATGGTAGTTGCTGGTTCGTCTGTGTTGTTTCCCCTCGGTCTCCCTGCGTCTCTTGTGTATTTCCCCGGACCTCCCTGCATCCTCGTTTCTGGTTTGTGTTATTAGCTTACCCAGTTTAGGTTTCCGGTTTCTTGTTTTTCCACCAGTGCTGTTTTGTGCCCACCGTTGTAAATAAATATTCACCTGCACCAGAGCTGCCGCCTTTTGGGTCCTTTTCTACAACTCCACACGGCTTGCCCCGCAAACCGTGACAAGTTCACTTTAATCCTTTAACCTTAACTTAAAAATAACAGTTTCAGTTTTACCATATCCAAATGATCAAAAACCCCAAAAGTCCTAAAATGATCCTAAATTATTAAACAATTAAATTATTAAACCCTAAACCCCCCTTTATCTTGATACATTTCATGTGTCAAGATACTATACAAAACTTAAAAATGCTCAGTTTCCCCACTCATGATCCAATCTATGTCATAAAAATAAACTTAAAACAGAACAGTTATCAGTCATGTGTTTCTTCAATTAATGATAACTGAGTTACATCAAAAAATATTTCCCCTTTAGCATTTGGCATTCTCCCAACAATATACTATAATCCCATAATCTAACCCCAGTCAACAAAACAAAACAGAAATTTTCTCTGGTAAAAACAAATTGTTTGTCCACATTTATTCATCCTCACATTCACTCACACATTCACTCCATTTTTTTTGCTAATAGTGGAGCTTCCCGCGTCAGATTCTCCACCCTCAGCAAAATGAGCTCAGTCATTTTTTATTTTCCATAGGAAAATATTTCTTTATGCTTTTAGACTGGATTGACTCGCATAAAATCCTTTTTACAGGGACTTACGACCTGAATAGTCCCCAGGTAGCTTTCTCCTCAGCCAATTGTAATCTGGAAAGCCCCCTTATATTCGCTCCTCCCGAGAATTTTCAGCGCCGTTATTCACTGTTGCAGGCCTCCTTAAAACAGAAATGAAAAAAAAATAGAGCTGATTGTTAGCTCATAAAAACAAAACAAAATCACCTGGCAGGTTTTCTTTAAGTGCACTGTTACAAAATAATGGGCCCAATTTTTAGACATGTCCGTGTTTCCTAAAACTCCCTCTATTAAAAACAAAAACAACAACCCAAACCTAACTGACAGAATCAACCCATCACCACAACAACCTCAACAACCTTAAACACACAAGTCTTGCCACCACATAATTTCACCTCCTCAATACACCGAAAGTCTCATTAAAACCACACAATTTGCACACAAAAATCACCCCCTTATGCTCTGTAACATACTTCAATTCAGCATAAAACATAACCCCCCTTACAACAACATATCACTAAACTATAAATTTCCTACCCAAATCTGTACTTCTCTTCTCTGCTATGCTTCCTCTTCCTCAGTCACACACACACACACACACACACACAGGAAGTTCCTTCGTCACCACTCACTCCAACTAATTTGCATACTGAGTCATCTCTCAATGAGTTGCTGTAACAACAGAAACATATGTTTAAACATTCCCAACTCATTAAATCATTTTATTTCTTTCTACAGTGATCACTGGTTTTGATCACTCAGTACGAGAGAGCACTCCTAAGTCACTCTTTTAAAACTACTTTAATCACTTTTGTTTACATAACTCACTCCCTTTGTCATATGGCTTCTTCTATTCCTCAATTACAAACTCAAATGCATTTTATTAAACATTCACACCATTGTATCATTCATACAAAATAGCAAGCTATTCTTCATTGCATATGTTTGTGTTCTTAGCCAGGTTTAATCAGTGTCTATGCATTAAACTCCATGAGCTTGTCTTGTCTTTATAAGGTTAATGCATTTTCTGTTTGTGTGTGTGAATTTGCATATGTTGCTTTTGCAGTGTGTCAGACTCCTTCATAATTTTGCCTTTAAACAGTCAATTTTCTCCTCCCCAAATTTACTAACCCAAATTCTGATTTCCTACCTTAAATAGCAGCATTCCTTGTCCTCAGCCAGAAGGTAGGGCTCCACTTGCCACTTACCCCCTCTGCCTCAGCCCAGCGGCTTTACCCGTCAGGTCCCGTCTTCTTACTGAAGCCGAGTAATCGTGACTGTGCCTGCCTTAGGTTGTCCCAGGGTTTCGAGGTGGGATCTTACCCGTCATGGGCTATCCAGCCTTCCATACTCGCCTGATACGGGGCCCAAGTGGGCAGGGGAGGGAACACACTGGCTCTGGAAATTAAAGGAGTGTAAGCTGCTTCCTTCATTGCATCTTATATTAAACTATCTCACTTCTGACTCCTTCCTAGAATAATTTCACATATGGCACTTTGTGTATGTGTGTTTTCTATTCATTAATGTAATTGTCAGTTATTTTCTCTCTTCATTTTACTTTTTATCTGTTTGTTTGTAACGTTCTACTTTAATTCTACTAAATCTTGATGTAAAAACAATACTCCCTTATTTCGCGCACACACTCTGCATTTTGCCTACGCACACACTTCTCTCTCAGACTTCCTCTGTTCACACACCACCTTGCACTCACTCTACTATCAACTTTCATAGTGTTATTATTATTTAGTATTTTGTACACCTCACACAGAATCATTCAAATCGAGTACTCACAGCATTCACATCACAACCTTCAACTTTCACTTTCAATCCTGCAAGACGCAGAGATGGACATCTCCTTCACCTAACATAAAACTAAATTACCATATCAACATACAATTACTGAAATTCAAACTCAAATACACCGTCTGTTTTAATAAAGTCAAAGAGTAAACAGGTGTACCAAGTGTATGTACTTATGTGTTTTTAAACTGAAAGAAAAAGAAACTCAACTCTTATAACATCACTCATGCCTCTCTCAAATTAAAAACACTTTCAAACTTTAAAACATCCTACTTTACATCACCAAAGAAATACCTCTCACACCTTTATTCATCATTTAAAACCTTCTAGTCACCGCATTCACACTTAAAGTGTGACCAGAGTTGAGGAATATAACTCAAAACACACTTTCCTAAGAGTATTTTAGACATGCTTGTCATAATCAAAAAGAGCAAGTAAAAAACAAACAAACAAAAAATTGAAACCTCCATTAATTCTCACCGCACACACAAGAAATTAAAAATAAAACACACCAGCAACTAATGCTGGAGAAAAGTTACTACTGAAAGTGATGTGTTAGTCTTAAGTATATACAGTGCACTCAATATATTTATATATCTACATCCAAACTCAGTCAATTACTATACATCCACTACGGCAACTCAAAACTTTATTTATAGTCCTCTAATAAACATAAATGGCATTTTAAACACACACTCAACAATGTTTGCAGCAGTATTTGTAAAACCAACTGTGGTTTAAACAGTTCACTGCTTACTCATTTGCATTTTCACACTCACACACACACATCTAAAAATAGCAGCAGGCAGTCAGTGCATTACTGACTCGACACACAGAGATCTCTCACACCAAATTTTCTTATTCTATATTACAATGACGTCTTATATTTACAACCACTGTCAGATCTGTCAGCTTTAGCGCCTACACAATTTCGACAAATTTAAAATAACCGCCCAGCGGATAAACTCCCTGAGTTTTTTGCGACCAATTAACCAGTATCAAGACTTTAACTGTTTCTGGCCTCATCTCTAAAATCCCTAACTCAATTTAAAAGCGTCAACCAACCCAAACTTTGCCTGAAGCTCTAATTTTGGCGTTTCACAGCCAAGGCTTACCCCAAAGTGTTAAGTTAAAGTTACACGCCCGAAGTCCAACTTCTTCTGACCAAAAAAGCGCAGACTACCGTTCCAAACGGTAAGGAGACTCTAACTCCTAGCTATTTTGGAGGTTCCCAAGTTCTCCCCGGTTGCCAACCGTACTAACCCTATTCGCCGATAGGTCAGGGCCAAGCGTCCTTGGCCGGGAGGGAGCATTACCTCCGAGAACTGCGCTTCCTAGAACCCCCACGGTTCCGTTCTAAAATAATTTATAATACTTTGAAACAACAATCAACACCCAAAACAAGTGTATAACTGAGGCAGATGCAACCTCAATGGAGACTCCAACTCACAAAATGACCGCTCAGGTCCACTCTTATGACCAAATTTGGACTCTAACCTACAAAATAACCAATTCCCTACCAAACTACTTGAGACTCTAACTCAATTTCTTTGGGACTTCAACCCAGTATTTAAACTTTTCTTATCAGACTCTTAACTGCTTTCATTTCTTCTTAGCAGAACTCTAACTGCTTCAACTCATGAGATTTTTCATCAAAATCAAAACAGACATCCACCAGTAACTTCAGTGAGTAGACTTAAATTTTATCATGTCCAATTTGGCACACTTTGGAAATAATTCAACAGGTAGTGCCTTACCTTTTGGATAAGCCGGCTTATGCCCACTCACTTCGACCACTGGAATTCATGTCTGCCCGTCAGACCACCTAAGACCAGATTTCTCCATCTACACCTCCAATTCTCCCTCCTCAACCACCGGACGAGCCCCCAAATGTTAAGGTTCACAATTGAGGAGGGAGAGTACAAACCACCCATGGTCCAGAAGGTCTTGGTCAAACAATAATTTTAATGAACACACGTGTGGGAAGACACTCTGTACGCAGACAGCCAGTAGTCCTCGACTTAATCAAAGCATGAACAGATATTTTATAGCATCAGGGTTTGATTTACTGACGCCCCTTCATGCGTCACAGATACATTTTATACATAGATCAGATCAACACCAAAATCATCTTCTATTTTCATGGCTGGTACTTTCCGTTCTTGTCTTAAAGTGAATTGTTCCTCTTTCTTGCCGAGACAACAAGGACGGTTCCTCTTTTACCGAGACACTTTTGCAGTTACAACCAGACATGACTAATCTCTCCTCTAAATAAATTTAACTCATGTGTGTGTGTCACGACCTCACATGCTCTTTCTCAATTCACCTGTTGCACTTCTGACCTTTCACCAGACCAGAGGCTCACTGAGACTATGTGTATGTCTTCTACTAAATAAATGTTTTAATCAAAAACCCCTACTAAAAGCTTAATATGAAATGACCTGATATATAAGTGTTTTGTAAGCATGTATTGCAATTCCTTCTATGTTCTAGTTTTCCCTCAGCATGGATCATCTAGACACTCTCACTAGATGAAGCTTAAGACCATTAATGAACCTGAACATCAACTCAAATAAGCACAGATATGCATTGTGTATAAAATAGTCATAACTGCTTAAGGCCTTCTTAAAGCTATCTGTTACATTGTTAAAGCCTCGTCTTAGCCTGCTGCTCAAAATAACTTCCACTTCTGCAAAACTCTCCAAGCCTGTTTCCTGTCCTGTTACTTTTAGCCTTTCTGAAAGACACACTGTTCAACCCCTGAATGCAATATAAACTCCAGATTATATTATTAATGCAATGGTAATGATGACAATTATTTAACAATAGCAGTAAAATAATTTCCCTGCTCCACAACTCTCAAAGAGTATTTTAGTTTAACTACGTAAAAGTTATCTTCTAATTCATTCTAAAAAGCGGGAATTTTACTGTTCTGAACTTCTAGAAATTTCTTTTGGAAATAAACATTTACTAAAAAGATGCAATGGTTTTTGAAAAACATTTATTCTGAACTGTGCACCACAATTTCAAAACATTTTCTGAAAGATGTAACAGTATACATGTTCTCACTTTCATTAGAATTTTGTTTATCAAAAGGTCTGACACGGTAAATGCAAATAACAGCATTCTCATCACTTATTTCTTCAATACAATATGCATGTCCTTCATTCATCCCTTTGTGGAACTTCAACGCACTTCTGCCCCTCCCCCCCCCCGTATTCCATCTTCACAAGCATATCCTGTGCGGAGATTGAATAAAAATTAGTTGACACTAATTAATGGCACAAATAATCCAGTAAACAATTGCAGCACAGTAAAAAAAAAAAAGGAATCCTCTTTGAGCCATTACTTGTGTAAAGTATTTTCCCAAAAGACAAGGACACAGGCAACAGGTAATACTGAACTAAATGTAAAACCTCAACCTTTTTCATTTTTACCTAAACCGTGTGCACAAAACTCTGGAGGGATCTATGCTAACGTAGAATCCAGTCAGGACGTCTGCTACTGCTGTTTGCTCGTTTTTTGTTTTTTTTTAATGGGCGATCGTTTTCAGGCTTCAAGTAGCACCATTATACCAACATTTCACATTCTAGACATTGTTTTAGGTGTATTTGACCAAAAGTTTGACTGAAAATTCACATGCAAGCTTTTTTTCAAGGCTGTGGTATTTGCCCGCAAACAACACCTTTCAGCTAGCTAAAACAGAATATTATGCTATCAGCGAGCAACATGGCTAATGCCTTCCACACAGCTTTGTCTCAACTCCAAAGAGCCACAGAAGTAAAAGCTCATAATAATAATTGAAACAATCTTTGAAAAAATGACTTACCAAGCATGGCAAACAACTCAAATATGTAGAGCAAAATGTTCTGAAACGGCTTCACTTCAGCTTCGATTGGAGCCGTGCTGGGGGCGGAGTCTGTGAATTTACTCTATTGGTGTCATAGCCCCTGTAGGAGTTCAGAGTTAAGAGGTCAAGAGTTAATGTTTCCATTGTAACACCTCCAGATTTGACAGAGAAACACTCATTTTTAACACTCGATTTTAACTACTATCATTTTGCACCTCAGAGTTACATTAAAAGAATGTGACTCTGCTTAGAGTAAAATTAACTCTACTTTTGCAAGGAGACTATTAACACCAAAACATTTAACACTTTTGAATTTGCTGTGCACCTTCTAAGTAAAAATAACAAAAGTTCTTTCTTTTCAAATAGGGAGGAATCGAGGAATTTTGATGTTTGCATTTGTTATGTTGTAGAAAATTGAAACTTTTGAGATTTTCTGTATGAAACAAAAATGTCAAAATTGAGAAAACAATGGTCAATTTATCAAGCTGGATTGTGGATTGCTGCTAGCCTCTAGAGGCCGACTGATAGAAGATATTAAAGACGTGCCAATAGTGATATTTGGTGATATAAAAATCTGATATTCGTCTGTATCAGTGGGTATTTTTTCTCTAAACTGGTTTTTGTGATATTTCAAACACTTGTGTTGCTAACAGCGAAGCTTCAAACTGCACTGTGGTGGACAAACTATGTAATATCAACACTCATAAGATACTTGAAGGGTGTTTCTTCAGGGCCAACTTTTTTAATGTTTATCAAATGTCATAAATACCAGCATTAGTATAGATCAGCAAATATCTAATCAGTCTTCTTCTGAGGGCTACCTGGAGCTCTCATAGGAGCAGAGGCAGGGAACACCCTGGACAGATAACCATTCAGTCAGATTCACACCTACAGTCAATTTAGAATCACCAGATAACCAGACTACCCAAGGAGAACCCACACAGACACAGGGAGAACCTGCAAACTCCACACAGAATGGCGTCAGAGTGGATTTGCATCCAGGACCTTCTTGCTGTGAGGCAGCATTGCTAACCACCACAGCACTGTGCCACAAATAGAAAATATCAGCTGATGATATCAACCCAACTGATCAATCGGCAGCTTCTATTAGTGTCGGCTTTTGAGAACATTCTAGAAAAAGAGATAGCATTGATGGTTAAATATGAGCCTAACTGCAACAATGTCCCCGACCCTAACCTTAAGCTCCCGGAACCTAAATTATACATGACTTTCGTGCTGGTGGTAAAAGGTCAGTGATTCCTGAGGGAATGTGGCTCGAGACGGGTATCTCACTCCCTGTCAATCTTGCTATACAGGCAAGACCTTAAAGAGACAGAAAAGTTTTTAAAAAATGTCTGAAGAGAAGCAAAAAAAATCTGTTTATACTCTTTTGATTTTTCCGTTTGTTTGTTTTGCTTTGTTTTTTTATTCAGCTGCCCTGAAATGTGACTCATCAATCAGCCATTTCTGTCTGGGTACAAGTATATTTGCAGTGTGTCACTGCAGTCATCCATATCCTGTTTATCCACTGAGGAGAAACTTTTCTACTTTAAGTACTGAACGAAGCCATCTTAGTGGCTGTGTGATCACTGTGTGATTCATGTGGACAAAATGTCCACTGAGAGATAGCTGCGAGGAGTAGCATTATATTCAGGGAGGTGAAATATTAATATATCCAAAGAATACCATGTGGAATGTGTATTGCCGGGAAATGTGCATAACTGATGAAGATTCCCTTTTATAAAGCACTTCACCTGCCCTGTGCTTGATCCTATTATGGCAAAAACATGTAAAGGATGTAAGTGCATGGACTTTAGCATCAATAGGCTGCTATTCAGGGTCAATGGCATCAATATTCATAAGTGCCCTGGATGCAAACACAGGAAAACTTTAGGATTTAGCTTGTTTTTGCTCTTTGTTTTTTAATAATTGTGGCAATATCTCTCCCCACAGAGGAAGTTGTTACTAATATTTCCACAGAGAAATAAAGGTATTCTTAGCCTAAGGGATAGAATAATCCTTATGAAAAGTAAACAGTGGACATTATTGTCTCTGACCATGCGTCTCCCACTTTATATCCTTTCAAATTGAAAGAAATAAGTAGTGGAGGCAGCTTTAAAGGCTTGGTTTAGTGACGGTGGTGATATGCATGACCTTAGGGAATGCTCATTAAGGCTCAGTTCAATCACCAGCTGTCAAATGCAAGTCTAACACAGTGGGTACTCACTTACTCACTTATGTCTGCTTCTAATTCTCAAAAAAACCCCATCATTCATTCACGCATTCATTCATTCATTCAGTTAGTTATTCGCTCATCGATGCAAAGAGTTACCCAGTTACTTCCCTATAGCTCGAGGGGCTCTGAGCTATAGGAGCGTGTGTGGATGTGGAAGTTCAGAGAGCATTACAGTCCATCATATCTGATCTGAGACTGTTAGATCCCAATATTGAATTACAGACCCTGTGGGGTCTCTGGTTCTGTTATCAATTTGCAAACAAAAGAGGCAGAAAAGAAGGGAAGTGGGGCCTCGACGCGTTGGCGGTGATGGTGGCTTTGAGGCAGGTTTTGGTGGGATGCGATGAATCTAATAACGTCCAATTTTTGTCTGCCAGGGGACTGTAAGTGGCAGTGCCATTTGTGATTTAGGTTAGCTAGGTTAGTTCTTCCCTAGTCTGTTAGATAAATGGATTCCATTCTGGATAAATTACAGCTGTAGTGGTTGCATAAAACCTTCATTAACTATTATGAAAAACATTTTTACGGCCTACAAATCCTCTAAAGCTGCATGAGGGGTTATAAAAGGAGAACACTGTGAGTAAGACATACGATAGCATGCTTGTGGATTGTATTAATGTTTACATTTATTTTTTTAAATAGATAATTAATTAAAAAAAATAAAAAAGAAAGAAAAAATAATTTGCAACTCCTTTGTTAATTTCCAACTAGCACTAATCTTGTTGGTATAAACATAAACCCCCTGCTGTAAAGTAGACAGCGTTTCATCATTTCCTCCAAAGTTATCTGTATCTAGACCTCAGCTGTTTCAGCACAGAGATATGTTTAAATCACGATTTTGAACGGAGGCGCGTGCAGCATGTAGAACATGATTTCTCACTTCCTGGTTCGCACATAGCATCTGGGTACATGACGAGCCTGCAGGAGAGTGTGGATTGCGGAGGTTGCAGCAGTCGGATTGATTCACTGCAATGTGTGGCCTGCTGCCACCCCCAGTGACGGGAAACGTGCCATGATGCCCTGGTTGAGATGGAGAGGGTTGTTTTGGCGTGTGGAGGTGTAGGTGAAGATGGAGGTCACCTCTTGCTCTCTCATCCTCTCTCGCCTCCCTCCCACTATCATTCAAGCCTCTAAACTTAGTTTCTCCTTTCTTTCTTTCTTTCTTTCTTTGAAATTCTCATCCTTCTGTCCTCTATTTTAAGTCACGCCTCTCTCTTCTGTCTCCTTTCTTCTTTGCAGGCTTTCTTTCCCTTTTTTTTCCAGTCACCTCACATCACTGATAATATGACTACCAGCCAATAAGAGCTCTTATCTGAGGAGTGTACCGGAAGAGATAAGGGTATCATTCATCATTCCATATTAGCTGCTGTCGCCACTTCCTCCAGAAGAATTCCCAAGGAAATTATGACAAGAAATCGAGCCTATTTCATCGCTGATATCTGCTGTGCTCAAAATAGGACCCTGAATTTCTTTAGTTGTTCATATTGTGCTAAACCTTTAAGCTGCACAGGTGTAGCAGCCATTGCTTTCCATAACAGCTCAGTTCCTTATGCAATCATTTCCATTCACGTCTTTTTGCACCTTGCCGCAAATGTGAAATGGGATTACAAATAGATTATCCAATTCATCTGTTATTTTGTGAGGCATTACATAATGGTGATATGTAAGGCCCCAAATGGCACAAGGGGTGGAATTACCAAATTCTTCCAACAATCAAATTACTGCACAAATAGAGATATTTTCACAAAGAAATACTACCTTCATACTCCAGGAGTTTATACATCGATTTTCCTCCCTTAAAAAGCCTTTAAAGATGAAAGGAAATCCTCTCCGTGCTGTCTTCTCACTAGATTTTTTTAAGCATGACTATAACAGAGTGTCAGATAATGTCCTGAAAATTAAAAACACATGCCCTGACAATAGGATTTTTCCAGACGCAGAGCTGCTGCAGTCGTTGAGTCTCTCCTACACAAACCTGACCTAGACATTGAGGTTCAAATGGCCTCTTTTCTATTTAAAACCTTCCAAAGACTTTGCTGTCACAACGAAGGTCCTGTTTCAAGTCTCGTGAAATTATTTTCAGCAACTTTTTGTGCATTCATCAAATGGATGAGATGTTGTGTAGAAGAAGCTGTCTTGATAGCATGCTCTGCTCGCCTTTGAGAAGCTACAAAATATTCAACATTCTGCTGCAAGACTTCTGATCAAAACTAAAACCAGACGGCGCATCGTGCTAATTGAAGTGGAGCAGCACTGTGTTTTGAAGAGCACTGGCTCCATGTATCGTTTGGGCATATCTTTAAAGTACTTCTCATTGTACACAAAGCTTTAAGAGGCTGAGGACCAGCCTGCATGGAAGAGTCTGTGTTGCTTTATGTTTGTCCACAAGTCAGTCTGATCCTTCGCTGCGTTAGATCTTAAAAACTAGGAAAAAGAAAGAAAGAAAACTAGGCTTTCAGATTCCAAACAGTGGAATACCATTTCTGAAGATATTAAGGAGGCTACTTCAGTCGAGCGCTTTAAAGGACGTCCCTTTCAATAACGTTTCGTCTTGTCTTTTTTTATTTAGTATTATGTTGCTCATACAAAATTTAGATCGTGTCTCTTTTTAGCTCGGCCATTTTCCTGCCTTACGGTTTCAAGCCTGATATGTGTAAATTGATTGAAAAATTATTAATGAAAAGATCTGTGCAGGAATGTACATTTAACGTGGCCTCAAAGACTAAGCAAAATCTTGTTTAAGTATTTGCACAACCCATTGTTCAGTATACAGTGAAAAATGACCTAATGCTCCTTGTGAAACTACAGCAGATGTCATTATTTTCAAACACAGTGTCAGAAGCCCCAGGTGTGCCGATCATGTCAGTGATGAATAGTGAGGGATGGAGCCCGAGTGGAGAGGGAGATGGGATCAACTAAGGTCCTCTCATGTTATTTTCCTGGGGGCGTACACAGCTTGTTTCATGCGGTAATCCATGCATGGTAAAACCTTATCCATGGGGATAATGTCAACTCTCTCCCAAAGATAACAAGACAAAAGCCCTAGCGTAGCGATCACTCCAGAGTGTGTTCCGTATTCCCCTAATCTGCCATCTTACGTGGTTCCGTTCCATGGATTTGTTGCCCGAGCCTGCCGATTAAACATAACAATAAACACTCACACTCTTTGGACTGTGGATCTTTGCTCAGTTGCTTTTTTATCTAAAAAAAAAAGGTGTTCTGAAATGATATTTATTTCATTTAAATTGTGTCAAGCACCCTTTTCTGCTTGAGTAAACACAATTGCAAATCCGTGATTGACCCACAAAGGCTTTCATGGAAACGGTGCGTAGTCAGCGGAGGTGCTGTTATTGTAATGCACATCAATAAAATCAATGGGGAGTAAATACATTTATCACACGTCACACTTGCCAGTATTAAATTGGATGAAGTGTTTTTGTTACTCACTGCACTTGTGCGCGTTTGATTACTCAACTGGAGAGTTACTGGAGAGTTTCTGCTGTTCTCCCGGTTTAATTGGAAGAACCGGCTGTCAGTTATCTTCTGTAGGAACACAAAAAGCACGCACCTGTTCGGTGCGTGCTTTTTGTGTGCGTGTGTGTAGTGCTTCGGTTCTTCAGCTGTACAGTGTAAGGATCAAAAGATCATAAAAGGACATTTGGCAGTGGTGTAGTTCATACTCAAAGTGGCCTAAGAGATCCAAGGTTTAAGTACGCTGAATCTTCACCAGACTGAAAGAGCATCCATCACATTCACACCCTATCCGTCAGACAACTCAGTGAATTATATATTGAAAGTTCACCTCCGAACATCCAGGCAGAGACATCTTTCTCTCTGTCTCTCCCTTCCATCTGATGTGCAGCATTGAATCATTGATAGGACATCCACAACAACAGTGCTCCTTCCTATAAAACACCTGTCACAGTCGGCCTGAAAGGAATACAGCCACAGTGAGATGTGGAGCCTGTTTTGATCTCTTGAATAGCAAAAGTTGTGCATATTGAGCCTTTCATAATTTTAAGGTTGTTCTGTTTACTGCTGTGCTTGGGAGGTGAGATTTTCACTGTTGTCGACTGCTAAGTCAGTGCAAACAAACCAGCCAGCAGCAGAGACAAGAAACATAAATTCCCATCGTTATAATTCCATGACAGAGCATGTGAGCGACATGCAAAGACTTTTCCGTGCTCCGATGTGTCTTCTGCTCTAATGCATCCATGACGGCCATTAATGGAACGGAATGAAGAGCTCGGTGCAAGTGAGACAGCGCCGTTGTTGGCACTAATATGCACTCCTCTCTCAGTCATCAAGTATACTCTTTGATCCCAGCTGGAGTCAGGGATGCTTGAGGGATATGACGGAATATTTTATTGCAGTTGTGGGAAAGCAGTTGGTGAGGTTGCCTCAGTCCAGCGGCTTCACCCTATCCCCTTCATAATAACTTGAGCTTTAAAGCCTCAGCTGGGTACCCAAGTGACTATTTTGCATGTTGTTACTCCTAAACCGTCTGTTTTACAGAATTTGTGGAGTGTGTGTGTGTGTCTCAAATAAGGGTGGCATGGGACCGCTGGATGCTGTGAGGGTTAGTGAAGATGGGACTGACACTCCATCCAGAAAGAGTCTGTGGCATTAGAGAGAATAATGAAGATTAAGCTGAGATCGGGTAGTGGGAAGATTGGAGGGTCAGTGTGCAAAGATCAATGTTTGGAGGGAAGTTAAGATAGATGGAGGTGAGGCCAGACAGATTTCCTGTTTCTCAGAAGTGGAAACCGTCTTGATTAAAATAACCCACATTTCTCTGAGTGGCCATGTTAGCGCTCCATCAGATAAGAAAGCACAAGGCATAATTCATGGGCTTCTTCTTGGCAGAGGATTTGGGATTGTTTTAAGTTGTCCGATTTTTGCACCACAAACAGTGAAGTCTTTTGGTACTATCTATACGATGTGCTTTTTATTGCTAACTTGCAAAGTCTTTGGGTTTCAGTGAGCATGATGGATGCTGATAACTACTTCTTTACAAACTCTTACCTGCCATTTTGCACAATTCCCTCTTTCCACAAGCTTGTCACCAGTGCACACATGAAGCAAAGCACCCTGTGTTATTGTATGTAATAATAACCAAGCCTGTGCTTTTGTGTTGGGTTACATCCAGGGTGAGGCCATCAAACACTGGCCAGAAGTCAGAAAATACTGCACTTGTTCTTTGGTAATCCACAACAGCTGGTGTGTGTGTATGTGTGTTTGAGTGCGTGTGTATGTGTGCGTACGTGATGGATTTCGTGTGTGCCCACACGTGCAAGTGTGTATGTGCTGCGACAGAATGAGGAAAGCTGGGCCAGATGGGTCCAGCTGCGGATCTGGTGGCCTAGATAAAGACTAGATGGGTGCCACCACCTTCATGAGATGCCAGCAGAACATTTAGAGTAGGTGTTAAAAGCTTGAAGGCTTTGATGGACCAAAAATCCAGCCGAGAGAGCACTCATTACGACCTGCCTTTTTTTAAGTCGTTAATGAAGACTCTTAAACTGACCTGCTGACTTTGGCATCGGCATCCATTTAAGGTTAAAATATTAATTATGCCATTGATGCATCAGACTTGCACTTACTTACTCAGCTGTAGTAAAAGTTAATTAATTTTGGCTATCTATTAAATTTCTCAGAATGATGAATTGAAATAATGAGGGAAGTATTTCCAGTATCAAGTAATTTGTCAACTTTACAAAATAAAAAATAGATAAAAAATGAATTAGAAAATTAATAAAATTTAAAAATATATGTCAATTTGTATCTGCTCGCTGTAAATTGCTAAAACTGTTCATTCAATTAGTTAATAACAAATTAAATAATTGATTTATCAACTTCTAATATTGATCTAAATAATAATAATAATAATAATGATAATGATAATAAGCAAAAAACACACGTTTTACTTGATATTAAAAAACTATAAATATTCAGCCATTATTCATCAGCTTGTCAGGTATTGAACTTTTTAACTCTTCAAAGTGTGGAAAAAATCCCATCACCATTGTCCTTAAGTTCAAAATTGGTCAGTTGGCGCTTGCAGCCTGTAGCGGCCATTTCAGAAAACCTTAGCGCACTGCCCACTCCCACTCAAACACTTAAATGGCCATTATGAAAGGAGTGGTGGAGAGGCAGGAGGTGTGGCAGTCAGCCTTTGTCCTTTTCCAGGGGAACTCTAGGACAGAGAGAGCCTTCACCAGCACCCCGGGGAGAGCGAAGACAGATTAATGCAGAGGCTTTAATATTTCAGATGAAAACGTATTACTGCTCTCCTGCTCCTCCCCTGTCCTATCCCCCCATCCCACCCCACCCTCCCTCTCTCTCTCTCTCCTCCCCTCTTTCCCTCTCTCTGTCGCTCTCTGGCTAGGAGTAGGCCGGAATTTTGCTGGCTCTCTCACCCTTTCTTTCTTTCCCTATGTCTTCCTGTCTGGCTAGCAGCATGAATGTGTTTTCTAGAGGTAGCTTCCCCTGTCCAAAAGCCACTCTATCGACTCATTGTCAGAGGAAGTGGAAGATCAGCAAGCGACTAATCTAAATGAATCCCTGAGTTCTTTTTCCCCTCCTTTTTTTTTCTTATGCGGGAGAGCTGCACACATGCACTGAGAGTTATCGACCAGATGGCTACTGTCTTCAAACGTCAGAAAAATCCATTTTTAATCTGATTCTCTGACGTCTATCCTGGATAAAGATCGCAACATATCATATATTACGCCATGGATAGGTTTTCAACATGCCTGTCGGAAAGTAAATCCACCCTAAGAAGATTAAAACGGACAAACCACATGTATCTGATCAGCTGTGAGTAGTGAACTAGTAAAACTGTAGTAACTTAAGTAATAGAACAGTTGAACAACATTTTGCAGTACCTTCTGGCAGTTCATCTGCATGTATGTTGTTGTTTTCTGTAGTTAACCATTGAAACTACAAATAATTTTGGTCTATGAAGGAACAATGATAAGTCCAGGCATTGGTTCATGCTCACACAATGATGTCATCATAGGTAAATCCCCAGAAATGATTTTAAACAAAAGTATTATAAGCACTGAATATGCTCCTTTCTACTTTTCCCCACAAATAGTGGGGTACTTCAGTTATTTCCTTTCATGTATACTAAAGTGAACAAGTTGGCAATTTTGTAGTAAGCTGTAGTGAGTGGCATTTTCTGCCAGAATGTGACTTTTTCTTTTTTGTTTGGAGTGGGGGGTCAGGGGTGCTGTGATGAAAAGTAGGGCTGTTCTCAAAGTATTCTACATCACAAAGAAATGAACAATACACGTCCAAGCTCAAGCGCATCCCCAGGCCACCTCCAGAAAGCAAAATGCCAGCAGATTAATTTGCTGCTGGACGTAAGCTGTGATAGAGCAGGTCAGTAGTTCTACTGGTGAAATCTAGCATAAGATTCTTCAGCTACGGTAGGAAAACAGTCCCACAGAAAGCTTATGCCTGAGCAACACACTACTGCCAACACAGGAAACTAATGTAAATGATGCATCTGCACTTCAGTATTTTGAATGAAAATTCTTAAAGACACTGAGTTGCCCTATAGGACACACACACACAGACACACACATTTTATTTTTGCATCTTTTGGCACAACCACTATGCTTAAATTGCTTCTGATCCCCGCACATGAAGGCTTGGTTTGATGTTGTTGCAGGTTAATCCGTGTTGAGCTGTTTCAAAACAGCATATCAATAAGTTAGATGCTTACTGCCTGGGTCATCCTGTTCAAAGTACAATCTCCATAATTATTTCACGTCACTGGATGCCATTAACCAGCCACCCCAATATATAGCATGTGCAGGTCAGGGTCACCATGACAACATGACATGCAGAGCAATCCAGACCTGCTTTTCTGCTGCAGGTTCTTAGGATTTAGCGTAGCCTCTGGTGCCACTGGGAGACGTATTCCCTGCAGAGTGTCTTGGGTCAGACCCTTTGTGTCTCCTCTCGGCTCAGTAAACCTCCAAAGGGAGAGGTTACATGTGTCCAGACTAAACCTATGCCTTCAGTGCTGTTAAAATATGGAGCTTGTGCTGGCAGGTTCACATTGTGCTTGTTTTGTTTTTTTCCTATGGTTTTCAGCTGATGTGTACTGTTAAAGATGTCATTCTTTACTTCCTCTCTCAGGGCCCAAATCCTGTTCCTCCTCACTTCTAGAGATTCACATGTCACACGCACAAAAGAACACATGTTCACACATAGGCACACGGAGAGACACATGGTCACACTCTCATTATACCCACTCTCAGATGCATTGTTTTTCTCTCTGTTCCTCCCGCCATTTGTCTTCCCCATTCTCTCCATTTCCCTCTCTCTCCCACACACACATAGACACACACACCTATGTGATTCATCTCCTGGGAGCCCTCCTGCCTTCTTCTAAGCCAAACAGTCTGCTAATGTGCTGATGTGTTTGATGCACACACACACACCCCTTCCCCTTGTTTCCCCTTATTACTCCCTTTTCTTCCCCCGTATCACTTTTTCACAGCTCTCTCCCTGGCCCTATCTCTGTGAATACACAAGCCATGCATGTGCAAACACATATTATGGGAAAGTAATGAAGATACTTTAACCAGTGTCAAGAAACTGAGTGCAAAGCAAAGTCCTCCAGGTTTTAATTTTCCCACCTGCTAAAAACGCATCAATAAATACTGAAAACACATCTGCATTACCAACTCGTACTCTCTCTCATGAAACATACACTGATTCATAACGCATTTAACAAAAATAAATGAATAAAAAATAAGTAGACAAATTAATAAAATCATATATCATTTTTTTGGCGAAGACAAAAAAAGGTTTGGGTAATGACAAGAAAACGATCTTGAAATTCCGGTTGATAATTTCAGATTATTCCAGATAATAATTCAGCACAAACAAATCTCAATATCATGATTATTAGCAGCAGTAGCATCAGCATCATACATCAGAAAGCATTTAATGCATTTTTTTAAGTGTTTATTTCTTCATTCTGCTCCGATTTTCTATATGTCAATATAGTTGCTGCTGTAAAACACAGAATTTACCATCATTTAGTTGCGAATGCGAGTTTTATTTTCTGAATGCTCAAACATAAACAGTGATTATTGATCATTGAGTTGATTATTGAATCAGTTAGTTCAAACTCTGTCTTTAACATTTTTTTTAACTAAAAATATATATTTAAAAAGCTACAACCTCTGTAAGGTTATCTTATCTTATTAAGTCAATTATTTTTGCATTATATCTCATAAAGGACTTTCTCACCTGCATAAAGGCATGTATGTTTTCAGTCATACGTTCAGGAGGATTCAAAATGATTTATTTATTCAAAATGATAATTATTTAGCATTGTGACAGTTCTGTCCTGTTGTTTTGGTTTGGACTGCTTCATAGTATAAAATAAAATTTGAATGAATCTATGCTGTAAGTCACATTTTTATATTTCCGGTATCACTTGCATGAGGTTGATTTGTGGGTACGAGTCAAATGTCTCAACAACTGCTCAATAATTTAGTATTTAGCTCACAGCCTCACTGCACCACAAGCATGGCTGTAGAATCTTCCCATTGTTGCATTTCTCTTTTCTTTTTTACTGCTCTTCCTCTTTTATTAACATCAACTTTTTTTCTGCTGTCTCTATTCTCGTTGCTGTTTTGGTTGGTTTAGCCATTTTGCGTGGACAGTGTCATCTTTAATACTAGTGCCGTGGCTGGCAGTAATGGCATGTCGTTGCTAGCGAATTTCTGCTCTGATCTGCAGCCGTGTTGTGATGTTTCTTTCAAAATTCAAAAGTTGGTGTGTCCAGTCGGGGGAGCTGTCCGGTGCTGAAAGAGGTAACGTAGGTTTTTAGAGGTCAGCGAGAGTCAGCAGAAGACAGGGTGCAGCTCGAACATGATGCTGAAAGGCACAGACACGCTGAGAGCAGCTGGCCAGGAGAGTGGAGGGGGGAGGAAAGCGGGAAGGAAAGGCAGAAGGGGTGAGGAATGTAAGAGTAGGAGAATCGAGGACAAAATGGAAAAATTCAGCAACAAGAGTATCATTCTCAGTTACACTGTTTCACATGGTGGAACCCCTCTTTAAAAGGCCAATTACTCTGTAATAGTCCTAGACTGACTAGGTGATTTCTCACTGTGCTGAGTGAAATGGCAGAGCAGGAGTGGAGTTAGTCCAGTGGAGAGACCCAATCATCATTGCACTGGAGTGAAGGGAGTCAAGGGACACGCACACACATGCACCCGCATGTGCCCCCTTGTGTCTGTGTGTGTGAATGAACACTTTGTGTGTATAATTGCCACAACTCCACTAAATTCATTATTGAGTGTGACCTTCAAGCACCACAAACATCCCCTCAATAGGACTGAAATTGTGTGTATGTATAGGCTTACGTGTCTATGGGGCGACCCTTCCCGGGGATAAATTATACGCATCTACAGCAAACTGCGAGACGGCACCAGAGGCAATTGTGAATTCACTTTTAAATCCGATAAATGGAATCAGAGTTCTTTTTCTATCCGTTTCCGTTTTAGCTTCTGCATTCAATTTCTTTAACTGGATGCGAATTTGGTTTAAAAAGCTCCGCAGTCTTTAATTGACAACCATGACAAATGGTGGTTCACTGTCACCTTTTGCCTCTGCATCATGCTTGCCTCTATTCCCCCAGTAAAATCCCCTTTATTTCTCTCTACACCTTTATTTACTTTTAAACCCAATGCTCTTTCCCTGATGCTGTTTTTCTCCATTGTGTTAGCTCCGTAGGCTTAAAACTGATTTTATGTTATAGTAATATGTTGCTTGTTATTACGGTGAAGTAAAGATTTAAGCTACTGGAGTAGCGCTAATATCACTTTGGATTAAAAAGTCAGGGATGCTTATGATATTCACTGATCAAGGTGCAGTGCTAGCGATGAAAAAAAAAATGTGTCGGTACAAAACGCTCAAATTCGGTCCTCTGCTACGATATAATTTTCATCACCAAATTAAATGAAATTCTAATTACATTTCACTGATTTCTATTCAAAAGAAGAAAAAAATGGAAACACATAATCAGTGATATCTAATCAGGACAGAGCAAGTTCTGTGTTAAATAACAGCAACAGACAACAAAAATAGAGCAAAGATGTTTGCTGGAAATCGAATTAATCTGGCAGCATTAACTAACAGAAAGTATGAATGAAGGATCGGCTGTGCAAAAGTCATGCATGCAATAATGAATTAACTGTGTCGGCTTTCTGCAAGACATCCTGACAATATCTTAAATATTCAAGTACATTAATGATGAGGTTTTACCCAGCCCATCGAGACAGGCCGTCTTTAATAGCTTCCGGTCTTGTCTAAAAAATATTCGACTGATGTCAAAGGACCAACATCTTTTGACATCAGTCAGCATGAAGGGAAATTTTGCAGCATAGATGAAAAATATGTGCTGCCTACTTTTTGAGTTCCTTGACAGGCAAGACTTTCAAACATCAAAAATGTCTGAATCTAATTTAATTTGATTGTTGCTGGAAAATTAACTAGGGCATGCTCAGAGCACACGACAGCGAATTCCCTGACCTCCCAGATGTACTTTAATGGTTCCTCCTCTGTGGTCCCCTTTAAAAGCCAACTTACCACAAGCTAATGGCTGTGTATGAAATTTTAAACACATGGATGGGATCAAAGATTTTTAGATGTGCGTGACAGTACCCGTTCCATCTCTTGTGGCCTTTGCTGGCCTTGGCTAAAGATCCTTGAGAGAAGTGATGCTGAAAGGACCAGATGACACTGCTGCTGCACAAGTGCGCCGTTTGTGTTTGTTGTGTGTTTGTATCCACAAGGGGGTGCGGGGAGAAGAATGATGGAGGTGGAAGAGAAGCTGGTTTCCTGCCCAACAACCTGCCCAAGACTGTAGTTTTAAAATGATACAAATGCGTTGCATGTGGGGATATACAGCAGGTTGGCTTCTAGTCCAAGACTGAGCGAGGTTACGGCTGCCAAAATGGACTCCTCCCAAAACATACAGGCTTCTGCAAATATTAGAAAAAGGCAGATGGTTATGATGTAGAGTGTGCATACATGTCCCTGTTTGCAGTTCAGTTGAAATCTAATTTCTCTTTGCACTCTGCTATTCACATTTGATGTCATTTTGCTAATGTCGCTAGGCTGTTTTATAATTCATATAATACGTTTCATTTCTAGGCACAGCTTTTCATTTCAATACTCTCTCTTTTTGTGGACAGTTGTGTCTTTGGAGCCATGACCTTGTATGCTGAGTAAACACACATGTGTCTGAATGTGTGGAGCAGATTGGAGGGCAACTGGAGTGGTTTCTAATATATTGATGTTGCTGCTTTTCCCTGAATCTACTTTCTTTTTGTCTGTACAGACAGAAAAAAAAAACACACAAGAAAGACGCGAGAATAAAAAACTGGAAAGTTGTAATATTTAGGTTTCAGCTATCCCAAAGTTGTATTATAACTTAACAATCCATAAAAAAATGAATAACAACCAACTTGCTTAGGATTTCAAAATAGAATGAAATGGTTTTGGAATAATTTAACTTAATTTATTGGCTCTGAAATAAATTTACTTCCAAATTTGAGACACTCTTGTAAAGAAAAATCAGCAGTTACATAAAGAGACAGATGAATAGAAAGCCCCAATCCACTGAATAATTATGCAAAGTTTTCAAATAAGCTCAGAAGAAGTAGATTGGAAATATACCAATAGTAGAGTAGTTGCCACATTAATGATAGCGTGTCAAATACTGATTTGATTTACTGCATTTCACCTCCTCTCATCTGGCATGCAGGGAAATAATGCAGAGCAGAGAGAGGCAGGGTCGACTCTCAAAGTTAATGTGTCCAGATACGAGGAAAACACTAATACCTATCAGTGTCAGAATGTGACGTTTGGTGCGGCAAATGGACAATACCTGAAACAGATCAGGGCGGTAGATTTGATAAGTCAAATCAAGCCGCTTTAATGCTTATACAATATGACCTTATTTCCAAGTCTGGTGGCAGTGAAGTAGAAGAAATGCACTTGTGCTGTTTCTCCGTTTCTGTCGCTTCTAGCAACTCAATAATATTCCAATTTCTCAAAGTAAATGCAATAGGGAATGGTGTCGATCACAGTGGTAAGTCGGGGCAGATCTATTCGGGGCCTTTAAATGGAATTTTTCCAGATCGGGCATCCCTTTTTTCCCCAGCCTTGTAAACAAAGACTAGTTGCATATTGTCTAATCCAGGATTAGATTTACCTGTAATTGGGTTTGCGTGGAGTAAGTTAACTGTTAAATTGCTCTTCAGTGAGGTGATGACACCCAGTACGCCTGGGCCAACCATCTGGGGGAACACGCTGCAATCACTCAGTAACACGATGAGAATTCGGAGAGCAGCGGTCTACTGAAGGAGCAAAAAGCTTTCTGTATGTTGTTTTGTTACATATACAATAGATTAAGTACTGCAGTAGTCATGATGAGCAGTACCACAATTATCTCTGTCCACTAAACCCCTCATTGGCTCACCACAATGACAGTACACTGCAGACCTTGCAATAGGAAATTGGGACCACATTAACGCCATTCATTGGTGCACTTGGGGGCAATTTCATAATGACGTAGAGTGGCAACCATTAGAGTTGTGGTGTGGTAATGGTAATATTCCAGCTATTGCAGCAGGTGCTTACCGGGGTTATGAGCCCATTCAGGCTTCATCATTACAGAGCAGTTAAGAATTGAAAGAGGATTCACTTAAATCTGAATGTGAAGCAATTTAACACATGCATGCTTCCCATGTTATTGGCTGCAATATTTGCTTCTTCTAATTTCTTGCCGGCTATTGATCTGTATTTCACTGATACTAAACTGCTTTTCAGTGTTTGCTTCTGTGTCTGTGGCTGATGGAATTAAAACCTTAACTCTTATGGGAAAAGCACTGATGGCTTTGCATGGTTATTGTCTTATTTTTTTCCACGCTGTTTTCTTTTTTTAAATGGGTGTGCCTGTCAATTCCTGAGGATTTTCGAGCACTGGGATCTTATTGTTTTCATACTCTGAGCTGCCCCATTGGGATGGGATTAATATTCCAGAGGGATGTACGTGTGTGCAGTATAAGCCATGCTCTATGGCAACCACACTCAGAATTCTGGAGAGCTTTTGCTAGTGACTTCTTACAAAAGGTGGTTTGGAATAAACAATACAAGACTCGGCACACAACCCAGGATGACAACACATAACATCAGCTATACAGCAGCATATAGTCGCATTACATCAGCTCATTTAAAGCGATGCGCGAGTTTTTTAATGGCTTAACATTGCCGTGTGGGTTTAAAAGAATGATTCCACATATAAATGTGTTTATTTCCTTTAGGTTAGACAAAACCTTTTCAAATTACCTCATTACATCCGTCTAACCTCGAGCTGTGCACAGAGCTGATGAAATAAAGAAATCAAAGCTATTCATACACAGAAGTACTCACATAAGGTCTTTAGTTTCAGTGTAATAGATGATAACGCAGCAACATCAGGTTATTAACCTAATAGAGAGGGAGTGTCCTGATGGTAGTTTTGTAATGGCTGTGATGAGCCTTATATGATTATGGCATAAATATCATGTAACCTTTATTACAGGATGCGCAGTTGGCAAACTAAAATAAAACATTAAAGGATATGTGGTGTCTTTGTTGCAATATCCTGCAACATTTGGAATATGTTTAACTTAAAGGGTTATGATAATCCTCACATCTGGGGGCTTGGCTGCCAATTTAGTTTGGCTGCTAAATTGGCAACAGTGGGCTTCTTTTGAAATGGAGAGCACAGGGTGAGGTCTCAAATGGTCACGATTGTGCATTTCAAACATGTGTGCTTCTAAAGATTTTTTTGCAAAGGGATAAATCCTTTACTAACCAGGTCGACTATAAGTCAGTGTAAAATATGAATAGTTTTCTCGATAAAAATTGCAACATTTGAATATTTGACTATGATGAATAAATAATATGTCATGGTGGGCCAAATTACTATGTGTTTATACAGTAGCGATGCATGGAGCTTTTTTTTTTTAGTTGAGGAGTTTAAATAGGTCAGTGATTTATTTATTTTTTTAGAGAGAGAGGCATGCATGAAAGTTCCTGGTTGGAAAAAGTTATATAAAATTTTTTTTTTTCAAAATCCTACGAGGATGTTGTATCTCAAACATTTTATTCCAGAATACTGGGCGTACTTAGAAAAAGTATAAAACACAGATTTGAGTAGTGAGAACCATATAGCAATGAAAATTAAACAAAACGTTTTTGTCATATTCATTTGTTGTTGATTTTTTTCTCTGAAACAGCCATGACAGTTTATATAAGCCAGAGCCTCTCATTCCTGCTATTGTACATCAGTGTGTTGTTTCCTAACAGCATTAATTTTGATCTGCCACAGCTAGAAAAATGGCACACCTCTGCTCAGATTTGCTCTCTTCACCGCAAACACCGTAACAATATTCTCATTTGGTTTACAGGGCAATGGGAGGCCATAATGGAGTTTTGTTTTGTTTTTTTCAATTATTTTTTCAGCTCCTTTCTGATTGCTTTGCCAGTGCGATGTGCTCTTTCCTTGGCCTGCAGATAGGGAGTTGCCATTTCCATTCTGAAGTAGTTCTGTACATCTTAATTTGAAAGGACAGATGGTCATTTATCCTCCCACACTTTCAGAAAAAGTGCACCTTATCTCCTAGCATTGCCATTGTGGATTTCTTCCCATTATTTTTGAGTGTGAATCCAAACGCAAATTTGTTGTGGTTACTGACAGATTCTGGGTTGCGAGGAGCTCTGACGCTCCTGACCGCAGTGTCAATATTTTTGATCTTGTTACCACAGAAATGTGGGAGATAATCAATGCATTTCTCTCTTGCTGTCAAGTTTCCTTGATGTCTTGATTATAACTAGTTATCATTTTAATAAGGCCATTTAGTATAGCAATTGTAATTGGCCCTCTGTCACTGTTCATTTGACTCCATTTCTCAATACTAGAATATAGACAGAGCACTAAATGAAGACCATGTTTTAAATGGCATACGCCAAAGCACTTTCATATCAATTCTTCGTAATGAAAACTAGGAGGAAAGTACAAGTCAAGTTTAATAAGTGTTAAATCATATATATTGCAGTTCCTGACTGTACAATACAATGCAGTGCAGTATTTTACCATTTTTTTCTAGTGTGAGGGAATCTTGAGCTGCACAGTCATTCTGCCAGGCATTTGTCACAAACATACTGAGTGCTCATGAGAAAATAAGCTCACCAAATCTAATCTGTGAAGAGGACCTCTTCTAAACCACCACCCCTGGACTGTCTTGCTGACCTCAAAGCACGAAGGATTTCTCCATCACTTGAGCGCTGAGCTTTGTTTGACTATATGTGGCGATGTTTTGATTAAAGTGATGCAGCTGAGGGCACACTGAAGTGGACCCATTTTATGCAGTCTGCTAGGAATACTCAGCAACACATCACAGCTGGGCAGATGGTGGTGCGGAATCAAGTGGCATGTTAGGGGGTAACTTGCTAAATAGTTTGTGAAATGCAATTCTGGAAAGTTAATATAAAATGACCCCATCACGTTTGAGTACAACTCAAACTGTAATCATAGTCAGTTGAATTTTCGAACTTCATTAGGGATGTAAGCCAGCGAGAAAGGCTCACCACGATGAAAAAGTGATTGATCCACTAGGAGATACTGTCTGCATATAACAAGGTCCAAATCACTTGCATTTATCTTAACACAGTACGGTAAAGACACTATAACGGCAATGTGGATTTTGTGTACTGATAAATTAATATGAAAACGAATTTGTGGGATATTTATATCAGCCCTGCAAATCCAGTACCAGTTAGGCTTTAGTGCAATGTGAGTGTTTTTCAGTTAAAATAAACCAAATGGTGGTAAGAGGTCATTTTCTGCCTATTCATTATCAAAATCTAAATTGGGCTTGTTAGCATACTTAGATTTCTCATTAGCGCTAAATTCAAGGTGTTTCAAAAGTGGCCAGCAAAATTGACCAGGGGATGAGCAATGAGACACCAGAAAACATGGCTAAAAATACTGAAAACACAGTGCTCAAGATAGGAGCGAGAGAAGATCTTCATGAATGATGCAGTAATTACTAAGATTTTCTATTCAAAAGAGCAAGATTATTGTATTTAACTGGCAGGTATTATCTAATTCCAGGTGATTAGAGGGATAGCATCCAAACCAGAAGGACCCCACAGGCATGAGATAAAGAATTGTGGTTGGGCAGCTACTGTACAGGGTTTCCAGATCTATTGCTCTTGTCACAGTCCTGACTAATGTGGAATAAAGAAGAGGGAAGCGCTCCCTCTTCCTCTGCCAGCTCAGCCATAACATTGCTTAAAGCCATAGAGGTCTCATGTCACCTTCATTAATTAGCCATATTAGCAGGAGCCATGTGAGGGTATTCACGGGCAGTCATGATACGGTATTCCCTTATGTTTGCTGTATTTCTCGTCACCTTGTTTTCTGTTGTTTGCAAACGGCAAATAACAGTAAATGAATACATCATTTTAGACAAGCGAGGGGATCAGAGAGCACAGTAATGCATAAACCTGATTGTTTGTCCTTATATCAGGGATGGCTTGACCTTTAAGAGTCGATTCATAGTGGTCCGTTTAGAAAAGACTGAAAGTGATCAGACCTGGGTACGACATTTCTGCAGGCAAGGTCTTAATCGCTTGTGGCTTTTACTCTTGAGAGGCTGTCAACATTTTGTATTTTTCCACTTCAAGCCCAGACAAAGCTACTTTTTGACATTTGAACAGTTGGAATTCATCCTTAAAAGATGCAGAATGCTTTAAAGTCACAAATGGCATGTCACAATGCCATAATGATGCAATAAAATCATTATTGTTGTAGCTAGTCCTCCCTGGGGTCCAGGGTGAGTAGTAACCACACAGTGAAAGCTAATGGAGATCCAAATATATGTATATATGTATGTATGAATAAGCTTCCTTTTCTCATTTTATACTACAAATATGGCCGTTTTGAAGCTCTGGTTGTAAGTATTAATCTTCACCTCTGAACTGTGCTCCTATACAAGCACAGAAAGTTCTGTAAGAGCAACAAAAACAAAAAAACCCAGTTAGGTCATGCTTGTGTTTTCAACCTTGTGTAATAAGAAATTACTTGTAAAGGCCATCCATCAATACTTTTTCAAATAGGCATGCTGTGTGATTAAACTTTAAGCACATTAAAAATGTCACAGACCATCATCAGGATTGTCGATTTTCAATAAACTGTGGGCAGATCGGCGCCACGAGTTAGCAATGCAGGTTGAATTATAAGATCAGAAAGTCATTTACTTCTCATAATAAATGTAACAGCTGTTCTTTTTTGTTTTAATCATTTCTCATTTTTATTAATTCTGATTAATGTCATGATGCTTTTTGTGTGAATGATTCATAGTTTATTTTTTTAAAAAGAGCTAGGAAAATGATATCAAAAGTATTTCTGCTTGACAGTGATCAATTATGGTTTCAATACTGATGGCAGATCAAATGCAGGCATCACAGATTGTGATTAAATGAAAATAACACAAATAAAACCACTTGTATCACAAAAAGAAGTGGCATGAGGTCTTATATGGCACTGCTAGCTCTAAATCAAGTCCATTCCTCTGCCTCAGCTGAGACACACTCCCCATGTCGTACACTATGTACACAACATACTTGGTGAATTTCAACAGGGTTTCTTAGTCTCATATCAAACATGTCAAGTTGTATGCTCATCAGAAATGATGATTACAGTATTTGAAACTAATTGACACAGCAGCTGCTACATTTTGGCCTCCCTCTGACAAAATATAACAGCAAAGTCTTCTCAGCTGAAGAAGGCAGTTAAGAGCCATAAACACCAAATGATGCCACCACACATTTCACGCCAGTGCCTGATAAATTCACTCTCTGGGGTCCTGGTCATGCAGGCCTAAGGTGGTTGGCAACCACCTTAGGAGTTCCTGTTTACTGGTTGGCAGGTGGTTGCAGATGGCAGTCCCTAGGTCACGCTGTCACATACAATGAAAATCCCTTTTGCGATTGCTTTGGTCAATAAAGGATTGCTCCATTTGTAGCTTTTATAGACGACACTGAATTCTCTGGAGTAAAACTGATGAGTGCATTGCTGAGTGGAAGCAGAGACTGTTCACCTTCAAAGTAAATCTTGCACCATTTGAAACATGTTGGTTTCAGCAGTAAGATAACACTTTTGTATTGAATGCAGTTTTTGCAGACAAGTCTGTGTCTTCAATTCAAACTACGGGCTAGCTAACAAAGCAAGCTAACAAGCTGCTAGCTAACAAAGCAGGAAGCAGTGAGGGTTTTTTTTTTAAATGCAAAACACACTTTGAAACTGATTTCACCCAAAAACTCCCACTAACCTCTAGCAACCGCTTGCCAACTCCTGGGAAGGTTCAAAGAGGCCTGTGTGACTGAGACCTTTACTAGCTAGCTAGCGGCACTGCAAATGTGTCCTAAATCTGCTGGCCAAAAAACTGATTGTTAATCCCTCCTTTTTGCTATGTAACCAAGATAAAAACAGTAAGTGGTGAGAAGTGCACTGTGTTGGACACAGTTTTTGGCTGTTATGTCTATGTATGCAATCAAAATTTCAAACATAAGTAAGTCATTTGAAACACGATGCTCTGGTTTTCAAAAGGATAAAAGTGGAGTTTTTTAAGATTGGCATTCACACAGCTGTAGTACAATGCTACTATAGAGATAAAGGGCTGGTTAATTAATTAGGAAAGGAGAATGTGAAAATTGTTATTATCATTCATTTACAACTTAGATTAACACACACCTAATACATTGCAGTTTGTAGTGTGGTAGTGGAAGTATTATAGCACTGTGATTTATGTAGTTGTTTTGCCCTGATAGCAAGCGTTGTACAGTCGCAGCCCTTTATCAAACCGTCGCACTGCTTTTATAGCTGGATCATATGAGCTGCAGTGGCTGATCAATAAGCAGATTTCAACTCTGGTGTTGTGACTCTGCAAAAAAAAAAAGAAAAAAAAATGATACAACTGTGTATTATGCCTCTAAGATCCTCTTGAAGATCTCTTCCTTTCCTGCTCATCTCATCTGAGCTACATTTAGCTGATTGGAACATCCTCGGTAATGGTGGCCTTTGATCGATTCATAGGTCACAGAGTGGAGAACGGAAGAGGAGTGAGTAGATGAGGAAGCACAAATGGAGCTCATAGCGTAGGTTCAGACAGGAACACAGTCATTAATGCCATCCATATAAGCCGAGCATTGGATGAACTCCCTAAATGCCATCTTTTCGCCTACACACATTTACCTATGTAATTTATTTAAAGGCCCAACACCTGGTGTTTTCACTTACTTTGGATCATTAGACCTCTTTATAGGACTTAATGTGCAGAGGGCTGGGCTTGACTGAAAACCTCCCTTTATGTTTTTGGTTTCTATTTTCTTCATCTAAAAACATAATCTGATATTATTCAATATATTGTATCTTTATATCTGAGTAAAGCAGTTTTAACTATGAAACACACAGGTAGAAATAATGGAGTCATTTTTTCAATGAATACTTTAGCCATTTATTTATTCCCATCACATACGTAACTGTTTATATAAATCTAGGTGACCTAATTTATTATACCTTTTATTAGTGAAGTGGCTCCATAGTGTAGTGGTTTATCAATGGCCTAACAAGTGGAAGGCGATCATAAGAAGAGAGACAAATCCCTTTTGGGTCATGTTAGGAAAGGCAGAAGAACTCTTTCAAATCAAACATGCAGACCTTCCTGCTGTAGCAATCCCCTTGTGGATAAGACAGCAGCCAAAAGTAGCTTCTTCTTTGTTAGTGATAGGTGCACTGCGTGTAGTTTCAGCAATATTCACCATGCCAGCGCACTGGTGTGGCTTAGAGACCCACAGAAATGATCATTGTTATGACTCACCTTTGTTTCCTCGTCTAATACAAATTGTGCGCCATGAATATGCTGTTTTTAACAACAGTGCCTCAGCAGAGGTCTAATAACTGAGATTTTGGTGTTTTGGTGTCAAGCGTCTTAAAGGCCCTTCTGCATCTAATTGCTTCTGGTGCTGCTGCTTATAACAAACTGTTGTTTACTGATGTTGCTGCTACCTTCTGTTGCTACTATACTCCTGTAATTTACTGTAATCTTAGACAACAACAATGCTTTATGGGATATGTAGGGTTTGATGCTGTAACATTTAGTATGCTGTCATATGTACACTGATAACGCTAAACAACATTGTTTTGCCAATTCTGGTTTTCTCCTTCTTTAGTAATCTGGCTTTTGAAAATGAACATTCCTTTAAATGGAGCACTTTTGACAATTTCACTTAAATATGCCAAATTAACTATGACATGATGCAGATGACTTTGGCCTAGGCAACTAATTAGAAAGAACCCCTTGTGCGGCCTTTTTTTTTTTTTTTTTTTTTTTAGTATAAAACCACTTTCACTCTTCTCTGTATAGATGGTATATTCAATTCTGAACAGTAACCAGAATAGTATTTTTTAAAAATAAATAAATACATATTTCTAAACAGAAAGTATGTTTCTGTCATTGTAATGCAGTTGAGTTTGTGTTTGGGAACGTAAGAAATCTGTCTTACAAATAACTACCACGACTTGCAAAATGATTCAGGGAAGGAAATTGAATGACGAAATATGAAAATGTTTTAGCGTAACGAGAGAGTCACTGGAAAGCAGCTTGCATTAACACCTCAGTAAGAGGTTTAGACAAATATGTCAAGTGGAACCTACTTAGAATGCATAAAACCACCAAAACTACTTGCAGCTAAAGTAGCAGGGTTTTGTTTACAGTTCATTTCACTTTTTTTGCTTTTAGTGGGACATGAGGGGTGACATAGAAAATCAAATAAAATGTCAAACGAAATGAAAAAAACATGTAGACTGTCACAAATGAAGCACAATGGGGTTTTTTTTGCTGTTGTTCAAACAAAATGCTTAAGCCTTGTATCGCATTTCACCCATAACTGAGAAACAGGGATTACCTAGCCATCCATACTATTCTGTGACTTTGAAAACAAGTGTCAGCCCCACAAAAGACCGGCATTACATTAAGATGTGGTAGATTATAGAGAACACCACTGAACCTCAGTGATTATGACTAATATTCAAATGAGAGTTAAAGAGAGATTGGATTAGACAACTCTCACCCTTCTTACAATCAACATACAAATGATACCTATAATAAAATGATGACAAAGACCACTTCAGCAATTAGAAAAAAGAACACTAATACAGATTAAGATGTATGCAAAGTGCACTTTACAGCGTCTGTCTGCTCAGGAAACACAGCGTCAAAAGACTGGCAGTGTGAGAGAGAAAAGTAGATGCCTATAGCTTGTAGAAGTGCACAAAAAATTATAAATTGTCTTGAGTTTTATGCATGGAAAGAAATCAGCAAAATGAAAGCCCTTATTATACACATACACAGACTGTATATAAGAGATGGACAGAAGTACAGTGATGTCATGTTTTTTCAATTTTATTTATTTTTCTTTTTATATCCAGAAGTGAAGATATTTGGACACGAGGGTGGCGTGCTAAGTTATCATCTAACACTGCAATGCTTTATTATTAAGGTGGAATTCACTGACAAGTAATATTCAAATATAATACTAGAATTTCACTCGCTGGAAGTACAAGACTTCAGACTTCTTGGACATGCTGTTTATTCAATTTGCTGCATGACAAAGCGCGTTATTTTTCAGATGATTGCTTTGAAAATGCACAAAAGGCTTAAACTTCGCAAACATGGTCGACAAGTTCAGCTCAGTAAAACAAAATAAAAAAATCAGATGAGGTGAAACTTACCAGACATCGTTTAACTCATTTTTTGAGGGTGTTTTTTTGTGTTTGGTCGGTTGTTTGTGTCTTTTGTTGTATATCTGTTTTATTTTCACTGGGTAGTGTTATATGACTTTCACAGGGACTAGGGGTGTAAATTAACATTTTTGCTCAAATCTATCATGTTTACATCTCTTATTTTCCTATATTAATGTCTATTAACAGGTTCCTCTAAATTATAAATAATAACAACAAAACAAAAAAAGCTGCTGACTAGAACTGCCCGTGTCAGGATCCATATGTCAGTCTAAACGGCAACACCTCTAAAAACTTTAAGCACTAATATAATTTAAAAGGCAGAGTTCATAAAAAATAAATTACCACTGTACAATTGTTGTAAAGGGGACAGGAACATGAACTATAAAGCCTAAAAGTGCTTCCTTTTTTTCCGAGGTGTAAACATGTTTGTTTCTGTTGTAAAGTTTGACATTTTACCACAGGAGTCTGTGTGGAGTCACTCACTGTTTGATTAATCTCAAGCGGCCACTTGTGGAAATGCTGTTTTTGGCACTTCTGTTTTGGCTTCATTTTTTTTTTGCCTCACAGCCTGCCTCTTTTATACATCCTATAATATATTGTATACTTTATCCTAAGGTAAATGTGCTAGAGAAAGGTCACTAGATTAATAAAAATGGATAAAATCAATGTTTGGTGTTGCATTTGTGGTACTTGTGTATTTGTGGCAATAGTGCTTACCGGTATTTGCTACCCATCTCATACATTACATTGAAACTATGAGGGACATGGAAGTTCAAGGAGGGATTTTAGGGTTATAAATTAAAAGAAAATAGTACAATTTTTATTTAATATTATATAAAAGACATTTACATTAAGCAGTCTCACGGAAAGGATAGTGTAAACAGCTGGACTTTCGTCTTCATGTACTAGGATCTGAAAGGCTAAAGCCACTTTAGCCAGCTCGGGTGCATGTTGTTTAGAGGTGGCTGGATGCCACTGTGAAAAGGACACCATCCCTCAACTGGAGGTTTAAGCTTCAGTGTTGGTAAGCATTCACCCTGCTTAAGCATCCTTGAGCAAGACACTGATCCCTGCCAGCTTTGCACCAGCTGTTCTGTGTGGACAGCAGAAAGCAGCAAAAACAACCAGCATTTGTTTATTTTATTATTATTTTTTTAAAGGTACAATGCTTTTTTGATTACCGACTGGCTAAACTTTTTGTATTTATGCATTTTTATTAAAATCAGAGGCCAAAATGATTAAGCAGCAGTAACGATAGAACTTGTGCCAAGTGTTGGCCTCCAGCACTGTTCTGTTTTGTTTTAGCAGAAGCCAACTGATTTTCATTTCCACATCAGATGAAGATGGTATAGAACAAATGGCAGTTTTACAGGGCTGCTGTATGTGGTGAATGCAGTATTCTACTTTTAGGGGAAATTACTAGTATTGCAAAAAAACAACAACAAAATACTTAAAAGCATTAAAAATATGGGTGAAAATAGGCATGTTTCAGCATGTTAAAGGACAAAGAATCACACATAGGCTCTCAAAAATGTGGGCCGCAAACCTAAACCTGCTTTATTCGCTTTTTGTAGAATAAAGCAGGTTCTTTTTGTAGAGGCTTTTTGAAGATACTGTTGAGTACTATTCCCTAGAAAAACTGATGAGCTCCAGGGAGGTGAAAGTAATAGAGAGTGTGAGAGGAACAGGGAGAGAAATGGAGAGAGAGAATGGGAGGAGGTGGATGGTAAAGGCTGTTTGGGGACTTCATGTGTGATTGAGCTAAAAGAGGGAGGTCATTTCAGTCCCTTCTGAAACCTAGATTGAAAGCATTTGTGATCTTCTGATCTTTCTTAATCTCTGTGCAACAGATGCCTGACTTTCCCTCAAAATGGCTGCCTTACACCCACAACCCTTTTACATTAATGACAGGCAACGAAACTAGATTATGAAACCAGTCGGATCACAAAATGAAGAGGAAGATACTTGCAGATCAAATACAATCTTCATAAGTTCAGACATAATGAATAAGGTTGCAAATACTGCTTAGTATAAGAAAAAACTTGAGCATAAGTAAATGGACAACCAATGTGATCTGTTTGTGATTTCTGTTTGATATGTTCTGTTTATGAACTTTCATCAGACTTTATACTTATTTAAGGAAGCATGCAGGATGCGGATGCAGGTTGGGGTCAATACTTTGAAGACATCTGAGGAATTTTAGATGTCGGCTATGTTGAGCTCGCAGTGACCTTGAATGAGAGAGGGAGCTTAGACCGTTCAATTCATGGTAGGTGACTCAGAGAATAATCTGTTCACTTTGCTAGCAGTCATCAGGCAGCCAGCCCTTCATCTGCATGATCCAGAATTAATTATTCATAAGGTCTGTTTCAACACCAGCACTTCTGTCCCAGTTAAAATTACCGATAAAGGCGAACTCGTGCCCCCATCCTTCTAACACGTATTATGGTGCGATTACTATACTGTGCTGGATGACACAGTTTGTAAACAAGATAAACAAGAGGCTTAAATTAAATTAATATTCTCAGGAAATATGCCTCAGTTTCAATTTTCATTATTCATGTTTATCTGAAAATATCTTTTCATCCCCGCTCAATGGGCAAGAGATAATTTAAAAACATAAAAAAGTATAATGGTATTTCTAAGGTTGCTGGCATGTAAATCTGTTTAGAGTCTCTTTTGGGCACAAAAGGCATATTGCAATATATTTCTATTTTAGTAAGAAGACTTCAGGAAATGAATGTAGTTCCTGTGAAGTAATGGAATGATGTGTGTGGCTTGTAGTCTTTCTTCTTATTTGAAGATGTAACAGAATTATACAAAACTAAGCTGACTAACAATATAAAGATCTAGTTATGTTAATTTCCTTATGATAAAGCCAGTTTGTGTTGCCATTTTATTTGTCTGATTTATTCACAGCATGGCGTTGCTGTTCATATTTTAAAAGCTAATAAAATTTGTGTTTGTTGAGGGAATGGGAGAATTTTTGCACTGGAAAAAAAATAACCAAATTACACGAATATCCCAGAACATAAGCTGCATCCAGGGCTAAATTGCTGGATGGATGTTTCACATTAATACAAAGAACTCTTAAAACATTTCATTCTAGGAACGGAATAATCATTTTGAAAAGGTCCAGGACGCGGTCACGCTTGTGTAAATGCAGAGATCTATCTCCTGTTGAGGTAAATATAATATATGCCTTAAACCATATTACTTATTTTTCATGTTGGGGTCTTAATGTGAGTCCCTGCAAACAAAAGATTGCATATGTTTTCATTTCACAGTTTTATTGCTCTACTAACTGTAAAACTGAACTCTTGGTGGGACCACTGGGAGCAATTCTGCTTCTTCATGTAGTGACAATGTTATTTCTTTATACGTCAGTTTAATTGCCCACACACATGCTTCCTTACTCAGAAGGGCATTGCAACATAATGTATGCATCTGATAAGATAATGAATCTCTCAAAGAGTGAAACACTGACTGCTTGCACTAGTACACTTTCAGTCTGGATCTGTCTGAGGCACAGAAGCACTGTAGTTTAATCTAGCTTGGCACAGAACAACCCCTTCAATGTTTTTTGAGATACTTAGTATATAATAAAATAGAGCTGGTTACCTCATATCTATTTTTTAAATCACCAGCTATAGACCATAGAATAGTTTTCCAAGCAAATTCCCTTCGTACTTGCTTGTTTCCTCTAATATCGTCAAATCCTGATATCTTTTTTCTCCCTTTCAAGCTAACAGCCTTAAAGAGCTGCTTTTAATATTATCCAAAGGGAATGCCAGCTCATGATTAATTACAATGCCCTAAAAAAACATTAAAAGCCCTGTAAGTAAAGTTTTAAATGTAGCAGTGGCGCAATCACTCAAGGATTACTGCTACCATTCGTGCATTGTTGCTGCCGGAGGTAAGATTAACTTGCAGCATTATGTAATCCAGGGTTAGAAAATAGAGCATACATCTTCTGTGTTGTCCCTCTTCTGATAACTGCACTGAAATAGAGAAAGTTGACAGAATAAAGGAAAAAAAACGAGTGAAGGGATCCCGTTAGAGAGACGGGTGACTACAAATCAATACAGAATTGCTGTTGAACTGATCACTTTTATCCTATGATGAAACATTTCCATCCTGATTGAAGTGCTCTCTTCCAGGGTAACAATAGAGCCATCTATAAGGTACAAGGGGTCAGTTGATGAGCAGTAAAATGATATAAATTATACGCTTTTGCTTTTGTAGTTACCAGATCTCAACCACTGAATACCAATGGGAGAGGAACACCTTTGCCACCAGAATGCAAGAGTGCATACATCGTTAAATTTTGTATACAGGCATATTTTCCATTCCTTTTTTCCTATGCACACCTGTAGATACAGAGAATATAGGTGCATTTTTATGCCTTTTTTGGATATTCATTTAAGTGTGCAGCAATGAAAGTCTCAGCGAAGTCTAGTGAACTCTGTTCTAAATGTTGGTGGGATTTTGCCTGCCATTTGCAGGGTTTATAGAGCAGATGAGAGGCACGTCATGCAGCTGGCGCATCCGTCTAAAATGTGTCCTTCACAGTTTATGACTTGGCAGAGTTGCAATGAAATGTGTGCATTGCTAATATATATATATATATGTATATATATATATATATATATATATATATATATATATATATATATATATATATATATATATATATATATATATATATATATATATATATATATATGTATATATATATATATATATATATATATATATATATATATATATATATATATATATATGCTGCTTTTAGTAGAATATATATATAATTCTTACAGAATCTAAGTCTTACAGTATGTGCAAGCATATGCTGATCCCAACATTACATAGAAAATATCCAGTCAGCATGCACAAGAACTCCAAAGGTGCTGAGGTGGAGGGTAATTCCTATGCAGAGGAAGGAAACCAGTCTTTGAGAATGTCTCCTTGCAGCTTTAAACACACACACACACACCCGTACCCGTACACGCATAAAAACATAATCTATAATTTACTGTCAGAAAGCGTGACGGAGTGGATGTGGATTGGCAGCAGATGTGGGTGCACATATCAAGAATCTTGGAGACCAGCCTGATTAAAGTGATGGCAGGTCGTAGGGTTAGATATGCAGTAATCAAAGGTAGTGTGAGGGGAAGGCATCCACAGGCCTCTGCGGGCAGTTAATTCAGACCTCACTGACTTCTTCTTGCCTGCAACAATATATTAAGTCTGGTTGAGTGAATATAGATTTGTAGTGTTTTTATTATGGCACATTTGTAGTCAGTGCGAAATCTCTTGCGATGAAACCTCAGAATAAAATATTTCACACAGTATATGGAAAACAAATTGCTGCCACTCCTGAGGATTTCCCTCGTTTTCAGAAAACGACTTCTCAACTGTAAACTGAAGAGCTGTGAGTGGAGTGTTGTAGTTGTGACGAGAGCAAGAACAAGAGCAAATTTGAAAAAGGGTGTTATGCTAATGTCCAGTTGTGATTTCCTAGTGGGAATTATAAATGGGGCCACACTGAAGTGTGTCTGGACGTAACGGGATAAACCTGCTATCACTCAGCGCAATGAAATATGTCAGTACTAGCACTGAGCTGCTACATCAGGATGTTGTTGAGACTATGGCGTGCAGCAATGTCAGTCATCGTATAAACCTTCCCAGTGTTAGATAATCTGTCATTAGCTCAATACGAGAAAGGTCAGGAGGAAGAAACACGTTCTGCCAGAGGAAATTATGAAAATTGAGCTTTCAAATTTGTTTGATTCCAATGTGCCAATAAACCAGCAAAACTACAATCTAGTTTGCAAATTTTTTAGCTTTATTGCAATATACTTGCACTTTTGTACAATGTGTATCTGTTCCCAAGCTTCTAGTTTTGGTTAAATTACTGTTCCATTTTTCCAAAATTACCTTGTATAATTCCTTTGATGAATTTGGAAGAACAGGTAATTTATTTTCAAATAAAGTAATACTTAAAAAAAGAATTAGTCATTATGCAACACAAGGTGAAAAAACATTCCTTTCCAAAGTGTATTATGCACTTTTTCATGATAAGAAATAATAATTGTAATTGTTGGAAACACAGTTTGAAATTTTCTCAAAACAGGCAAAAAGAGGGAAAAAAGTTAGCTTGTTAGCAAAACTTACATTTCACAACTTTGTGGCAACCCACCAAGCTAGATATTACCTACAAATTGCCAGCCTAGCCTGGAGATGTGGTTAAAAAACATTAAGGATTTTCTTCTAGATCAGCTACAGTAACTAACGGTGTGTGGTACCTAACACTAAGTCCTAGATTGTTGGTTTTTGGTAGAGTGGCCTCAGTGGACTTCACCTCTACAGGCTAAAAGAAAAGAGTCAATATAAAGTAATCAGAAAGTGCCATGTCCTCCATTTGCCTGTGGGCAAGCCTAAATGAATGTTGAGGCTGGTTGGCCTCGGTTGGTGACTGCGTCGTTTGTCACCGAAGCACTAAGGGGGCAGCTTGTCTGGGGCATTTCTCAAGGGTCATTGACTTGTTTGTTATCAAGGAGCTCTGTTAATGTAGCATTGTGACCAAGGACCGTGACATAGGAATCACCATTATACCAACGAAATAACCAAAACTTTTTGATTAAAGAAATTTCTGGATGCAATGATTGCACAAATAAAACGATCGCAGATCTTTCCAGGCATCATAGATCTATGCAAGCTCTACAGGTTTGAGCATTTTAATGTTACATCTTTGCTATTGCTAAAGAAAATAAAGTGCAGAGATTCAGTTACTGTGAATTCATGTAATCTTTCAGTAGCAGATATGAAGCAGGGGATCCCTGTATTACTGAATGAGTAATGCAGACAGATGGCAGTAGACTGATCCTCTGTAGTCATGTCAGGAAACGCTCTTCAAATAAGGCTTGAACGTGAAATTTTAGATTTTTAACCACTTTTTTCATAGTGTGCAAAGAATTTACATTATATAGTTGTATTCATTAATTTTAGTCTTAACTATTTTATAAACATTCCAGATGCTGATTCAACGTTCCTGAGAAGCCACAAAGGTCAGCATTGTGTTACTTTAGTAAGTTCCAGCTATCTTTGATTTAATATTTGTTTTTCCACTAAGCTAGGTTTCAGCTGTGTTATTTTTATGCATTCCCTCTTGCACCAGCTCTAGCCATAGGCGAGATGTTCTTGAGTTGTCCATCTGCAATATTGCTTGGGTGCCCTGAAGGAATTTCTTCTTCATTTTTGACCTTAAAACAGGATTTCATTTAATTGCTGAATTAGGGGGGGAAATCACTCTAAAGTCTAAATGGATTGAATTATAAATTTATGACTTTTCCTTTATCCAGGACCCTGAAGGTCACCTTCAATATCACATCATAATGTTCTGTGCAAACAGTTTTTTGGCCTTTATTTAATACCTTCTCTAAAACTAAAAGGGAGATTGGAACCATATTTGACAATTGGTCAGATATTAACATTAAGACTAACCTATTCAATTCTTCCAGTTTTTCCATTAAAAACAGCATTTTATATGAGACTGGTTGGCAGAGGCATGCAACCCTTAGGCCATAATGAAGGTTTGGGCTGTTGTGTTGTCACAAAGTAATAGCCAAAAGAATTATAATAGTTTTTTAGGCAAAACATAATTCCATATATAATTCATTAAATATCTGTAATGCAATTACTCTCACCAAATGCGCTAACTTTATGACAGATAATAAAAGCACTAGACTGATACTGGGTCTGAAAGGGTGAGTGTTTTACTTCACTTCATTTTTCATTTTATCTTTGTGAAGTGCAAAAATCAATATTAAAGGGATTATAATAAAATAAAATTGAAATTGTTAAATATAAGGACTTTTCATCCAGTGGTGAGGAAAGGGACGCTTCAACATTTTTAGAGATTGGATCAAAAATATACTCTGTAGCTTTACGTTATTAGTAGGTTATTAGTTAGCTTGTTTTAGAGTGCAGTATCTGAGGAAAACATACAGTGTCTGTTGTAAAAGCAATGTGAAGCAGAAACTGTGTTTACTGGAAAATATTGATGTAGCCTCCAGGTTTGAACACTAAAACACTAAAACCAATGTTGAAGTGCATCAAATCTTTGTGGTGGCCAGAAGTATGATTGCATAAGATGAGCCCATTTTTTACTATTTTTTTCTTATTTATTACCCGATATTCCGAACAAATATATGTTACATTTATAAATAAATATACTAGTTAGAGTGAAACAGGTACATTTTACCCTGTGATTAATGTTTTATTAATGTCCGAATAAGAATTAGAAAACATTATTATTAATCCCAGAAGTAATACATTTTAATTAATACATTTAAAATAAATTTTCAGTGCAGCTTCAAGTTGTTTTTAAAGCTACACACACACACACACACACACACACACACACACACACACACACACACACACACACACATACATATAGATAGATAGATAGATAGATAGATAGATAGATAGATAGATAGATAGATAGATAGATAGATAGATAGATAGATTTAAAATTATTCTTGTGAACATATTATTTACAACTTCTGATGGAATACATTAGGACTTAATGTTTTTTTTACCCCTCTCTAAAGCCTCAAGCGTAATCTTCTCAGCATGAATACATTCTTAAACAAAAATGAGTTTGATGTGAATTGGAGGAAAAAATATTTTTTTGTGTGTTGACTGCAAGAAAAGGGAAGTCTAAGGACAGTTGGACAGGAAGAAAATGTGGATTTCACTCCTTTCAAATCTCAATCCGTGCGATGCTTCATAAGTAAACTTAAAAAGCAGAAAACCAGGCTTGCCTAAGGTTTGGAAGAGACCAGAAATGGTAAAACTCACTCAAAAGTCAAATAAGGTTCCTGAAAATGACTTACAGCCAGTTGATTATGGTTTCCTCCTACAGCTTTAAAAAAAATGCCTTTTTCTGCTTCAGCCAATCCACATGTAGGATACTATCTTACCTTAAGATGTCCAAAAACTGCGAGGGGATAGGTCAAGAGAGATGACTATACATGTCCACAGGCTTCTTATGTTGTTCTGTTTGTTGGACATATACCAGAGACATAACAAAGGTGCTGTGGACCTCAGCATCCTCATTTAAAGTCACACATAGAAGGAGAGGTGGTGCTGCATGAAGAAAAAGGGAATGCAGATTAAACTTGAGAATAATTTGGGATCTTTTCCTTTTAAACTTTAATTTACTCCTTATTTCTGCCTGAAATATGAACCGTGAGCTATTTTGTGTTGAGGTATGATTGTTTCTTGACGTATGAAAGAGCTGAGATACTCATATATTGCAAAAATATTATTTTAATACATATACAAGGGGACCAACATTATGTATTTTGGGCAGCTATTGGATTCTCAGTATTGTTATGGTGAAAGCCCTAGTGGGAGGATCTGAGGGGTTCAGCGGTGCTGTGGGGGATTGTACTTTACTGTGGGGGAAGTTCTCAGAGAACATGCAGAGGTGTGAAGACAAACAGTAAATTTTTAGGATTTGGAACAAGTGCAAAGAGGCTAGCATCTGTGTAATGTGGTGCCTTTTTCACATTTGAACAATAACCAGCAGCTGATTCATATGAAAATAGAGAGAACCGCAGTAGCTGCGAGGGTATGAATGCGCTAAAAGACAGACAGTGTCTGAATACATTTTTCACTGAGCTGATCTGTTTGTCAAATTTCAGAGTGCAAATATCACTCCAAGGTTTTTTCCATGTGGCCTGACATCAGTGGATAACAGATCCAAGCTCTGGGTGATGACAAAAGCTGCAGGGCCAAACAATATTCTCATTCAACTGTGGAAAGTTGTGCTTTGTCCAACTTTTGATATTGTTTTAGCAGTGGGCTGTTCTTCCACCTTTTGGTCAGAGTTGGTCACAGTTAAGCTTCACTGTGTTAGTTCCAATAATTTTTCATGTACCAAAATATGCCTGAGCATTTTATGCCTCTCAAGAGAACATTAATTATAGTAGAGATTTCATTCTTTACCTCACGTCTCTGTTAATGCCCGAGGATTCAGGGAAGCATGAAATGTTTTCTTTACATTTTGCACAATTCATGTACGGTGCACGGTGCTACAACGGTCGTATGACTTCATGCAAGATATGATGATCATCATGCAGCAGGACAAAATGTTTACCCAGTTGTGGCTTTAGCTTAGCTGAAATAAGCAGTGCTTTCAGACGTAATTGCATGAAATGAAAAGCTGACAAGCGGCAGGTTCTTAAAATCAGTGTGCCGTGATTGAGAGGGAGGGAGGAAGCTTCTGAGCACAGCTGGAGTTCCTCGCTGAATGAGGCCCGCGGCTGTGGCACTGTGCGTGTAGGCTGACAGTTTTGTGGTACTATTTGCACATTTGTGTTGTCTGGTATGTTATTGAATATTATTTCGTGTGGGTGCATCCACAGGTCTGAAATTGGATATATGTTTGCATTTTGTGTGTGTGTGTGTGTGTGTGTGTGTGTGTTGGTGTTTGCGAAGATTTTGTGAACACTGAGTGCACGATGCACACATGGGGAATGAAGCAATAGGACATGTGAGTGCCCAAAATAAATTGCTTTTAGCGTGATAGCAAACTTATACAGTAGTATCATGGAGGAGGCAGGTGAAAGCCCCATCCAGCAGGTCTTAATTACATCACAGCCAGTCCTGACATGCTTGGGTGAACACTGCTGGCTTAGCAAGTTATGGTTACAGTGCATGCACAATAAGTCTAGGGGCAGGTATTTGGGGACATGCTTGCATTTTCTCTTGAGAGAGCACATACTTCTTAACATTTCTGCAATCCATTGGCTTTAAGAATAATATCTAGTATGTCTTTAAGAACTGTTCACAGCATTTTTTGCATTCTTAAATGTTTTGAAAAAAACAGAGAATCATGGTTTAGTTACATGGTCTGTTAACACAGGTCTTTTGTATCAGGACTCATTAAGAGATTGCTGGTGGATGCTGACATGTTCCCTTTTTTTGCTTGTAAGTCTCTTAAGAGCTTGCACTAATAAATTAGTTTTGCACAGACACAAGTATGTAGATGATTACTAATTCTAAAGTCCAACACGCCTTTATTTGTTAACTGGTGAGGCTTTTATAGTGAGAATTAATTGTGCAGGGTGTAAAGATGAAATTCAAGTCAAAGTCAAACCATAAAAGCAGTATGAGTTTACAAAATAGGAATTGCTAATTAGTGGTTCAGATGTAACTTTTGCCTACGCTGTGAGACGGTTCCTGATGCGTCCATTACCCTCATAGTCCTTGTCCTCAGCGCTGTGCGCCACAAGTGACGTCATATCCGTTGGTGTAGGCCATGCTTTGGTGTCGTTTTGGCTCATATGGCTTATTCAGCCGGGTTCATTTCAATGATATACAGAAACTCATTGTACAGAGGGAGATGCTGCAACAGTGTGAAAAAACAAGACTTTCTGGTGAAAACTTTTGATTTTGTTGCTTCTGGTTTCAACTTTTGCACCTACACTGCTACTGATGCAGTGGTTGGGTTTTATATAAATGGTGATGGGGCTGCGGTGATGTCACAGTTTGCAAATGAAACGACCAATGCAGCGACCGCATTGGGGTCCAGCAGCCACTCACTACGCTACACAGACGCCCAACACACTACACAAAGAAACAAGCTATTAACCAGAAGGCAGATTTACAACAAAAATGTATTATTGAAACTTTTTTTTGTGAGCTGCTCCAAACAAATCACAAATTTTCACCATATTTTTCTTAAATATCTAAATTTGGCTCAATTATTATTGGCTGCATGACCAACAGAGGAAATGGGCTGCTAAGCAAGTGTTCAGCAAATTTTAATATGGCTTTCACTTTCATGCATGTAATAGAAAATATATCAAATATAGTGCAGATTGCTGAGATCAGCTTGTGCAGGCAGCAATAAAAAAAAGACCCACCAACTAACTATCTCAATATTTTCAAGCTTCAGTTTTACACTGTCATATTTGACCTCATTTGGATAAAAGGGTGCAGGGGTTTGCAAGTTAATGCAATTTGTTAGTTAATGTATAAAATGCATTTTCGAAAATGCACCAACAGCAAAAAATACATTTATTGACTCCAGTTAGCAGTTAGACCTAGCAGTCAGTGATATCGAAGCAGTCATGCTCCTGACTCTCAACGTCTAACTCCTAATTAAGTGGGGGAGAACTATCCATAGAGGCCAAAACTATTTTTGTACCAGGTTATAAGGACATTTTAATACGAGAGTGGCATGAAGATGAACTGCAAATTATTTTTACTCGAGGTTGCTGTTTGGTATCTGTTATATGAAGACAAAACACTGTGCATTTTCTATTTTTCTTGGTGCATACCTAGGTTTTTACTTGTAAAGTCACACGTCCTTTTACTCATCAAAATGTCATCTCATTTTTATGCATACTAGGAGAAGATCTTAAGTCCACATCTCAATATTTACGCCACTCGGCTTGACGCTTACCCTTGTGTTTTCTCGTTCTGCAAGCCTGCTTACAATAACTGCTAACCGTAAATGGTAAATGGCCTGTATTTATATAGCGCCTTACTAGTCCCTAAGGACCCCAAAGCGCTTTACATATCCAGTCATCCACCCATTCACACACACATTCACACACTGGTGATGGCAAGCTACATTGTAGCCACAGCCACCCGTAGCTGTCAACAAACCATGAAGCCCCGCCTTTCCTATGAAAACAAGTTGAATTTTACCCAAACTATGTAGGCAAACAGAGTGTTGCCATCTCATGAATGGTTAAGGTGGCTTAAGGTAAGTAAATTAGGAGTAGACTCATTACCTGCTTTGTAAAGTAGCCTAGACAGCGCCTGGAGCAAGAGCCATAAACACACCATTAACACAAACCTGCAGTGTATTGCTGCACTCTGTCCTAATTCTCTTTCATTACTCTCATGATTTCCCAGTGCCTTCATGTACTCGCATCCCTATACACAGTGCAATGTCTCAGGAAGGAACAACCGTCTTAAGATAATATTTTAATAACAAAGCTTGTTTAACTTTTTAACTTGTCATCAGTTTTGTAAAATCAGAATAATTTAGGGCATTTTCACTGATTGAAGGAAAATTTATAAATCAGTTACTTGCTCTAATAAGTTATTGACTGTATGTTGTGGAATTTTCATGAATAATTAAAATATTACAAATAAATGGGAATGCAAGCTTCTTCAGTTTTATAAACTAAACTAAACTCATTAATAACTACAACAAAAATGACGCTGTTATGGACATATTAAACATGGAAACCACGTAGCTTTTAATGCTTGAAGGATTTCTTGATTTTTATAGTGCAACATTAAGTAGAGTAGCATATATTAACAAAACAAAACAAATTGCACACTGTGCTAAATAAAAAAAGAAAGGACTGTGTGGGCAGCGTTAAATTTCCTCTCCACCTGTGAGGAAAATGAAGTCATTTCAGTGGATGGGCCATGTTTAATTACAGTGCCTGGTTAGCAAAGAAGATGGTTAGTTGGCATGTAAGACTCTGCATCTGTGTGAGATGTAATTATATCACCTTTGCCAAGAAATCTTGTAAATACGAAGCAACATTATCATAAATAAACTTTGTGATTGTATCTATACTGATTTGGGATGAGCATGTCTGTAGTTTTGCATGAACTGTGTTGTGCAGTGCTATGCTCATTTATTTAGCTAGCTTGACCTGGTTATTTCTGAAATAAGGTGGGGAGAGTTATAGTCCACACATAGTCGGTTAGACTTTTAGTTTTTCCCTGTCAGAAAAAACAACACAAAACAACAACAAAAAAACAGTTGCTACTTTGATGTCTTTGGAGAAATAGCATCAGGCGGTAGCTTGCTATGTTCTTCCTGTTGTTGAGAAAAGCAAGTTTGGGAAAAGACAAAACTTGACATTACTTGACTTGTGTCGTGTTCTCGCTTACTGAGAAATCTGGTAGCTGCTGTGAGAAATAAGTTCTCTGTGTCTGCTGTGAGCACACCACACTGTGCTCAGAGAGCCATCAGAGAGGATCAGGAGGGGGAATGAGACTTCTGACCTGAGGTCAGAGTGGATTAGGAGAGTGAAAAACAGGGAGCTGGGGTTTTACTGACCTTGAGTGGGAGCAACTTATCCTTATACCAGGTTGCAACTACATACTAGCATCACAAAGCTATCCAATTATAATCCATTGTTTTTTTTTCTCTTTTTTTGGTTTGTGTGCCAAAACATAACATTATGGTTTTATAAGAAGTTAAACACCAGCTCTTTCCTTTAAAAAATATGTCTACGTTAAGCAGAGCTAACCAGCTGCTGCCAGTAGCTCTATTTTCTTTTCTTTTTTAATTTACAATTAAATCATGGGATGAGGGTAATGTCAGTCCTCTAAAATAATTCTTGGCACAAAAACAAGGCAAAAGTATTTTCAAAAATATCCAACTAGTCCTTAGATAATGTTTTGCAGAAACCCATGTGAGTGTTTTCGAGTCGAATCATGTAGTAAGTTAAAACAAGACACCTCATAGAGAGCAGCAAGTAGCATCATATACAGCTAATGGCTTCTCATCTATTTGCAAATCACAAATGCACAACAGTAGACCTGTCAAGTGGATGCATTCCTGCGATAGTGTTTTCTGAAAGGATAATCAAGACCAAAACCACATTTAAAGTGTTTTTTTTTCTCAGCATGGAGCCCTTAGTCACCCTTAAAATCTCAAATACCTTCCCTTCGCCCACACTAAGAAAAAAAGCAAGTGAAGAAAAGAAAGAAGTGAAAATTACAGATTCCAACCCAGCAACTGAAGAGCAAGAAAGGTACTCCCACAGTAACATCATTTGAAGTGAGATGTGAAGACTGGAGTTATAGCTTTAGGAAACAGACAAATTTGGATCATCAACGCTGCGTTGCTCAGTCTTAATTAACTACATAATATATGAGTGGGAATACCTATAACGGGGACTTTTTAAATATCTATACTCTGCTCCGCGCCACCTTTGTGTGCATGTGCTTCTAGTTCGTTATGCAATTTTGACGGCTGTCAAACGGGTCGATGTAAATGCAACATTATTATGCACCACACAAGATAATATAGGGCTGGTGAAGGCCTTGCACCTTGTTTAAATGCAGAGCATGCACAGTATTACCATTACAAGATCTCTTTACCTGTCTCATAGGCTCTGCCACACGGTTAACACACTTGGCATGCAGAACAGAGAAGTAAATCCGGTTGAATCCAGCTGGTGAGCTACTCATTTGGCAAACTGAGTGGACTGAACAATGTAAATAAATAAGACTTATGCTGCATTTAGACATTATTTTAAATTAAATGGAATCTTAAATTAGAGCTATCTCAGGCAGGGGTCTTTGATGCAGTATGTGTTGTTACAGTTTAACTAGCTGAGTAATGACTGCGCATACTTTGCTGCGTGCACACTCTCTCCGCCACCTGATTCAATCGGTCCACTTTAATTACTGCAGTTATTGATTTAAAGACAGGTTATTACCTTATTCATCAGAATCTGCTTTGACCTGGTCAGTAACCTAGCACAACTAATTTAGGATTAGTTATGCTTTGGTACAAAGAGTATTGGCGTATACATATCGGGCTGTTAGACATAAAACACACAGTGACTATTTTACAGTGCACAGGAGGCTAGCTATTTTTGTTCTAATTTGATTCTGAAGGATGGAAGTGCAAATGGAATGGAAAGGGTCACCCCCAGTCTTTGGATGAGTGGCACCTGGAAATTGCAGAAATGATGTAGCCAGGAGATTTCTTCGACTGTTTGTGAAATTTACTGTAAAATAAATTCCCCTCTGCATCGTTGCCTCATGATTCTGCGTTCCAAAAGCACCTTTTTAGTCATTGGTTTCCTTACATGGCTCTGAAGCTTCAGAGACCATTTAGTAACTGACAGCGAGGGTGGATTTATTCGATTCAAGCGTTTGAAAATTCACTCTTATGCATATAATCACACAAAAGACTTGCGCTTGAGAAAATCAACTATCTCTGTAATTGATTACAGAGAAGGTGGCCTGCAAAAATTGCTAGTTTCTTTGTAAACTATCCAACTCTAAAATCAGTTATGAAATTTGATGACCTAGGTTTAAATATCACTGCTGCAGTTCCAGTTAATTTACTACTGTGTGGGCTCTTGTCAAGCTATCAGTGAGTGCTACAATTTGCATAAAGGTGTTTTTCTTTTCATTATTTGTTTTCAAATATGGAGTTTCAGGTCAACACTTGACATTGTATATACAACATATGGAAATAGGCATAATAGGTATTATATCAGGTTCTTTATAATGTTAATCATTTTTAGACAAAGTACTGCACATCAGGAATTCAGAGACTCCCAACATGTGCATAGACAAAGTAAATTAAAAATTGTACACACCCACACAATAACCTTCCTCGGAATTAAAACTGGCAAACACACAACTTCCTTTATTTATCAGGTTAAAAGCCTCTGGAGCAGAATGCTGCTTTGTTAACAAGCTTTTTCTTCAGCTTTAATCAGTTCAGACCTAGTCAGAGATCCTTGGATACCATTTTCTTCCCTTGATTTCTTTAGTTCTCTTGCAGAGCATTAATCCTTTTGGCGCAAGAAATAAATGAACGGCTCAAAGACTGGCATTGAAAAATAAAAAAAGAGAAGAAAAAATATCAAATGATTTATTTTGGAAGCTCTAATTTAAATTTTATTCAAATTAAAAAATATATATAGTTAAATCTATGAATATTTCAGTACTCTTCAAATTAGTTCATTTCAGGCACTCCCTGTCTTAGTGGGAGCCTTTCATATACAGATAGAAATGTTGTCTTTTAGAAAAAATTAATTAGAGCCCTTTGGTAAAATAGTGGGTGAATTTATATTTTATTCCCTACTGTATATTCCTGGGTCTATATTAGAGATGAAAATAAGCCTTTCAAAACTTCATGGCTTCCAAGCTTACTGTCTGTATGTCAAAAGATGTTGAAATGACAAACACGACAAGACCTTCATCGGTTAAATCAGATCAAATCTCAATTCATAGTCGACTACCCATATTTTCAGTTTCAGTTTCAATTTTATTTCTATAGCACATTTAAAAGTCTCAGGTACATCAAAGTGCTTCACAGACGAGCCACATTTGTGGGGTTACAGCAGTAAAGGAGCAGGAAATACAATTATCGGCAAAAGAAATACAGTTATAAAATGGTGATGTGACAACAAGCATGAACCGGGGAAAAGTTAAAAACTAAGTTGTTTGGAAGGCAAGCATAAACAGGTGGGTTTTTAAACGTGATTTAAAGGATTGTATGGATTCCGATGCACGGACATCAATCGGCAAGCTGTTCCAGAGTTTTGGTGCGGCAAAAGCAAAAGCACGATCCCCCCTAGTCTTCCGTTGAGACATTGGTTGCATTAAGAGCCCCTGGTTAGAGGATCTGAGTGCTCTCGTGGGGATGTATAGGTCAAGGAGGTCGATTAAGTAACTGGGTGCCAGGTTATTTAAAATTTTAACAGTATATAAAAGGATTTTAAAAACGATACGGAATTGACGGGAAGCCAATGAAAGTTGGCGAGGGTGGGAGTGATATGGTCATGTCTTCTGGTGCCGCTTAAAAGGCGTGCTGCGGCATTCTGGACTAGTTGCAGGCATTGGATGAGGGAAAGTTGGAGGCCTAAATAAAGAGAATTACAGTAGTCCAATCTCGAAGTTACAAGAGCATGAATGAGCTTTTCAAGGTCATTATGTCGTAAGTAGGGCATTGCCTTAGAAATTTGGCGCAGTTGGTAGAAGCTGGTTTTCACCACTGCAGCCACTTGCTTGTCTAATTTGACAGTAAACGATAGATGACTGGCATAGGATCCCAAGGTATCCGATAGCTGTTTCAAGGGCATGTGACTGTCAAAGATGATCATTTCTGTTTTGTTTTCATTAAGGGTGAGGGAGTTGTGCAGTAGCCAGTCTCTAACATCACGCAGGCAGTTGAACAAAGGCAATAGCGGGAACTGGAGATCCAAATCCAGAGGAAAATAGATTTGGATATCATCCGCATAACAATGGAAAGAAATATTGTGATTTCTGAAAATTTGTCCCAGGGGTAGCAGATACAAGGAGAACAGCGTAGGACTTAACACAGACCCCTGGGGCACACCACAGCGGAGGGGTGCGGAGGAGGAAGAATGATTCCCCATAGAGACAGAGAAAGACCTCTCAGTTAAGTATGATTTGAACCATGAAAGTACTTTGCCTTTAAGACCAACTACATGTTCAAGCCTTGAAAGGAGGATGTCGTGATCAACCGTATCAAAGGCAGAGGACAAGTCTAAAAGAACTAAAACTACAGGACGCCCTGCATCAACAGTTACAAGGAGGTCATTAAAAACTCTCAGTAGGGCTGTCTCGGTACTGTGGTGAGGTTTAAAACCAGACTGGAATTTTTCATTGATTCCATTTGCCTCTAAGAAGGATTGTAATTGCTTAAGAACTATTTTCTCTAAGATTTTAGCCATAAAAGGAAGTTTAGAAACCGGCCTATAGTTTGAGAGGACATTAGGATCAAGATTACTTTTCTTGATAACAGGTTGAACGACTGCATGTTTGAACACAGCAGGGACGCAGCCTGATAAGAGTGATGAATTCATTAGAAGTGAGATGCAGGGTCCTATAGTGTTCAGGGCATTTTTGATAATGCGAGAGGGAATTTACACCTGCCAATTACGGCATTATCGCATGCACATTTTCAGATCAGCTAGCAGGTGATCTTGGATGTTGGTTACTTGTAAGCTAGTTTAATGGAACAATTTATAGACGTTGGAGGTTGTCGATTTTTTTTTCATCATCTTTGAAATGCTCTGAACAATTCTCCAGACAGCGGGGGTAATCACTGGCAATTGAGCTTGGATGGTTTCTGGTTATTTGTAGTGCTTCACGCCAATGCAAAGTACACATTCACGGGTTTCCTTCACTACACGCCATCTCGCCTGTTCATGTTTGCCTCTGCCTCACTCCGCTATTACCAGTGAAGATATAACAAGCGCAGACAGCGGATGTCGTGTTGGGTATCAGTAATGCCGGTACGATAAGAAGCCGGAGCAGTACAGTTAGTCTGAGAACACAAGGATAAGAGACGATGTGTAATGATGCTCCAAATAACAGAGGCAAAGTAAGCTCTTGACTCACGCAGTGCTGTGGTCACATTACCTTTTGTGACTCACTTCTGTCTCAAGCTTTTTATTTATTTGACTGTTGGCTAGAGCTATGCCAGTGATCCAGATCATCTTTTAAGTGATCACACACAGCCTGATAAAGGATTTTATTTTATTTTATTTTTTTTTTGGCAAACGAATAGAAAAAATGTCCAGAGCTTTGCAAAATAAAGTGACCTTTTGAACGCATCTTTTTTCATGTATGCATTTGAAAACTTTTGGAGTTTCTCTTGAGCAGAATTGTTAGACTGCCTGTTTCAGTATTTAACAAAATCTTCCTCGAGGTAAAGTCATATTAATCTCTGAGCGGCAATTTAAAAGCACCATCCTGCTATTTATTCATAAAATGAAATGTAGGCTTTATAGACAGGGGCCTAGTTCAAAGCAAGTTCAAACCCAGTCTTCTACAGTCGCCCAGTGAACAGCTCCACTGAAGGGGCTTTAGTTTAAATAACTAATTCAAGGCATGGAGGGGTGCCACATTTACTATTCTTGGCTTTGGGAAATTAACCATCTATGTTTTGCCTTGAATATTGAATCTGTATTGGTTGGTATCTGTTGCTATAGCCAGATTATTGAGATAAGAAAATACTGTTACGTTACTTTATGGTTGTTTAAAGCAGTGTTGCAATAATGCACTATTAAATTCAAACACAACAGTAAGCATTGTTGTGGCAAAGCCTACAAATGCCCAGTATAGATGAAATATAATCACAAGGGGAAGGCCTCGCTGAAGATAAAAGTTGTTTTGCAATTAAATACGAAAAGTGTGAAAACCATTTAAATAAGTAATAGAGTTGAACTGGACCTAAAACAGGGCAGTTGTCATTCGACGCACTTTAATTTGCAGATAATGAAAACTATAAATACGCATCGCTGTGAAATTACTTGAAAAAATTTTTAAGTGGCACACTTGCATAGGTAAGAGAACAAAGACAGCCAAAAGCACAAACCTGGCTCAGTGGAGGAGCTCTGGCTTGTCCTACAGAGCTGCAGCTGCCAGGTTGTGCTCCACTATGCTGGATGGAGTAGCCCTTCTCTCACAATTGGATGGTAATGAGAGTGACTGACGGGGACGCTTGGAGGGGCTGCCAAAAATAATGTTTTGTGTTCCTCTCCCTCTCCTTGCCTCTATGTCATTCTGTCTTTTGGTATACCTCTCTTTTCGCTTTCATATGTTCTCTCCCTGATTTACCACTATAGTCGGAGTCTGAATGACCCCAGCAGGGAAGTTTAGTCACTGCAACAGAAATAAATAGGATAGAAAATAGGGCAGATGTCATAAATGTAATGATTTGACAGCAGGTACAATTGTCTACGTGAAGCCCTGCTGTCGCTGTATTTGCAGATTAAAGTTATAAACAGAAATGTGTCTGTCAAAGTTTGAAAAATGTTAAGAGTGGGAGGCATGTTGAAAGCGCGATGGCACCTGGTTACAGTATTCATGCAGTGGATGCAAATCCTGCTTGCACCGCTGTTATGAGCTCTGCTGTTTGCTTTTGGGCTGCTCCACCCCAAAGTGTTGTGCTTAGCTTCTTTCCTGTCTCTTTACAAAGACTGCATCAAGGGAGAAGGCAGAAGAGTGGAATAAAACATTTTTACCTCAGAAAATGTACACGACCTGTTTTTGTCCAGTTATTCTAGTGCAGTTATGAAAGTTGCATAGGGAAAAGTATAGCTGGGCCACAAATTCATTCAAAACTTCAGTCAAAAAACCAATAAAGGACACATCTCATCCTCAACCAACCACGAGACCAACCCTATGCTCCGCCTCCTCTGGCTTTATCCAGTCGTTAAGTGATGACGTGACGGATCCTACTTCTGGGCCTAAAGTAGTCTGTGTTTAATATGGCTTTTGTGTTGTTAACATGTTTAATGTTTTGTATTTTCTTCTATTTAATCTCAAAAAGCTCCTAAAACAGTCAGTGATCACTGTTGACCTCCCTCGGCTTTTATTACCGATAATCATTTATTTAAGCTCAGTTTTTAAAACCTTAGGATGTAACTACAGCCCAGCCCAGCAGCAGTATATGAATGACTAACCTCGTATTGTGGATGGATTATCTCAGTTATTCTCTTGGCTGAAGTTTGGTCCTTTTACAGCATCCTGCCATGCGATTACATTTGTTCCTGACCACCGAGAACACTCACATTAACTTTTATCGAGTGGAAGAAAAGTTAGCTTGTTTATATTATGCTAACATAGCTGTGTCGCTAGCGGTCACGTAGCACATCATTATATACCAGCTAGCCAAACTTCAGTAACCCTACAAACGTCACTGCTGTTTAGTTTTCTGTCTTCATTTATGTTGGAAGTGATAACAGAGCTGTACGTTTTAATTTGTTTCCAAAACCCCGCAGTCAGGACATGCTATATTGTATTTAGACAGAAGCTAGCGAGCTAACTCCCTGCTAACTTCTAACTCCGTTAAATGCCATAAATTCCGTTTTCATGGCTGCCTGGATGTTAAACTCAATTGTTACACCTGGTAGAGCAGAACGCTGATCATTTTATTAAAGATGAAAGACTTTAGACAGTTTTTCAACTCTCAGTAATGCCATAGTGATTGTTTGATATATGGACCTGCAGCGGAGTTTAGGCCCAGACATGGCTAGTGACGTCAGACTTAACGACCGGATAGTCCTGCAGCAATTCTTCAGCAACCAATCAGAGAGAGAAAAGAGCAGGTTAATAAAGATGACAACAAAACACCACAAAACAATGACTCGACTGACGTCCTATGGTTGCATGTAACAGATCCATAGAAAGCTGTGAGTAGCACTGATGGATGTGCACAACTTCATTACCTAAAGCCGTCTGCCTTTTACATAAATTACTTAGTTTAGCATTGCTATTAAAACGCTGTCACCTGAAACAATTCATTTCCATCACATGCTAGACTCCAAGAAAATCTATATAGTGGACAATGTTTGGTAAAACTACTGAAATCTTAATCATCAAGAGTAAGTTTCTTGTTCCAAACTACACATCATCTTAAATGTGAATTTTGTCTCCCTTATCCACAATAGAAATGTTAGCATTGCAAATGTGGAAACACTCATGCGTGTTCGTTCTACAGTCGCTGGCAGTCGACCTGTTTTGTCATTTAGGTATGGGGACGTGTTGTATGGGAGTGTAATGGGAAATAAATTAAAATGACATCTTGAATCAGAATCATTTTAATATGAAAGTGGGAATGGATGCATAAAGATTTTTTCTCTTGTACTTGCTGGGCCTCCTTAAATGAGGGTTTTGCTACTCAAGGGAAGCAGTAGAAATGTAAGCTGCTATACAGACAAATTCTAGATCAGTTAGGCTTCGCAAACCAGTGATATCAGATCCCATGATTGTCATTTTATCTCAATAAAGATATTAACCATTTAAAAAATGTGATTCATCAAATAACATCAAATTTCAAAATGCCCTTAGTGACCAGGGAATAACATCACAAGTTTCCATCTGGGGATCATCTTATTCCCTTTTGTGCTTTGATTCTTTCTGCTTCAGAGATTAGATAAACAATATGGTTCATATTGACGTCTTTCACTTTTTGTGCTTGCTTCGATGTTTTAAAGTTTTTTTAAAAAAAGAGTGATATAACTGTATGATTAGATGTTAATTTATTGATGCAGTTCAATAAAAATGTATTTAGGGTAAACATGGATCTCATAAATAGTAGGAGGGGAAAAGCCAAAACTCAGCAGAGGTAGGGTTAGAAAAGTAGAGGCTAGATAAGAAAGGTTGACAGACAGCACACTATTGAAAGCAGGAAGCACGAAGGGGACTGGAGAGGTCATGTTGGCGACCAGGGATCAGTGATTAGGCCAGTGTCAGTGGGGTGGGGTCTGCCAGCTGTGCTGCCTCAGACAACATACTTGGTGGATAGGAGGCCTTCTGCTCTCATAAAAGCACAGCTAAATGTCAAGTAAATTTCAAGAAATGCCAGAAAGATCAAATAGGAATTAGAACCACCAGATGCATAGAAAGCCAATAAATCTATGTATTTATCATGCCACTTAAAACCCTTTTTATTTGTGTCACAATTTCCGCTGCGCAGGCATTTCACGACTTTATTCTATTTGCAGGAATAATTGCGAGATCCTGATTTGAGCTGACAGCGAAGATGTGGGGGGTGATAGTTCACTTGTGTGAGCTCACTTTACCTCTGCAGGCTATGGGTGCTTCTTTCTAGCTGCTATGCTTGATTCAGCATAGTGAGAAATAGGAACCTTAAAACTTTTTAGCAAAATTCACCTCTGCTTAAAATCTCTTCTTTCAATCTTTTGCCTTGCTGCGGTGTTTTTCACCTACATACCATATAAAAATGAGCAGATTGAGCTGTCTGGTCCTCACTATCCCACACTATATCACAGTGCACAACTGGAAAGAATGAGGACTTGCAGTGAATAACAAAGTGGAGCATGCAGGTAGGCGTACTTTTAGAAATGAATTTAGAGGAACAAGTCATTCTAAAACCCCTTTATCCTAGAGATTTTAAACTTCACTCAGAAACAAAAGTGAAGAAAACTTACTTCATCCAAGTACAAAATTTAATAAACGTACAGCATTTGGGAGATTAGATGTTAGAGCTGTGCCATATCATGTCATCAATCTAGACATTTATTTATATGAAAAAATAAATAAGGGTCCTCTACCAGAGGCCTTGATGATCCTGCAGTATATTTGCTGATCCTATGACTTCGCTCTTCTGGGCAGGACTTGGGTGTTGTTCCTGAGATCTGCTGGAGCCACTTGCCCAGTTTGGGGTCACTTCTTCAGGTGGTCCGAATATCAAATGGACCAATTTTGCCTTCACCCTCCACATCTTCTCTAGCGTTTTCTCTAGGCTTTTGGAATTTTTTCAGATTTCATGCGTTCCTTTTTCTTGATGCTACAATCACTAAATGTAGCTACATCTATCATCATCTTGCTCAGTTCAGATGATCCTTTATGCTATGCCCGCCACTTGGTTATTGCATTCCATGCATGCCCTGCCTGCTAGCATCCTGCACCCGTCTGTTATGTGCTGCGATGGTCTCAGGAGCATGACCCCAGGGTTTATCAGTCTTGTGCTTAGGGCCGTTTTATATGGCATACATGACTTAAAAGTGCAAAACAGTGGATGGAACTTACTAATGTGGGTACATGATGGAGAACCAGGGCTTGTAGCAGCTGATTACAAGGCTGGACCCTGGTTACAACATCCTAGGTAGAATATATTTTTCAATTTGAATTTTATGTGACAAAATTGTGCTCGGGTCTAAAGATAAGATTAGGTTACTACTGTTAAACTACAGTGTTAAAAAGAGACAATCTTACTGTTGTACTTACATTTGACTTATGCTGTGTCACTCTATATTTCTGACACTACTATTTTATTAAAATGCTGCTGCATGTGGCACCTTGTGGAAATAGATTCACACTTTGAATTACATAATGTGTCATCACTGACAGTAACTCACTGTAATACAGGCTACTACACACAAGGTGCAATTGTCTATAAAAAAGTAGATCAGTATTTTTTCTTTAGAAATAATGAAATATTTATTTTGTTTTTGAGACCTTATTGCCCAGTCCTAGTGCTAATTTCAACATATATTCAGCTATTGCAACCATGAGTTGACTATAGCTCAGGATGTAGCCCTTGGTGCTTTAGTCTTTACTATAATATTGAATGTATACTATAATATTGCATTTATATTTAAGTAAGTTTAACACTGAAATTTAACTATATTTAAATAAGTGTGACAGTCATAACCTGTCAAAACCATCACAGACCAACAAATCTAATCACTTTGAGCTGAAGGCCAGTTTCACATATTTATTGCCACACGACATTTCTTTTTTCTTTCTTTCTTTTTTTGTTTCAATGTAACAGCAATTCGGCTGAAAACTCAGTGAAACAAGCAATCCATTTATTTGTGTGATGCCTCCTTTTCTGTAATGACTCTGATCAAAACAAAGCATTGAGGAAGACTGCACCTAAAACAGTTTCATTACTGCAGTGAACTCCCTGCCACCAAGAATGACGAAGCTCCTCAGTGAAGTGCTTTCTCCTTAAAGTGCAAATTCTTGGGAACACTCTTAATGCGACTACAGTGTTACCTCAGTTAAACTGCATGGCGAAAGCGAATTGGTTTGGCATGAATGCAGTGGCGGATTTGGTTTGTTTGGTGTGTTTGTTTAAGCATTTCTATGAAATATAGATAATAGAAAATGATTTATTTAAACACAGAGTGGAGTTCAAGCAGTGACATTTTAACATTAACTTTTATTTACTTTTCCACTTAAGTGGTAAAAAAATGTCAAAATTAGATGACATTGTTAGCAACTTCCAGAGATTAAAAAAAAAAAAAAAAGGTTTTCAAAGAAATTTCAGGTGTGCCCATTGTTCTGTTACAAGTAGAAATATTAGAGTTACATTGAGAATCTGTTTAATACCCAAGATCTAGGTTGTAAATGAAGAGCACGCCTTTCAAGTTTTGCATGTTCTCTGCTTCCAGACCAAAGCCCCTTTTGTGTTTGTGATTAAGGTGCCACAGAATGCTTCCTAGAAGTGTCTTTTAAATCCTCTAACAGCACTGACTGTTTGCCCAGGTACATCCCTCAAATAAGCCAGCAGAGGGCTCAGCTGCTAGTGGGAAAGGAGGGATTTAGATACTCCCTTATGAGGACAGCCAAACCCCTGTGATTACTGCTTAATCCTCTCCGGCATATCATGTGCATCATGGCAGCGCAGTGAGCCTTTGTGACATCACGGGGGAGGCAGATGTGAGGCTTTTCAGTCCACATTTCTTTCATGACATCTCTACTTGTCTCTTACACAACAGTTTTCTTACTATGTATTACCTCTCTCAGCTTTCTTTTTTTCCTTCCTCTCCTCACTTCCTCCCTTCCTATTGTCTGATGGGTGGGGAGAATGGGGAGGAGAGGTGAAGAGGAGATCAGTGGGGATTATCACTGTCCTGAGAACATGGATGGATTTGTTTGCCATCTTCGTAGTTGGATGTTGTGCCAACCTGCCCTCGACTAATGGGACAGCAGCGAACTGTCGTAGCACAAGTTGATATCAGTCAAAAGCTCTTAACAAACAAAACCACCCACTTGGCGACCCGTGTGGGGCAATTTTCTTAAGCATTGTTCCATTTGAGCAATGAATTCATGCACATGCATGGCAAATAAAAAAACAACAACAATACATTGCACACGAGCATGGGTAGAGGGCATGGGACACAGCAATACGAAATTCAAAAATTAAACCTGAATCCTCTTATTAAAAAAGATTAAGCTCCCCTTCTCTCCTATTTTAATCTGCCTCTCTGCTGTCTGTTTTGTGTCCCGTCATCTATCGCTCTCTCAGTCTTTCAATCACGCCAGCTTTCTGCTCTGGTCAACACCAATGCCACTGAGGTTTTGATGGCGATCTTTAAGAAAAAATGCACTTGCAATCAGAATACTGTGTAGACAAGCACTTCAGGTCTAAACGCCAGTAACCAACTGAGGCTCCCATGGCGTACTCTTAAACGAGCCTTTTGTTGTTTCACTGCGCTTGAGAATCAATGGCGTTTTTTTTTGTTTTATGTCAGTAACGCACTGTAGAAATGCATGTTCAGGGACTTTGAAGTGATATTCAGAAATGTAGTATTGAACAGGAAGTCTGCAAGACATATAATCCTCTCTATGTTTATTTGGACTTTTTATGGCAATGCTGAAACAACACAAACATCAAATGGACAGTTACAGCTTTTGAAAATGTCATCTGAAATTCACCCTGCAGGGTAAAAAGTACTACTGTCTGAGCCTCGCCTCCCTACTGATGCTCTTGTAAAAAGAAAGAAGGAAGTGATCTTAAAGTGCCTGTTATGTCTATTTTAGGACAATCTAAAATTATGTGGATCTTTTTTTTCTTTTACAATGTAAAAATACACATAGATTTCTTTTCTTTTTTTAATTGTTTGTCAAACTGAGCAACTCACCTGAAAACCCAGACCCGAGTGTCTTTGCTGGCTACAATTGCTTTTTCAATCTAAACCGTTACCATAATACTTCCAGCTGATGAATGTCACAGGTGTTAGCAGCAAGGAGATCATCAGAACTGATTATTTACGATGCGTTTCAATAACTATGGATACTATCCATATGCACTGAAGAAGGACACCCACAAGCGCACGAAAAACTACACAAGCAAAATGGTGACTAGTGCAGCTGCCACAATATGTGTACTCTCCCTAAAACGGTCGCGGCAGATGGCCCCGCCCCTCCTTGAGCCTGGTTCGTCCGGAGGTCTCTTCCTGTTAAAAGGAAGTTTTTCCTTCCCACTGTCTCTAAAGTGCTTGCTCATAGGGGGTCATATGATTGTTGGGGTTTTCTCTGTATGTATTATTGTAGGGTCTACCTTACAATATAAAGCGCCCTGAGGCGACTGTTGTTGTGATTTGGCGCTGTATAGATAAAACTGAATTGAATTGAACTAGATAATGAAAACAGCAATTGGAGTAATTTTCGTTGTTTTGGGATATTTTGCCATTTATTCCATATGCTAAATAGTTTGCAATGAAAGAAGTTACTTGGGATTTTCAAATTGATACCGTAGGTGCATCCACTAAAAATCTGGGATGAGATTTTCTGTCAAGGTCAGAAAATCTTATGAATGCAATAATTCGGGAACAAAGCAGCATTGGAGTTTGAATCTGATAACATAGGTGTATCTACTACGAGGCTGAGGGGTACGACTGGCCACCACCAGTATTTGCTGCTGCCTATCTTGGCCAGGTTTCCCTTGAAAAAGAGGTTTTTAATCTTAATCGGATCTTTCTGGTTTAATGAAATTGTTGTGTTTAAGTACTTGGGAGAATCATTTTGTTTTGTTTTGTTTTTCTCTTTTTTCACCATGGTATAAATTAGATATAGAGAACAATGTTATTCTGCTGGCACTAATAAATTTCTGGTATTGTGACATCCCTAATGATTAGATTATATCAGTCTATATTTCCTGACAGCAAATAGCTGGGATGACCACTATATATATATATATATATATATATATATATATATATATATATATATATATATATATATATATATAGTGGATGTCCTCTACTGCCTTCTAGTAGTTACAGGATTGGACAACAGAAAATCAGAATCCCAGGCCCAAGACTTCCACATGAGAGGACATCAATGTGCACCAAAGACATACCGCTGCTTGCTCTCACAGATGAAAGAAATGTCCATGCTATTCACAGAGGCATGTTAGCTCAGCATAATTTGCCAAACCTTGATAGCAAATACTCAGTTTGAATGGAGGCATGGCTGTATTTCACAAAAATCACTACTGAATGTTCTAAAACAACTTTTCATCATGAAATAACGAGTCTTTAAGGCCTGAATCAAACCCATTATCAATAGTGTTTTACTCTTGAAGCAAGCACCCAAATGGGTTTTATTGTAAGTAATAACACTTGTTAAAACAAAAGAGAGTGGGAAAAAATCATATTAAACAGTTTAGCACAACAAAGCAGAATCTGAATTATAGTACCTGTTTATTCTGCTTTTAAATTTAGGATTGTGGCACATGTAGGAGAGTGTGGTTAATTGTGTGCTCTTGCAGACAGAGTAGGTCCTTTGAAGGTGTAATTTATTACATTTTATTCATTGGTTCACTTGCTAGAAACTATCTATATGAGTTATGCTAAACTTTACTGTGTATTCACTTACACGCTTACTCGCTTCCATTTCACCCATAACAATAAAAACTAAATTTATACTGTGACAATGTAAATAAATGTGCATAATGAGAGTGAACACCTGATCTGAAGACACATAACACAAGTGTCAGGTTTTAACGGAGGAAATAATAATCATCCAGCTTCAGGGGTTAGCTTCTGAACGGTACAAGACCCAAGAGAGCGTTCGAGAGAAAACACAGTGGTTAAGATTTCAGTGATTTATTTTTGTTTTCTTTTTTTTTTAAGTAACTTGAAACTTGTTCTGTTTCCTCAGGCAGCCTTTTTATCTCATGTGATATGTAGGAGTCCGTGCTCTTAGAGGGCAGATGAGCTGATGCAAGAAACGAGGTGTCGCCAACAGTGGGCAGGCGGTCGTGATGAAGAGAAAAGGATGTGGAGATTTCTTGAGTGCAGCTCTTGGACTGTGAACAAAGTGTCAAGTAGAACATGGGTGTTAGCAACGGGAAACACACAGGATGTACTCGCTTACCTCTTTTAAATGTGTTCAGCCACAGAGCACTCGGAACATTCACTAACAAAGTTACAAGCATTTTGGATCAAATACGCAACTTTTGAGTTTAGCAGAATGCACTTTTTCTATAAACAGTCTAAATTTTAGGGATCTATCCTGTTAAATTGTCATTTTCTTGTCATAAAGAAACAGGAAAATAAAACAAATTCTTGCACCCCTATAGACTCACCTCTGTTTCAAGCTCAAATATTATTATTATACAGGAAATACTACAGAAATATGAGACTTCTTACCTCTCACACTGCTGTCACACTCACATAGTCTTACAGATGCCTGCGCTATGTAATTTTGAAGACATTTCCAATATCGGTAAACCAGGAAGCACATACATTTTTGAAGCAAAAATCTCAATAAACGATAAAATAAAAATTCCGAAATCTCACCGTACCAAAACCAGAGAACACGTCCTTTTTTCATATGAAAAGCAAGTCGCCTGTATTTTTTATTATTACATGCTCAGTGAATTTGTTTGCTGCTGAGCTGCAGAATTGCATCCTATGAAAGGCAGATAATGAGAACACAAGGGAACACACAGGAAATGTAAGCACCAAATTATGTAGTACTTATAGTTACTGTGAAGGAGATGTAATGGTCGAATAAGGTTGCAGAGATGGCGCACTAATTTGAGTTGCATGTGTGCCAACCTTTGTGTTGATGCCATTGGATATTGTAGGAAAAACAAATGAGAGCAGGGAGGGAAAAATCGATAATAGATGCTTGAAGCAGTCAAGTGACACTTCACCCTCCAACAGCGGGGTCTGAAGTGGCTATTGGTAAGAGCACATTGGCTATCTGGCTGGTTTGCTGTCAAAATTTCTCATTGACTGGAGATGATTGTGCCAATAGATTATTAGACACAATGATGGAAGTGACCGGAACTGCAGAGAGCTGACCGTGCTCCTGAAGTGAAAAGCCACAGCGATGTTTGTGCTTGTGGGTGATTATGCTTGTTTTAGTCGGTTGTTGCATGGCATTGGTTGTAGTATCATGTTTCTAAAAGTAATCTCTGCTTTGGTGATGTGTGTGGAAGGCGGGGGCTTACTGCAGAGTGTGAATGATAGACGGGGTGCCAGCGTGGATGGATGAAGTGTGCTGGCAGTCCTAACGCTTCTCTGTGCCAGAGCTCTGCTCACATTGTTCATTCTTGGCCTCTGATCCATGCGATCTGAAACAGAGGTGCTGACTCCAGTTAAAAAACACTAAAAAAAACCAGAGCACCTTTAGAAAAGAAAGCTACCCCCTACTCACCATTAGACGTCATGGTTTAAAAATAGATCCTCTGTGAAGGAACACACTCTCTCGTCTGTCCAAATCTCATCCAGTCTGTGCTCCTCAAATTTGTCCCCCTTTATTAGCCCAACAGGATTATGATTACTCTCCAATTACGGGGCCGTGCCAGCCCAGTCTCAATGGGTTTCCATCTGATCCCAAAGGCAGAAATAAGCCTTTCAGTAGCAAGCTGCTGAGACCTGGAGAAATCATCCTTCTATGCGTAGTCTCTCAGTAATGCTCTCTTAAGTGCAGCTTTGTTATTTTACCAATATGGGCATTGCCAAATTTTAAAAACAGATACATTGTTTTTAAAGTCAGGTCCTTTGTTGACCTTCAGTAGTATCCAGGATTGCTGTAACACCAGGAAATGCAACTCACCAAGCCTTACACTGCTTTGAATGAATATTAACAGGTAGAAGGCTCCGAAAGGGCTCACAACCATTTTCAAGGATAATAAAGTATATTTTTAATCATTCAAAGGTTTTCTTACATTCTTACATATTATATTTCTTACATATTATAACTCAAATACCGAAGCTTGCTTTTGTCTTATCTTACGGATATTGCAAGTGTGCCTGCGGTTATCAACCTACACTTTGTTCTTTCTAAGCCCTATTAGTTTGGATTAAATTTGAAATCTGTTACTTCGACCAGTATAGGAAAATTAATTGAAACTGTAAGAGAAAAGGTACCAGTCCTTTTTTGGAGCAAGTTATTGGCGCACTATTAATTTCATTTGCCTTCGAGTAAAAATTTGAAATTAAAATCTATTCAAAACTTCAAGTCAATTTAAATCAAGTTAACTGTTAACTGAAAGTACAAGCAAGTACAGTTTCAGTGAATATGACTATGCAAACAATGGGAATTCAAGATAAATACTGCAGAGCTGTCCGTCGCCAAAGGATACGAATTCAGGTCATGACTCTGCATGTTACTTTCACATGGCCAGGGGAGGCATCACATCATATCATCTAGCCGTAAGTGGACATGTTTGTTCTGACTAGTCCAGAGGATCATCAACCTCTCGCCCTCAGTTCCCTCCTCCAGCCACAGATAGCCCGCACTTCAGCCCTGTTTAAACAATTTTGAGTGACTGGCTGCTTCTGTCAATGTCATCACCTACTAGAGTGAGATCATGTCTCATCCTCCCACCCCGCAAGCAGCAATCTCACTTGAGAGCAGTGTGGGAGTGCTGGGGAGAGAGAGAGACACACAATGATTTGAAAGGGTAGAGACAGCGGATTGCGTGCGGGGCCTACGGCCTGGCTGATGTGACGAGCTGGTGCAGATTCTGTCGCTCAACAAATCAAAGAATACAGTGGTGGTGATTTGCACCGAGAACAGGCTCCAGGTTTTCTTGATCCCTACGTTTTCGCGGTCATAGGAGCAGAAACGGCAAATATCCCATCAGAAAATAAAAGATTCACATCCGCCTCTCCCAGGTCCTCATAGCATAAACTGACTTCTATGCTCAATTACAGTTTATGCCAAACGAAAGCTGCCACAATTAATGTTTATGACTGATTAAAAATTCAAGTGTTTGTTTTATGGGGCATTGACCATGATGTTTGTTTGAGGGCTGTAAAGACAAAGTGTTGTCTTGCCATTGCTGTGAATTTTAATTAAAGCTTGATTGTTCGTGTTGTTAAGGACATTTCTTACATTTCGGAAGTTCAACAGTAAGTGTCTTGAAAGTGGGTAAGGCCAGTCATGAAGGCACGATGTCATATCCACTCTAATATATTTGTGAGTATTGATGCCCTTACACTTCATTAATTAGTGAAATTCATCACAGCCCGGGAACCCACAATACGTTTTCTGCCTGCACACTGATGATAATGTCTTTTGTATTTTCAGAGGCTGTAATGGAGAGAGAGATTTACGAAAACAAATGCCTTGCCCGAATGAGCGTCTGGCAGACAGATTTGTTGTATGTAGTACATAGTTCACTTTAGCAAACAAATGAAATAATTTGTTATTAACCGAGGTCTCGAGCGTGGCTTCGGAATTAGTTTAACCCTTGTGTGAACTGTGTCACAGATTATCAGACTCTGCTCTGCACTCGTCTTGTCTTCGAGCTACGCCATTGAGCAAGTTTCTGGGTTCAAGGTATTTTATTAGCCATATAACAATCCCAACTGTCAGTATTCAAAATGCTTCTTCCTGGAAGTCCTAGTGCACATTTACCCCTACACTTCAACAAAATAAAACCCATCCATACAGTAGATATAAAGCTTAATGCAGTAAGTATTATTCTATGAGGTGCCGTAAGGGACATTATTACTGAAACGCTCTCACACACACAACTGAAACGCTCTCACACACACTACTGAAATTTTAGCTCTCACACACACTACTGAAACGCTCTCACACACACTACTGAAACGCTCTCACACACACAACTGAAACGCTCTCACACACACAACTGAAACGCTCTCACACACACTACTGAAACGCTCTCACACACACAACTGAAACGCTCTCACACACACTACTGAAACGCTCTCACACACACTACTGAAATTTTAGCTCTCACACACACTACTGAAACGCTCTCACACACACTACTGAAACGCTCTCACACACACAACTGAAACGCTCTCACACACACAACTGAAACGCTCTCACACACACTACTGAAACGCTCTCACACACACTACTGAAATTTTAGCTCTCACACACACACTACTAAAACGCTCTCACACACACACAACTGAAACGCTCTCACACACACAACTGAAACGCTCTCACACACACTACTGAAACGCTCTCACACACACTACTGAAACGCTCTCACACACACTACTGAAACGCTCTCACACACACTACTGAAATTTTAGCTCTCACACACACTACTGAAACGCTCTCACACACACTACTGAAACGCTCTCACACACACACTACTGAAACGCTCTCACACACACTACTGAAATGCTCTCACACACACTACTGAAATTTTAGCTCTCACACATACTACTGAAACGCTCTCACACACACTACTGAAATTTTAGCTCTCACACACACTACTGAAACGCTCTCACACACACTACTGAAATTTTAGCTCTCACACACACTACTGAAACGCTCTCACACACACTACTGAAATTTTAGCTCTCACACACACTACTGAAACGCTCTCACACACACTACTGAAACGCTCTCACACACACTACTGAAACGCTCTCACACACACTACTGAAATTTTAGCTCTCACACACACTACTAAAACGCTCTCACACACACACAACTGAAACGCTCTCACACACACTACTAAAACGCTCTCACACACACTACTGAAACGCTCTCACACACACTACTGAAATTTTAGCTCTCACACACACTACTAAAACGCTCTCACACACACTACTGAAACGCTCTCACACACACTACTAAAACGCTCTCACACACACACAACTGAAACGCTCTCACACACACAACTGAAACGCTCTCACACACACACAACTGAAACGCTCTCACACACACTACTGAAACGCTCTCACACACACTACTGAAATTTTAGCTCTCACACACACAACTGAAACGCTCTCACACACACAACTGAAACGCTCTCACACACACTACTGAAACGCTCTCACACACACAACTGAAACGCTCTCACACACACTACTGAAACGCTCTCACACACACTACTGAAATTTTAGCTCTCACACACACTACTGAAACGCTCTCACACACACTACTGAAACACTCTCACACACACTACTGAAACGCTCTCACACACACACTACTGAAACCAGAGGCATTTCCGCTGAACAGGAAGTTGTTTCCTGACAAGGAAACTGATGGAAAAAGTGGTATATTTCAAAACACTACAAGGATGTCTACTCAGCAACCTGCTAGTACAGCAGTCCCCAACCTTTTTTGCGCCACGTAAACGATATAAAAATAAAAAAACGATAAATACCATGAAAACCATAAATAGAAATGTGTTCGAATTTTTGTGGAGGAATAAAACCCATTACATAGAAAGATCTCAGCTTGTGAAGGGATACAATAAAGGTGGTATCAAAACTCCAGAATTGGAATTTATGGTTGGCACCCTTAGAATTAAATGGTTAAAATCTTGTCTGTCACAGCCAGACTCTACTTAGCTCCACATCCCATGATTCTTGTTTAATAAAATAGTATACAGGATTAGACTTTATTTTGAAATGTGATTTTGCGGCAAATAAAATCCCCATAAAGATATCAAACTTTCCAAAACAGACGTTGCATTTTTGGGAAAATGAGATTTACCCACAACTTCTCCCCATAATTCAACCTTATGGAATAATAGGGTAATAACACTTAATCAAAAATCAATTTTCAAGAGTGACTGGTTTGAACAAAAATATTATATTCATAACAGATTTGTTGGATGATAAAGGTGTCATTCTAAGTTACACAGAACTTTCAGAAAAATATTGTCTAAACTGTTCTCAAAGAGAATATAACAAATTTTGTGAACTGGTCCCACTGCCTCTGCTTCATTTGATTAAAATTTTTATGATATACAATAATTTCTCATCAGTGCTCCCAAATTTATTGCTAGGGCAATGTCAGCTGTTTGATAAAAATGCAATAAGAAATTTGTTAGTAGTTTCTTCAAAGACAAAATATTTCATAGTTACAACAGAATGGTTACATGGCATGGTTCTAATTTAGTTATTTCATATACACTGGATAAAGCATACTAAAAATTTATGAAATAGCCTATTCTACCTAAAGTTAAAGAAACACACTTTAAACAAAACTAATACTGTGGCAGAATTTCTAAAAAAAGAGATTTGGCTTTGAGGTGGATCAGTGTTCTTTTTGTACTGATGAAAATGAAACCCTAGAACATCTTTTTTTTTCTATGCCCTATCACACAATGTATTTGGTGCAACTTAAAAAATTCGATTTCCCTAAATATTAATTTGAAATTTTGTGAGGTTTCACCAGAGATTCTGGCATTTCGGGCAAAATAAATTTATATTAAAAAAATCGATTCAGGATTTTAATGAATCGATTTCACGTTATCCAAAGCCAGAATCGATTTTAATCAATAAATCGATTATAAAAACCCACCCCTAACTAACAGGTTGCTGAGTAGACATCTGTGTAGTGGTTTGTTTGAAATCTAACACTTTTTCCTTCAGTTTCCTTGTCAAGAATTATCTTCCTGTTTAACTGAAATGCCTTCCTCTTCAACTGAAACACCTTCCTGTTCAACTGAAATGCCTTCCTGTTTAACTGAAATGTCTTCCTGTTCAACTGAAATGCCTTCCTGTTTAACTGAAATGCCTTCCTGTTCAACTGAAATGCCTTCCTGTTCAACTGAAATGTCTTGGTTTTTCAGTAGTGTGTGTGAGAGAGTGTGTGAGAGCGTTTCAGTTGTGTGTGTGAGAGCTAAAATTTCAGTAGTGTGTGTGTAGTGTGTGTGCAGCAATTTCCTAATGTTGTAAACCTCAACATCTGGCAATAAACCCCATTCTGATTCTGATTCTGATTCTGATTCTGATTCTGAGAGCTAAAATTTCAGTAGTGTGTGTGAGAGCGTTTCAGTTGTGTGTGTGAGAGCGTTTCAGTAGTGTGTGTGAGAGCTAAAATTTCAGTTGTGTGTGAGAGAGCTTTTCAGTAGTGTGTGTGAGAGCGTTTCAGTTGTGTGTGTGAGAGCGTTTCAGTTGTGTGTGTGAGAGCATTTCAGTAGTGTGTGTGAGAGCATTTCAGTAGTGTGTGTGAGAGCGTTTCAGTTGTGTGTGTGAGAGCTAAAATTTCAGTAGTGTGTGTGAGAGCGTTTCAGTAGTGTGTGTGAGAGCGTTTCAGTTGTGTGTGTGAGAGCTAAAATTTCAGTAGTGTGTGTGAGAGCATTTCAGTAGTGTGTGTGAGAGCGTTTCAGTTGTGTGTGTGAGAGCTAAAATTTCAGTAGTGTGTGTGAGAGCATTTCAGTAGTGTGTGTGAGAGCGTTTCAGTTGTGTGTGTGAGAGCTAAAATTTCAGTAGTGTGTGTGAGAGCATTTCAGTTGTGTGTGTGAGAGCGTTTCAGTAGTGTGTGTGAGAGCTAAAATTTCAGTAGTGTGTGTGAGAAAGTTTCAGTAGTGTGTGTGAGAAAGTTTCAGTAATAATGTCCCTTACGGCACCTCATATTATTCTGGCCTTACCTTCAAGTGGATAATGCAAAATTGCATTTTATAAAATCCAGAAACTGCCATTAAAATAGAAGCAAGGACAAAGGAAATGTGCATCTTGTTCTGTCTATCTTTTATTCTGCACCAGTACAATGAAACATGCAGCTAAAATGAAAGACTCACAGCGTTCACAGTAGAGCTCAGGAATAACTTTCCTTTCCAATCTTTTCTTCAGCTTCACACTTAATCAAATCACTTTGTATCTCCATAGCCCATTTGGCACCACCTACTGAGGCAGGGCCAGATTTCAAGTAGGGTTAATTAAGTACATGTACCTCTGTGACCTGCTAGTCCACTCCTGACTCTCCACTTCTTGACTGGATATGCACTTGGTGTTTGTTGTTTGTGGTGCCTCCTCTTAGACAATGTCTTAACAAACAAATAGTTTCAAAGCAAAGAACAGCGAGCGGAGAGGATGGATAAAGATCTCTCCTGCTTGCTGGCCAAATTGGAACAGTTTTCATTGTGAGAGTAACCCACCAAACTTAACACTTAAGACGCTTGAAACAGCATGAATGTGACTCCAGAACCTCTAGTACAACTCTGAAACTGTCTCCACTCTCGACAAGTTCACTATCTCTAAGCCTCAGGATATCTTCTGCAAATATGTACGCTGTCTGGTGTTTAAACTCTAAAATCTGGTGATCCCCTCATGTATGTAGAATATCCCCACCTTCCAAACTCAGCTCAACTTGCTGAACTTGTCCCTTTCATAGTTGTCATTGTGCCATATTTAAAACCTTTAATACATTTTGTCATAGGATGACTTCTTAGTACTTTTTATTGCTCCTTAGATCACATCACTCTTTAGTTTTGGTTTAACATTTTGTCTTTAGATATAGCTTTGAGTAGTTCACATTGCTTCTATACGAGGCTTTGAGTATGTAGGTGAGACACCAGGTGCACATGAAGGAATATACAAAAAAGGCTTTCAATTTCGGTGCCTGTCGCGGCCATATTCTTTGGCTTTTCAATTTTTGAATGAAAGTCATTTCCAAGTCATCGTGGTCTAAGATTTACAGAATATTCTCATTTCCATTCTTTTAAGATATTCCTTTTCTGAATACAGCATGGGCCATATCCTCATTTGACTTCCTACACCATCAGGTATCTTGCTTATGAACTGTTATCTTTCATTTTCACCCACAACATGGGAAATAATGGGCTCAAGGGCAAGCAGTCAGGCAAATGCTTCTGGAAATAGATTAAGACGTGCCCTGCACAGCCACCCCCTCTACCTCCTCTCCGCACTTCAGGGGGATAATCTTCCCTTTCATTTCCCAGACCACTTCTTCACTACGTCAAACCTCTGTGTGTTTTGTCACTCATTTTGCAGCTCTCAGACTGTTTTCCTTAAGGAGGAGGAGGGGGGGATGCAATCTACAGTATCTAATTTTGCCAGGCAATTACAAAGTGGGCCTAGTTTTGTCCAACAGCTGCAATGTTCTTGCGGTTGTTGCAAGCGACACTGGGTCTTGTTTTTAAAATATTAAAATGTGCCTTTACGTCTTCCTATCTTTTAAGTTTTTTTTGTTTTAATGATGTTTTTTGTAATTATTATGACTGCATTAGACAAGATTAATCAAAAAATGATTTTCAATGCAGAAATATTTTCAGAAACTTCTGGGAAAAAAAGTTCATGTAGACACTCAGTACCTCGTCCTCTGGACCAAACCCCTCTACAGGATTCCTGCCAGGAGAGTTGACCGGTCAGTCAAGCACAACAATAACATGATCAGCAAATCGTTTCATGCTAGTCAAGTACTAAGTCCTAGAAAAGGAAATCGGCATCTCAATACAGCTTGTCAGCAGGTGGAAGTGTGAAATGCTCCATATCTCCTGGTAGATGGCTGTGTGATTCTGGGCTTGACTAAACACAGTGGGTCACCCACCACCAACACCAGCAGATAACATAGTACTCCAAATCATGACAGTGGAAACTTCACATTGGACTTCAAACACGTTGCTTTCTGGGTCTCTCCACTCTTCATCCAAACTCTAAGACCTTGATTTCTAAATGAAATGAAAATTTTGCTTTCATCTGAAAAGAGGACTTTGGACCGCTGAGCAACAGTCCAGGTCTTTTTCTCCTTAACCCAGGACTGTGTTTGGTGACTCTTGAACACAACCTCAGTGGAAACACGAAAAGGCTCGAAAAACCCATGCATCCATTTTTAAGGTTGATAGAAAATATTCAGTGTACCTAGAGTGGATGTTGTGTAGCCATCTAATCGCAACCATTTCACAGCCAAATATTAATCAAATTGATTAAAAAACAAAAACGTCAGTCTCTCACTTTTGAGAATCGGGTAGGTCTCATCTCGATGTCGCCTTTAAACCAAAGGTATGCGCCTTTTTAGACATTTTTCTTTTAGTGCTCTAATCCACAGGAAATAGCTCAGTGGGAAATTACTGAATGGGTGAAATTAAGTCGAATTCAAGTCTGTAAAAGCCTAATACAGCTTCTTTTGATCCAAATTATAGCACCCTGTAAAAAAGCAATGGGTTTAGCCCAAAGAAAAATGCCAATGAATGATGCAGAATAGCCAGCTTCAACTTTGACTTTAAAGAAAAAGACCAAATAAAGAGAATTGTAAAGCATGAATACTAATATTTGGCTGGGTTTTTTTTATGACTGGGGATCTACCAAGCAAAATGTATTTAGCAGAAATTGACAAACTGTAAGTGTTTTCTTTTGGAGGACATCTGCAGTTGCGTCAGTGACATGCGGTTCTATTAGGGATGGCTGCTTTTGTCTCTCATTATGAGGACGTGAATTTCAAATAAACCAAGTACAGAGTTACACATAAGAGATGAAAGGGGAACAATACTATCCCTCGCAGAGTTTTCCCACAGTTTCCTCAAGCTAAATGCTGAGCTGGTGACACACACTCAGAGCTTATGAATTATTCACTAGCCTAGTTTCTTTTTTTTTTTTTTTTGTGAAAAACTTGGGCTGGAGGTGATTATTATATCTACTGTCTTCAGGGTGAATAAACAGTGTTGCTTTTGCTTCCCACCCATTGTATACTCTTGTGCTTGAAGAGGATGAATATATCAGCTACAATGTGAAGTAGCTGCAAGCTGTGTTGACATACTGTGTGGTGTGATTTCAAAAGTGTAGAACGGGAGAAATGACCATGCAAGTTGTTTGTCTCTTTTTTTCTCCTTTTTCCTAGTTTGTTGTGTTTCGTTTTGTTTTCTGAGGGGAGAGGCGCTCTGACTGTTCCTCTAAATTGTTTATCAAACATGAACGTATAGAGTCGGTCGACTGTATTGCCTAATTAGTCTCGCTTTATCCCAAGCATTATCCCTTTTCCCACTGGCAAAACTAAAAGCCAACATTAAAGGCTTAAAATGGCATTTACAGATCAGACCTGAATGTAAGCATTTCCCTGGGATGATTTACTGAAAATGTTACAGATTTTATGAGTTCCTCTAAACACTCTCAGATTTTCTATTTCTTAAATGGTAAATATCGAATTAAGCCGAATAAAAAAGCACGTCTGTAGATGCTCTTCATGTCTTGCATGCTGCTTTACCGTACATGCTATGCACATAAATACAACTTATAATTAACAGCTGATCAGTGGGAAATAAACACCATGCACTTGGTTTACAGCTTATATAATTCCGGTTAGGAATCTCAAATTAGAAGGGCGATAATTTGAGGATTAAAAACATGCTGATAAGCAGATGTAGAAAAACATTATAGGTGAAAAAGCACCGAGCAAACAGAGTTTGTGAACATATAATTGGATTCCACTGTATAATGAGGTGGTTTGGAAATGAGGATTGCAAACTATGGAATGTTTCAAAGGCTGCATTCATTTGGAATGTTTACTTCAAAACAAATGCAGCTTGCATTTCTTTGAACGTTGTTTTATTGTTTAATTAGCTGACAGCCGAGCCACATCGAGCTGTACGTTTTCATTCAGCAGGTAACATAAAATTTAACAAAAGAATTTAGGTTAAGCCTTAAGTTGAGCTTTTTCCTATGTAGGCTGATAGTAAAGCATTCATGGTTATATGCTTGGTCGGTTCATGAGTGGCCAGCTCTGATAAAGTAGTGTGTCTAATTAACACGCTGACAGCAGCACTGTCTGGGCAATCACACTCTTCCAGTTTATTAAAGTGGTTGAGGAAGTCACTCTGGCCCTTGGGGGACTGGTACAGTAATTTTCCCCCTGCAAGCCAGATGATATGCCCAGAGATGAGGCAAACCAAGTGTGACTGTCTCTCCTTCTTGCTTGCTTTCTCTCTCATCTCTTCTTTTTTGTCTCCATTTTCTCTGCCTTGCTCCCCGCGCCTCTGTTTCACATCAGTGTCTTTCCTTCCCCTCCCCTTTTCATCTCCCTCCTCCTCCTCACTCTCCCTGCAAATCGGAAATGTAATATCACATGCATTCTCGTGGTCTCTCTTCTTTTCTCTCTCTCTCCAGTGGAGTCTAAAAATAGCTCTCGCAGCAGGAAATGCTGACTTTTGCTTCCTACACCACTTTAGTATAAACAACGAGACATTTTGATTGGTCAAGACAGCTTCTGATAGCAGCACAGGAGAGTTGAGCTTTATTGGTGTCTAGTCAGCAGCACTAAACAGCAAACGGACTACGTAGGACACTTTGAAGCTGCAAGCAATAATTAGCATGAGAGATGAAGGAGATCCGGTCATTTCATTTACAACATGGCATTCTGAACTATAATACTTTTTCAAAATCAGGCTTTTACAGATGTAATTGAGCTGATGCTTTATTCCTAATAATTGCTGACCTTTTTCCCCACTGAAATAACTAACTAAAAGGAAATTCCACTCCTATTCTAAATATTCAAATGCTAATGCTTACAGGTGCCTGCCTGTGCAGCTTTTTGTGTCGCAACGGTCCGGTGAAAATCACATCAAGCAAAAACGACCCCAAAAAAAACTTGGACACGTGGGTGAATATTCATTTAGCTGCACACGGGGAGCAATATCATGCCTCCCTGCTGTAGTTGCTGTGGATGGAAGATTATCTGATTATGTGCGATGGGAATTTAAACAGTGTGTGAGGTGAAAATGATATGACTCTGTTTTTTTTTTTAACAGCAGTCACTCCGCGACTGACTGTTTAAAGCAGTTTAAAGGTTTCATATGGAACATGTTGGCATTAAAATTGATTTAAAAAGGCCAGTGTTATATATTTTGTTGACAGAACATGAATATACAGGTTTAAGTTACAGCTTTCAAGAAGATGATTTCTGCCAGAGTCGCATCAGAAAACCTATTCTGTCCTTGCTAATTCTGATGTTTTCTCAAAGCATCCCTGGGATATGCCCAGAGTATCTTTTGTTGTCTGTGCCTCAGCAATATTGGACAGCGAAAGCTAACAGTCCTGTTTGAAAGCACAATCAAGTCCGCAGGAGGGGTGGAGGTGGTGTAAACCAATTGATTGCCATCTAGGAGGCTGTGGTTCATCTCTCTTTTGGAAGGTTTGTTTTCGCTTGCTGTTATTTTGCTTCTGCTTTGACTTTTTCTTTCTGTTTTGGTCTATGGAAAGGTCATAGTTTGGGTTAAAAACAATCTGTCCATAATGTTTACAGCCCTGCTAGTTAAAGGAAGTGTTTGCAGTGTTAATGCTCCACAATTAGAAATTACTCTCAGTGGTAGTCATTGCAATAATATGTGACTTAAAAGGCTAGTGGCCGAGCATTCACACGAAAACGAGTGAATTAGAAAAGCGACAATAATATCCAACTGAAAATGAGACTCATCAGATTTTCATCAGCAGTGGTAATGAAACAAGTGACTCCCACAATTCCACCATCAAACAATGCCTTTTGTTGTTATTTCCGATGAGAGACTCTTACTGACAGAAATTATGTACTGCGCACACTGCAAGCTCAATGTGTTGGGGCCAAGAGACGGAAACATCTGTTTTCAAAGAAAATCCAATTAAAATATCTTCGCTATAGCCGCCATAAGCTTGCCACATGTATAATTTTCCCTTTTCTCCCTGTATATGCATCATATTTCAGAGAAATCGAAAAACTTACAATAGTATATGAAAGAAAACCCATATGAACACCAAAAATAAAAGCTCACTGTAGTATTTTCTAAGCGCACTGTTACATTGTTGCAGTCAGATTCAAGACTTCAGATAAGCATGGGCAGAACCCCTTGACACCACATTCCAGTGCACTTTGTACCCTTTAGTACCATTTTTCAGTGTGTATGGTTAACATGAACTAATACGAGTGAAACTAAAAAGCAGTGACACCGAAGGACATCTTAGCAGTGATTTCATAAGCTTTGACAAAATGGCAATATTTGTTGGCCTGGTAATGAGAATAGATGTGTAGTACTTGGCTTTGGCAATAGGCTCATGTTGTGCTTTGATTCAGACCACTACTCTATGTTGACAAAGCATTTTAACGTTTTTACTGGCAGGGAGAGTCTTGCTGGGGTAGTTAAAGGCTGTTGTCATTGTCCTTTCCTTCCCCTGCTCTGAGATATACCCAGGGAGACCTTTGGGCAGTTTTTACACTCCTCTAACTGATCAAAGGTCAGCACTTGGCAGGGCATTGACACTGACCTTACGCCTGTGTGTTGTGTGAGGTGGCAAACTCTAAGGCCTTCTGACATGAGCCATAGTGACTCAGTCGGACTTTAACCCTCAGTGCGCACTGACTAAACAGTGTCATGTACTTTCTGCTTACCTAGCATTCAAAATGTTCACATCACTGAGCCGCTTCTGGGTGTTTTTAGTAAACTTCACTCACGGAATCAGAAAGGTTATGCTGGACATGGTTCAGAGAAAATGATTATTCATGTTCAAACAGCCTAAAGATGGAAATCGCCACAAGCAGTTGGCAAAGTATGAAGTCAATGGAAGGTTGTGTCCTGTGCGATTGTAGTATACTTTTATACTTCTACTGTACCTGACATAAAAAAATGAATAAAAATAGAAATTATATAATGCAGTAGCTTTTAAAAAAAAAAAAAAAAAAAAAAAAGCTGCCGCTAAAAAAATAATTCATTGGAAAAGATGTCATAACTCTGTTGGAAATTAAAAACATTTACAGTCTACAAAGAATAAAAGAACTAATGTATAATTTTGCTACTACAGCTGTAGTTTTTATAGAGCTAAATGCTGTTAATTATATCAGTGATAAAAGTGATGGAGTAAAAAATAAATAGTGACATGCATACTTTTCCAAATTAATAAATGCTAATAGTTTGTGGCAGGTTGTGCTGTGAGGCATTGCTCTCTTTCCTCTAATCTGTCTACTCTTTTTCTTTAACTCTTTCCTCCCATAAAGAAGACATTTGACATCCTCCCAAGTACCTTCAATGGTGAGTTTTGACACACTAGTAAATATATCAATAAAGACGAGGTTTGACAACCATTACAATACTTTTGCAATGGTAGCTGCATAGGCAGTGACCATCCTCACTAACTTGTGATGCAAACCCTGTCGTTTTGTTCTATAAACAGGCCTGAAATATGACAGAAACTGCTTGGTTAAGGACATAACTTCAAAGGTTACTCCTAATAGGTTTTCAAAGGTTAAAGAGTTAGGCACAGTGCATGAGAGTTCTATACACAATGTGTTCGGGTGTACACTAATTTTTGGGTTGGCGAAAATGGTAAACTCACTAAAAAGTCCATTTTCTGTAGGTAGTAAGTGATTTTAGAGACTAGCCCTAGAGGTTAGTGGTCGTAACTGATATCACATTCTACCAATCCTAGGTTAACACTTTGTTCTGTGGTGAAACTTCTTGCTGTATCTTGATTTATTTATGCTGCTTCACTTTACACCTCATCGGTATAACATATAATTCCTATCTGCAGTGCCCACAGACTAGTGGATCAAAGCAGTTAAACCAATTCGAGTGGTTCAGACTCTGTGCAGCTCATACCAATCAACTATACTATATTCAGATCTCACCTCCACTTATTTGGTTTCTTCAGTTTTAATTCTTACATATACTGCATATATTTTGTTATAGTTGTTGCAAAATCAGAATGCTAATAGAACTCGATTGTGTCAGTAGAGGTATCTAGACTTATGCTCATCTTTTGCCAGCTGCCTCTAAAGGTTACGCTTATCAAAAAAGTCGTGATAATTAGAAGCCAAATAAATCGTTGTCACGCTTTTGTATATGTTGGAAACACCTCCCACCCCCCGCTGCCATCCAAATCAGAAGCACAAGCTGCCACTCGTAGTTTGTTAAGCATGCAACAACCAACCAATCAACTTCCCGTCGAGGTAATTATGCAAATGTTCTTGTGTTTCTCTTTAATCGCATCACATTCAGAGGCAAGACCTTTATGATATGGATAATGCCTTTGTGCTTAAGCAAGTTCACTGGGAATTGTACAGAAATACACGTGCAGACAAGTATTAATTTTGTAATCTCTTTAAGTAAAGGTTGTATTAGATGCTGGTTTTCTCTAGGGAAAAGTAGAGGACAAAAAATATGCAAAAACCATGTGGTGGATTTTAGAAGCAGCCACAATGTTTCACCTATAGTTACAATGTCGCATTTCTTCGACGAAACTGTGTCTTTTGTCCGCTAAGTGTCATATAGCTATTACCATAGCAAATATGTGTAGGAGGCCGATTTAAGGTGATGTAGGCTGTTTCCCACTTCTTCAGTGGTAATCAGTCAACGCACAAAGCAGGCCATTGTGATTGTAATAGCCTCGAACCATGATATTGTAGCGTTGTGTTCAACATGCTCTCTTGACATGCCATCCCGAAGGTGTTTTTCAATCCAAGGAGATCCACTGTGACTGGTGGAAATGCAAATGCACTATACAAGTGAATCTCTGCTCAGAGGATTGGAGGCCTGTTCTGTCAAGTGTTGCTTCAGTGAGCAGCCATAACCAGACCAAGTAAAATCCAAACACATAGAATCCTGTTACAGCCTCACTGTTTTTCCACCAGTCCGCCCTCCCCTCCCTCCTCCCAAGCTGCAGTTTTCTCCCCTCTCCACTGGAGTGGTGGTAACGGTGAATGAGGAGGCATGACTACCTCGACAAAACACAGGAGAGGGGAGCCTCCTTCATGCCTCATTGACTTTGTTTTCTCTGGTTAATTTTTCCTTTCTCCTCGCTACCCGCCTCCTGTCCCCCCAAACACACACACACACACACACATGTACACATGCACAAACACACATTCCATTCATCTCCCACCCTCCCCTTTCCACGCCTCACCGTTTTGATGGTGATTTTGACACGCAGACTGTCATGCAGCAGTTCTCTTGGAGGTGGCGATTAACAGAGCTGTCGCCATATGGAGTGAGATCAGCCGTCAAAACTCAACATAATTGGCTCAGCAAGAAAAAATACTTATGTAAGTGGGCTGAGAATGGGGAGGGAGAAAATGTTGAGGGCGGACACTTTGGTTTCCACATCCACCGATATTAAATGCCCATTAAAACATTTTCAAGTGATTCATTAGTTATGAGCATCGAAATGCATCATAAAACCCAAAGGAAGATGGGACACATCTAGCGTTCTGTGTAGCAGAAGAAGATTACAATTCCCCTTAGCCCAAAAAGTGGAACTAGTGTAACAGAACTGAAACATTAGCAAGTTGTGTGAAGAGATAAACCACATATTGTTGAAGGATAAGAAAGAACAATTTATCAAATTACTACAGGAAAAACTCACATTTGATGAAGCCATTGTCATGTCTGCACCTAATATTGAAATGGACTTGAAGTCTGAGCCAGGGGTTTACATTGCTGACGGCCTAATTATATGGATTGGCTGCAGTAGAGCGTAGCCTATCAGCTCTGGGGAGAAATTAATTCTGGTACAGGGGAAGAGAGAGCGGAGCAGCCTGCAGTCTGCTTCACTGCTGTGAATTGATGGCTGCAGAGGGCCTGGCTGCTGTTTGAGTGTGTGTGTGCGTCTGTGCACAAATCTGGTTCACTTAAAGCTGCACACAGCTTTACTGTAGGGTGTATTCTTTGTGATTTAGAAACTATGTCCAACTCTGACAGATATGTGTTGAACTACAACAACAGCCATAAGCAAGATGCAAATGGCATTCTGTTGATTCACTGCCGCGTTCCTGCGCGTTTCTGTGTGCTGTGTGACTTCTCGAGCTGAACAGTGTACATACATTAGCCCTGTTTATTTCGATACCAGCTGGTGGTCAAAGTAATGCATATCATCTGAGAGCATGCTGCGAATGTTGCCTCAAAGAGCCACTTTCAGGCATGAAGTACAGGCTGTAAGCTTGTTAATGTAGGATTTAGTTTCTACAGCAGCTAACTCGATTCATATGGGACTGTGGGACTGGATAAAATTAAACTAAGTGTGTTGGTTTTCCTTATTGCAGGCACCGAGCAACAAAATTATATGAAATTAAAAATTAATGTCTGCAAGTAATGCGTTTGTGATATACCTCACAGTGCAGAAATCTGATGTTATTCGTGTCTGTTTTTGCCACACTCTGATCTACCATTACACTGAGGAACAATGCTAGATAGTACATAATGCAGTTCAGTCAGTTGCTTGAACTGTTGGACCTTCAGAGTCTAAGTTTCTCTGTAAATTTGTCCCACTGGTTCTTGTACCACACACACTATATGCAGGAACCTTTATGCTAGCATTAATGCAAAGTTATCTTCAATTTTGTTATGACTGAGATGTAAAGACATTAATGGATGTTGGTTTTTGGTTTGCACTTAATGGCCAGACAACATGTACATAAGTTAAGTGTTATATATCATATACAGGTCATATACAGTATTTGCCTCAAAGCTTATCACATATTACACTATTACGCCTTAGCTTGCTTATATAGACCAAACTGTACTGTATGTGATAGGCCTCAGTCAACCATTATGGTACATAGTGCTGAAATTTACTGCCACTATTTTTGTTCAAAAAATCTTATTAATAATAACTCAGAAGATATTGTTACCATGAGTTAAGATGACATGTAAATGATTAAAATCTCAACCAAAATTATGAGATATCTGGGATAAGAACCCACACACCTAAAGTGTCAAAACACTGTGCACAGTAATCTAAAGGAGAAACTGAAATGTACTGAAAAGATTAGGACCTGGATATATCCTGTACTTGTGCAGCAAGCCAGACAAGACTTTCAAGATTTGGGAGAATGAATACAATGCAGCCTCGGTGCAGATGCAGAGAATTTAAAACTGTGAACTTAGAATAAATTCTGAATAGTTTATAAAGGCACTGAAAGCATCCTGCCTCAGCACACTGTTAATTGGCTGAGTCTGGGGCTGTTTTGATTGGAACCATTGTGCAGTCTGATTGCTGTCAACACAAATGAGCAAGTAATATGCTGTGTGTTGTTCTCGGTGAGGCGGACACGCTACAGTGTTCTAACACACTGCAGTTAGATTGTTTTTCAAAAGCATACTTACACCCAGTTTTTTCATATAAACACACCTCATTTATTTATTCTTTTACGGTTCAGTAATCCTACCAACGGTATGCAGAACCCCTTTACATGGTTTGACAAACCTTCCTTTGACTTACAGTTTTTATGTTGCATCCTTAGTACACTTCTGGGGCACAGGCAGCTAGTGATTGACAGTCTTTAGCATTGTATAAACACTGAAAGGACCGAACCTCCCAAGCAGAAAATTCTAACGCTTCTGTCAACCCAGTCAGTCTGACCAGTTTGTTATTTATGTGTTTTGCAATGAAAGGTGTCAGTGGCTTTGGTGAAAATCCTCTACTAGCTCGTCTGTCTTACTTGCGTTTAGCTGTGGATGGCTGTCATAGTTTGAAGGCAGTATATATGTCTTTTAGAGTGACATGGGAGAAAATGGACATATCATTTGATTTTGGTTTTTCAAGAAAGAAGCCTTTATACTGATATATGTGCAACAAATTCTGTGTAATACTACTGCTACTACTACTACTACTAATAATAATAATAATAATAATAATAATGACAATAATAAATACATAGGCTTGCTAGCTTAAGCACTGTGACACTTCGATAGGAGTCAAAGCCTACTAAAAGCTTGATTTGCTACAAGTGCTAAAAATGTCAATTTGGGAAAACTACCCAAAAAAAGACCACTGAAGCATGGGAATTACTGTAACTACCACCAGCAGTATTTGTTGTTTGTTTGAGACTGGGCAAGGCAGACAGTAGTGTTGCAATGTGGTGGCGTTTCATCCTCCTTTGTTACATGGCTGTGCTTTGAAAGGGATTTCTTTCTTTACTTTGCCACTGTTTTTACTCATAAATATTACTATTTTATTAGTAGTGTCAACCACAGTTTGTGTGCTTTTTATATTCTATCTGCTGCCAAAAAGCGTGGCCCAGTAAATAAAATATCAATGCAATATTTGAAACTGATTGCATGTAGTTGCTCCCAGCCAGTGCACACCCGTGTCCATTATCTTAACATGGCACAGTCGTACTTGACCTTTACATCTGCTAGAATGAAAATAGTAAACATGACAAGTAGAGTTTCTGGCAGAAGTTCCCAGTTTTTGCTTAAACACCCCACCTCCCCGCCCACCCTTCTGACAGGAATAAAGACTTCAGGCTGGTTGGGGTGTCACAGTGAAGCAGTCCTGTCAAGTCAAAGGCCACATTAACCATTATCTAAAATCAGCATCAGGCTTGGCGGCTTATTTATGGAAGCTGTTATTTCTAAAGGCCCTACTTTATGTTGCATTCGGGCTGGTAATGTCAGCTGCTGTTGTGGTGTAACTGGATTAAGGTGCACTGCACATTTTGTCATTTCTTAAGCTGAGCTGCTTTCCTGTTTGTCAGTAGCGACGAAGTGAGATTCAGCTAGAGCATTTCCCTCAATAATGCAATGTTGGCATCATTTATTTGCTGGGATAATATTAATGTTAACAAAGAAAAATGCTTAATACGGTTTTTAAGAGCATTTTGATGTTACAGTCAATTTTGACTTATGTAATTGTTTATCGAAAGTTCAGTATGCCATTTTCCATTTTGCTCTTTGCTGTCCTTTTTCTGCATTCCTATTTCTCAGCTTATAAAAGTACTTGCAATTACAATAATGTAGAGATACAGCCCACTTTGTTGAGCATTGAGCATTAAGAATTTCATTTTTCCACAATTAGTTGATAAAAAAAATGTAATGGTTCTTTTGTTACTGAAGCATAATTTAGATTAACTCATACATTATAGTAATATAAGGATTTATTTATTATTATGATTAATTTTATAGTATATATATATGTCTGCTATATTTTGCTAGTATGAATGTAGATGCTGGAATCCTGGAATGAAACAAATGTTGATTTGTACATTTCTGTTGCACTTTGCTAGGATAAACCATTTTCCTCTTACATGGTCACAGTTTAAGGTGACTGTGAGTGTCAGGAACAATTGTCACTGCAATCACTGCTATTTCCTGCACTGATTCATCCCTAGCCACTCTCTTGCAAAGCTCTGTTTGTTTGCTATTCAAAGCACTTTATCTTGTGCTTCAGCTAGGGAGTTTTCTGTTCTCAGCTTTGAGCAACTTGCCTTATATTCTGCTGCAAACGTGCCAAATTCAATGGAGAAAAAAAAGAAAGAAAAATGCAGGAAACCTAACAAGATTGCATACCCACGAAGCTTGGATTCTCTACCTTTTGTTTCCTCAAGAGAAAGCCTTTTGCTGTAATTTGATGACAGACATCCAGTCGTTAAAATATATTTGCCTGTGGCTTCCATTGAATGTGACACATCAAGCGGAGGAAACGTTGTGTGGAGGAATGAGAGGACTGTTTGTATGTTTCCCCAAATGGCTCTAACCAAAACTTCTTTGATGAATGTCTGTTAGGGAATGATATGCACCAAAGAGAACCACTTTCTGAAAGCAACCATCATTCACGTACAAATTTCTTTTGTTGGTCAGGTTTAATGTTTTGATACGTTGTTTGATGGGGACCATAGAGTGGAAGGGAGAAGAATATTTTGGGGAAGCGATTTTTTTTACAGGGATTTTTAACAGTTCCTATGTGACAGGTGAAAGCATCTCCATTGATCATTGGATGCTTTCATGCTGCATGTCTTTCATAAAAATGGAAAGAATAAATCCCCATGTTAGCCATGCTGAAACCATCCAATTAAGAGACATTTTTGACAACATGTGCGTCTCCAACAGCCATTCTTTATCTTCGAGAAAAAAGCCGCTAGACCTTCAGCTACCAAGCTATTTTTTAAAGCACACACACATATACATACACACCCTGTTTCTGTCTTTCTCTTCCACATACACATAAATACAAATAATTGTAGCAGGTGGTGAGGTGTTAAACAGGCCATGATTTGGCTTGAATTAGATGGCAGGCACTCCCTGAAGGCCGGGGGGGGCTAAACAGGATTTCACTGATCCACTGTCAGGGCCAGCACTGCCAGTCCCACTGCATACCCACCACATTCCCAGTGCCAGTCTGGCTTCTCTATTCAGTTAGAGATACCACACAGTATGCGTTTGGCAGCTTTTCTTCAAAGTAGTGCCTTTAGGTACATATCCACGAATAAAGTGGTGAGTATTACCTTACTATGTCTCACAATCTTGTAGCCAATCATCTCCTCCCACATATCTTTTTGCTATATCATTTTAAAACGGTCACATTATCAGTGTTTTGTCAATGTTTTCTCCTTTTTTGTCAAGTAGTACTGATAACAAGTTGCCTCCTGAGGGAGGCCAGGCCAGATCCTTTGCCTTGTTTCCGCCTGTGTCACCCTGATTGGATCAGAGCTGTGTCTTTCTGCTGTGAGTGAGCAGTCTGAAAGGCATGTAATCCTGTTCCCAATGCTCCATTGAGAGCAGCAGGCATTTGCGAGTGAGGGTGTTTCTGCTTTTTTTTCTACCTGTGTTTATTTTTGTTGAGCTTTGGGGCGATAATGCCAGGGAAAATTTCCTGACACTATTTTTCTTTGTGCGTGTGTGCGTGTGTGTGTGTGTGTGTGTGTGTGTGTGTGTGTGTGTGTGTGTGTGTGTGTGTGTGTGTGTGTGTGTGTGTGTGTGTGGTCCTGGGGTTCAAGAATTACTCATGTAGGTGGGGACCTGAATGTGTTTATGGCCACTTAATAGGAACATGTCTTCTTGTGGGGACAAAAAGCACACAACTTAAATAATTAAAGTCTAAGGTCAACACAATTTTAAAGGTTAGAATAAGGTTAGCTTGAGGTGAAGTTTAGGGTTAGGCAAGTAGCAATTAGGGTGGAGGTTATAGTAAGTCAGTGTGTTGGCCTCATCAGTGATGGATACACTGTGAGAGAGAGAGAGAGTGAGTGAGAGAGGGAGAAAGACACCTCAAAGATATGGATGGCTGTTTCAGGCAGAATGTGGTAACAGGGGAAAACGGCCTCAATTAAAGAAAAACGAGACTCATCTGGGCTTTTCTTTGTCCATGAGCCACACAGTTAGAGGGATTTATAATTAGGATTAACTGATGTCCCCTGGTGAGTTTTTCCAAGCTAGTTATCATTAATGTAATCCAATTAGTTCCAATTCATTGTATTGACAGATCTATTTCTGAAGGATTCTTTTGCAGGTGTGGACTTATATATGTCGCTAATTTCACATACCTAGCTCACCAAAAATAATAATAATCATGCACTTCTTTATGTTTATATCGAGGTTAGGATTCTTTGGGAAATATAACTCAATGTTAGGTTTTTCCATGAATACCCAATATTCCACTGTAATAAATAGGTATTTTTTGTTAACTATATGTTGCAAACCTTTGCCTATTTAATGACCACTTTATTGGACAAAAAACACATTTTTTTGATCAAGGTGCTGGGGCCAATCTTCCACATCAAACAACAAAGTATGTTCTTTTTAATCATCTCTAAAAGAAACTCATCAAAGTGTTTCCTGACTTATCTCTTTGGGTTCAAATACGTACTTGGCGAACCATATTCATTATTGGATGATTACTCTCATGGTCTGGCAAGTGCTGACAGTTGGTAGGAAACAGAAAACGGACAGCACTCACTATCAAGTCTAACGTTTTGCTGACAGATCCATTCACCTGACCGATTCGCTTTATTGACGTTAATGGCTTTGTCAGGTGAACTTACGTTTTCCCCCCCGAAACATCTGACGCTGTTATTTTTCCTGAGAGAGCAATCAAGGGACATGAGAACATGAAGGGCCTCTGTGGCTGTTTTTCCAAACTTACTTACAGCAGTAGTCAAAATGGAGCACATGCTTTCACAGTGCAAGTGACTCGATATGCATTCAATTGAAATGCCCCTTCCATCCACGCATTGATGAAAAGGGAATTGATCAGCTCAAAGGGAAGACTTTTGGACAGCATACTAGCTGCTCTGTATGAGATAGGAGTTGAGTTAGACTGCATCATTATAGCCATAGCTCTCGAGTTAATACTCAACTCTCACTGCACCGAACAGTTCCCCAAGGGCAGAATCAAAACTGCTAGCGGGCCTCATCATTTTTTCAGTTTTATATGAATGCTAGTTGATGTTGTGTTGATGTTGTGCGATGGCTAAATGTGGTAGTAAGAAAACAAGTTTGCAAATGCCTTAAAATGACCATCATTATCTGTAGACTGCTGTTTTACATTTTGCAACAAAATGACATACAGTCATTTTTGCTAATTGATTTGTAAGCCATATACAGGCCTGACACCTGTTCAACTGCCAAATACAAATCAGCAACTCAGTGTAGTTAAGCACATAGACATAGTCAAGACAAACTCCTGAGTTTTAAACAGAGCATCAGAATGGAGAAGGAAGGTAATTTAAGTGATGTTGGTGCCTAGACAGACTAGTCAGACTATTTCAGAAACTGCTGATCTACTGGGATTCCATGCAGTCATCTCTAGAGTTTACAGACAATGGTCCAAAACAGAGAAAATATCCAATGAGCAGCATTTCTCTGGTTAAAATCCCTTCAGAAGAGAATGGCCAGATTGCTTTAAACTGAGGCAAAAGTACCCCAAATAACCACTTGTTACAACTTAGGTATGCAGGAGAGCATTTCTGACCACACAACATGTATAATCTTGAACCAGATGGCCTACAACAGCAGAAGACCACCTGCAGTGCAACTCCTGCCAGCTCAGAACAGGAAAGTCAGACTACAGTTTGCATTGATGGAAAAGCTTGCCTGATGTGATGCGTCTCAAATTCTGCTGTGTTATTTGGATGGTAGCATGAGAATTTAGGAAACCACATGAAATAATGGATAAATCCTGTCTTGTGTCAAATGTTCAGGTTTGGCACTATAGGTGTGATGGTGTGGATTTGGCACACTTTGGGTCTATTAGCACCAACTGAGCATAATTTAAATGCCACACCCTAGCCGAGTATTATTGCTGGCAATGTCCACCCTTTATGACCACAGTGGACCATCGTATGATGGCTGCTTCCAGCAGGGTAATCCACAATGCCCCAGACCTCAAATTATTTCAAACTGGTTTCTTGAACATGGCTTTAAGTTTGCTGTACTCAAATGACCTCGACAGCCACCAGCTCTAAATCTAATAGAGCACCTTTGGGACGTGGTGGAACAGGAAAATTGCATCAAAATGTGCAACCAACAAGTTACTATCGTTATTATAATGCTTTATCTCGTATTTCGAGCTCAAACATTGGTGATATAAGCTCATACATGTAAGAATTTTTTTTCTGACTGTGCTTTTTGTTGTTGTTGTTGTTCATTTTATGTCCAGCTAGTTGAGGGATGCAAAAGTGTAACAGTCACTCAGGCATGAGTAAAGTGGGTTTGTGTGATTTTCAGATTTTGATGGTAGTTGTCACAGTGCTCTCCCACAATATAATGACAATATAACAAAATGTGGGTGTGGCATACGCAGTGGCCTATTGACCTGCAGACAGGCAGCTGTTTCCAAAAACTGTGGACAAACCTGACATCAAAATTACAGTGCGCTGCTGCGTCGCCAGTGCCACACCCCTTACTGCACCTCTCCTCCTACTGGATCTCGCAGCAAATGACTGAAATAACAGGGACAGGGGAAAGAAAGCTGAAAAATATTGCTTTTCAGTGTGTCTAAACAAACAAAGAAGCATGTGAATCAGATTTTATACAGCAACTCAAACAACCTTTCCAAGTCACAGTTTATGTGTCAAAGAAGTTCCTATGCTCATATTTCCACTCTTCAAATTGTATAGTGGGACTGTGTTTGTTTTTCATATCAACAGAATCACCAGTCGAGAGAGTGCAGGGGCTAATCACATCTTCCTTTGAGTAAGCCTAAGTCCCCAACCACATCTAAGTCAATTTTTACACAGGCTTCTCTAATCCTTCCCCCTTTTGATGTTTCCTGCTGTTTGTTAAAAATCAATAAAATAAACAGGAGGAAAAATGCTCTTCTCCTTCTTTATCTTAGCTATGTTGAGCAGACCAAAGCCACCAAAAGTAACTAGTAGCCATCCTACTGATCTCAAGAGTCACAAAAAGTGAAATGTGTATCAGTGGGCGCTAAGACCAGCCCCCCTGCTATGCTCATGTATGCCCTCAGCAGCTCCATATGCCAAGAGAGATGCCAAGGGAGTGGACAGACAAGCTCAGTGACTGCCAATCTGCAGATGCAGGAGCTGTCTGCTCATGCATATTAAACCCACACCACCTGCTCGTCGTACATCACACCCTGCGTTCTTAGTCCCAGGAATTTTAATCAACTGCACTGACAGGAAGCCACTCTCTGGTCTGTGTAGGTGAATCATTTAATTCCTCTTCTCTTACTCGTATTCCAGCGGCGATGAGGATGCATGTTGATGTTAGATATTTTTAACTTCACAGAGTTCCCTTGAGGAGCTTGATTGGCAAGGAAAGAGTGCAGTATGGTGATGAGGCCAAGGAGAATTTTTAAATGGTGTCTGGTTGTTTTTCTTATCATATTCTCATGCTTTGCATACAGCCCCTCCTTTCATGTTGCCCTCTCAGGTGTGAATAATTGCTTGCATCTTGTTGGATTAACCATAAAGAGAGAGGGAGGCAAAGAGAGGGGAAGAACACAGTATTTTGACTTATTTTCAAAGCCATATGCTTCTTGGCCACACAGAGAGAGCGCAGTGAATACTGATTGAAGAGAAATATATATGTATATGTATGTGTGTGTATGTGTATATATGTATATATATATATATATATATATATATATATATATATATATATATATATATATATATATATATATATATGTGTGTGTGTGTATATGTATATGTGTATTTTTGCAGAGCATTATCCTAAAAATGTGTAGTGATCATAATGCTGATAACATTTCTTCAGTTCATAAAAATCTGCATTTTCTTGCTTCAGTCATCACGTCAGTGAAGATGTTACAGTAAGCCGATGAAGACACAATTAGGTACTTGTCCGACTGCACCTCTTAGTCTGTGCCAGTTTCTGCTGGCACAGCATAATCCTCTAGAACCCCCAGGATTAAATTTTTATGGTATCTTTTTAAATATAGTCTTTAAAAAAAAAAGGCAGATGGAGATAGACATTGCCAAGACAGGACGTAGTGTGGTAACAGTTAGCTGCACATTAAGACACAAGCCAAATATTCTGCTTTTAATAAATGCTTTTCTTAGCATTGCTAATGAATTGTCGTGGAAAAACAAAAGGACTTCTCATGGAAATAAATTAAAAAACCTATTGATGGGCATGTAATGTGCAAAATTACACACATGGCGACTGCAGATATTAATTTAAATGTCTTAATTTGTAACTTTTGACTAACACTGGTAATTGCCAAATTAAACCTGTGCTATTCAGAGTTCAGCGTTGTTTTTTCTTAACTTTTAATTATGAATAGGCCACACCAGGTAATACCTAAGCTCATTTTTAAACATGAATATATATCTAATGTTCTTTCAAGACTGCGTTCGTGGCTTCTCGCACATTTGTTTGTTTTCCATTGCTTTCACAGCCTAATTCATGATGTTCTATGTGTAAAAAAAATGAATATTAATTACTTAATCCTTCCTCAAGCAATACCACAATTATGTATCTTGACTCCAGAAAGCTTTGATTTCTGGGTCACTTTTTGTGGTCCTTTCCTGGAATCCAAGTTTAATCTTAATGTTATTGCTGTGGCAAAAGCCCTAAGGAGTTCGCCCTCATTAAATATGTATTTGAAATATTCAGATCTGTTTCCCCAGCTGCTGTTTTTCCTCTGTAAATAATGGAAATAATGACACGTTAATGATTAGTACATCATCCACAACGCAAGGTAGAGGCACATATCCATTTCTCTGTGTGTTCATGGACCTACTGGACATACTGCTATTACAGTTCATCTCCATCTCTTTTCTGTCTCAAAATAAAGAAATATGGCTAAAAACATTAGAATAAAGTACCAGCTACAGTATAGCAAATTGCATGTTTGCTTCATTCCATGAGATCATAAGCAGTAAGATCATTTTGTCCCTCCTGGTGGTATATTATGTTAATTACACCCCAAATTACAATCAATGAATCAGGATAAATTATCTGTCTCCTTCCATATTACTGCATATGGGTTGTGAAGACAAATTAGCTCAGGAGGAATTGCATCTAATAATATTGTTATGTGTTTGAGTATTCTTATAAACATCATTACTAATTCCAGTCTTAAATGGGGAGTCGGTTACATCTGGCAGATTACGTTCAGAAACAATAAGAACTGCAGGTTTAAAGAAGTGAAATCATGTATTCACATCCTCTGGTTTGTATTGAGGCTTCATAACCACCACTGAGTGAGAGAACTGTGCAACTGAGGTGGCAAATTATCTTTTAAGCCAATTAAGGCCTTGGGCGACGTAGCCAGGGTTTCTGAAACTGATAAAAGCCTGTTAATTTCAGATAGATTCCGAGACACCCTTCTACTTTTCCTTGGATTTTGTCACACATACTTTTATGAGATTGCATACTTTACATGCCGGTCCTGGCTGCGCTAATGTTTGCACATCCTCGTCTGCTGGAGATGTTGCTTATGTCTGACAGTGCAGACATGTTCAACTCCAGCAGAGCTACAGTACACATCAGACAACAAGCTAGGGTCGAGCGCGGTATAGGCAATTTGGACTTTCGGGTTCGATCTCCTGGATGCAAAATACTTGCACTTTGCTGCGTGTGGTGTGGAGTGAATTTTTAACGTCGCTTTATGACTTGTTTGGAGCTGGTTTGGGAGAAAGATGGCTTTGAAACTGCAGGGGCTGAGTTGTTGTGTGTGTTTTGTGTGGTCATCCGCGGTTTAATCAAGCTTCCTGTGACACAGGGTCAGAAGATAATGTAGATTATTAAAGCTTTTCATTAGGGGCTGAATTGCTCCCTTGAGGTTTAATGCATGTGTGATGTTTTCTGGAGTCTACTTTATTAACCTGCTGCTTTGGGCCTGGCACACTTTCAAAAGCCTTTTTAGTTCTTCAAGAAGTGATGCTACTACATGTAGATAATGACTAGACTAAAAAATGTCTCAGTGGCCAGAAAATAAAGGAATATTTGATGTATGTAAGTGGATTTTTCTATTACATTATGAACCAAATACTGCACACTGTTTATAGTGGTTCACAGCTTTGGGACTTTAAGGTCAGTTCACATTGGACTAGAATGAAGGGCGGCCTGAGTACCTGTGACAAATGGTCCACCAAGTGCCTGTCACTGGGCTGTCATGGTAACCAAGGCCCTGTGCTCTTCAACCCTGCTTACACATAGTGACTGCCACCTTTAACCAACTGTCCCGGGGGTCAACGACTGTTTGTTTTCTGTCATGTTGGGAACAGAAGGTCTCCTAAGGCTTGTAATCTTATGATCATGCATGACATAGTTCAGTATGTATGTGCATTTGCCTGTGTACGAGTGTGACCTCTGCTGTCTCTCTGACCTGTAGCTGAGTATGTGTTCATCAGGGCTTTTTTATGACAAAAATAAATGGCTAAAGTTTGTACTTTTCATCATCCTGCTGTATTCACTGTCCATGCATATATTAGGCTTATGTAACAAACAGTATATAGCATATTTTGTATCATATGTTGCAGATGGAATAAATTACTTTGGGGAGAGTTAATAAATCCAAGAAGAAAAAAACAACTCTGTGTCTCACAGTGCTTGAAAACAAAACTGACTTACTCTGTTTTGCATAATGGGTCTCATTTCACAAGGGCGACTGTCAGTGTCCACAGCCTCCTCCACAGTAAGCAAGCAAGGCCCAGGGCAGCCTTGCTCATCTCGGACACTGGCACGGGCCATCACAAGAGCGAATGATGGCTCAGGTCCAGCAGCTTTATCCGCAGATTCTCTTTCTCAAGCTTCTGGTAGCAGGCAAAAACCCTACACTACTTATTAATCAATAACAACTGACAGGAATGTTTAATTTCTCTACCAAAGCTATGTTTATTCAAATCAATATTTTTCACCTGCTTATTCAAGCTCAGACGTGCATACAGCACATCATCATTGGAATCTAAATAAAACAAAACAATTGAAAATCATTTTTGATTAACTGCCTTGATCCACCCACCACAAAAAACTCTCACAAAGAAGGAAATCTCCCTTCATATTGCCCTCCATATTACATACATTTGCAAAAGCTTTGAAGCGTTGTTTAATGTAGTTGGTTTATCTATTTTTCATACTTATTGTGTTACTTGAATCTTGAGATAAGCATAAGCTACTGGGCTTTTAATGTATCCCATGAGGAAAAGCAGTGCAATCAGTATTTATTCTCCCTTGAATTAATCCAGAAATTATTATTATATATATATATATTTTTGCTTCAAAGTTTAAAGTGCTGCTTCCGAGGGAAAAAATCCAAGCACCAAACCATTATGATAGATGGCATTGTCAGAGCCATTGTGCTGTCCATACACACTGCACTCTACTGTATACAGTCTTGAATATGGTTCTGTCCAAAAGGCAGCAGTGCATGATGGGTAGGCAATCAGCAGGCCCCCTTAAGACTTTCCCTTTACGTTGTAAGGCCCTCTTTGATGTGTGCTGCAGTAAACACAGCTGGTTCTCTCCCAACCACAGTCTCCTGAGGGATGAGACTCAGCACAAGAACACTAATGAGCGCATTAGAAGGAAGCCATAGAAGGAAAATGCTACAGTTGTAAATAGAATTGTCTCTTGTGTTGTATATAACAAAGATGCTGTCTATACTATGAGACGTGCTGGTGTTTATGCATTCCACTGCACTGTGTGTAAAGTCTTGCAAATGTCTACAGAGTATATACTAAATATGGAGACCAGAACAGTGCAATTCCTTTTTTAAAGTTGATGATGCCACAATGTGAATTTGAAGCTAAGCTGCAAAAATCGAAATATATAACCACAGCTTTCAGCTGCACTATAATTAACAGTTGAGGGGATTCAAGCATTGGAACTAAAAAATGAACATGGCACTGTGAAACTGAAGTGACATATGCCACCGACAGTTATTCCATTTAAGATAATTATAGGGCATTGAAAAGTGATGCAGAACAATTCTACCTGCCTGAAAAAAACGGTGTTAGAGCTCATTCTTCACGGGCAGGTCAAATTTTCATATGTCAAGGTGAGTGCACTGGTTAAGAATGATGCTTATGTTATGGAACATTATTTTATGCTTACTATGAAAGAGTAAAGGCAAACATTGTAGATGTTAGTTAACCCCAGAAAGCTTTTTTATAGTCATGAGAAGTTAAGCACGCAATCTAATTCAATAGCTACTAGAATCACCTTTTTCTGCATTTTTTGTTTTCTGCATGACTTTATCAGCTTGTATATCCTTGTAGAGGAGTTTTGAACCATTCTTCAACAATATTCCTTCAGGTTCCACCGCAGCATCTATTCGAGGTCTGGACTGGACTGGGTCATTGCAACACCTAGATTTTTTTTTGGCCATTCTGCTGCATCATTGACCTGCTGCATGACCTAATTTGCTTTAGCTCTTGGACAGATGCCCTCATGCTTCACTGTAGCATACTTTGGTATAAAGAGTCCATGGTCAACTCTATGACTAGAAGATGTCCAGGTCTTGTGCCTGCAAAATCAGCCCCAGTCATCATCTCTACACTTCTGTGCTTGACAGTTAGTCTGAGGTGTTTGTGCTGATATGCTGTGATGGGTTTGTGATGGCCAGACATCTCCACTTTGATTCTTGTCTTTCCAAATGATATTATTCCAGAAGTCTCGTGGTTTGTTTTGATAAAACGTTGGACACCTTAGCTATGCTGCCATAATCTTTTTAGAAAGAAGAGGCTTTCTCCTGACAAGCCATACTTCTTCAGTACGTTTCTAATTATACTGTAATGAACCATTTAATATGCTAACTGAGGCAGTTTTTGCAGTTGCTCTGACTTTTAGGGTAAAATTGCTGGGAAGACTGTTGCATTGTGTTGACACGTACCTGAATGCTCCAGACCAGCAAACTGCCAAAATCTTTGCTTTTATAGAGGTAGTCACACTCGCTGATGATCCAAAAAATGAAGTGCATTAGATTGGCAGTGCCTGGCTGCTACTTACCCTCTTAATTGCTATGGAAGCAGTAAGGGTGTACTTAGCTTTGCACAGGACTGCAGAAACCCCTGAGACCCCCCTTTTCACGCCAATGTGGATGCTACAACGTGTAGCATATAATCTGAAGGCTGACTTTGCCCGAGTTTATAACACCAACTTTCCGTTTTACTACATCTAAAGTCATGATGTGTCTGAATTGCACAGTTTAAATGTTAGCTCCAGAGACTTTGCTTTTGTTATGGAAGTGGAGTTGCTTTACATTTATTTTAGACCAGCATATCTTTACATTCCCGGCATGTTTTCTAATGTGAAGAACGATTATGTGCAAATTCTTGAACTTACTGAAGTTATACACTTCAACTTAATTGTATTGAGGGAGAGAAAAAGCACTAGCCTTGGTATTCTTCCCAGATAACTCTGATCTTTCAAGCATCATTTGAATCTGTGATCCCCAGCCAGTAGATTCCTTGAAAGTTACCAAGGGATTGAGCAATCTGGATTGCCTTTGTGCAACGGGGAGAGTGAGAGACGTGAAAATGATTTCAAAGAGTCCAGGATGAATCATGCTCCCACTGCAGCTGCCATTTATTAGCACATTTTCCACCATGGTTTTTACAGCTACCTAGCATACATAGGTTCATAGAGTTTGCTAGAGGCTTGCTTTGCAGGGGGGTTATTTTGTAAAATGCTTCATTAAAAGTGTTGATAAATGAACATCATACTAACTTGTGTGGTTGTCATAATTAGTCATGACATTAAATCTTAATAAAAACTAAAAGCGAGGGACACCTCATTTATCAGCTGTTACCTCTATAATGAAGATGAAGATTAATTTGAAAAAAGTGTGATACGCTCCCACTACTGGTTTGATATGAAAAATGTCCTTAACTCATTAAAGTACTTGTACCAGCCAACGAATTTACACAGACTTTTTCAGGGTTAATTCTTTGAATGTCAAGGAATGGCAATGCAGTAAACATAATATCCAAAAACTCAAACACAGATTATCACTTTCTTGTTTTGATAACAAGAAACCCTCTAATCCCTTTATTAACTTGCTCTTGTTTCCAGCTTGACATGTGCTCATTCAAAAGTCCCTGAGTTGTGCTTGCTATGCTGCAGATTTTTTTTAAACCAATTCTTGCCTGTCAAGGATGATGAAATGGAAACCCATAAGAAATTGACAGCGTGTACCGCTCAAGGACGAACATATCTGAAGATGACTTGTTTCCTGATTTGGACAAGGGGGCTAAGAGAGTAGATGTAATCCTTAAAGACTTTAACAAAAAAAACCTATGTGTTTGTTTGTTTGTTTTTTGTTAGGTAGTTGTAGATTGACGGGTGAGACATTTTTCATTGTATTTTAAAGAAACGGACAACGTGTTGAAATGCTTGCATTCACTGCCACATCTTATAGGTTTGGATGAATCACTGCAGCCCACACAAAATTTTGAAAATCAGCTATTATGGAAATCTTTTTGCCATAATATGTTTAATTTTAGGAGCTTATGTCAGCCTCTCCCCTTCTGGGTGTGAAACTGACACATTGTCTGTCTGAAAAATTGAAATAGTATACAGAAGGTGCTTTTGGACTGTGCTGTTGAGAGCTTTTTCTCTTGGAGAATAAATAATATATATATATGTGTATGTGTCAATTCCTACTTTTCAGCTCCATTACCAACATGGGATTTAAGAATTCAATTCAATTCAATTCAAATTTATTTATATAGCGCCAAATCACAACAGTAGCCACCTCAAGGTGCTGGTAGACCCTACAATAATACATACAGAGAAAACCCAACGATCAAATGAGCCCCTATGAGCCGCACTTTGGCGACAGAAAGAGATTAATAACAATCTGATTCAATGCAGAGAGGTCTACTAACACCAAGTGAGTGAAAAAGGTGACTAAAAAGGAAAAACATCATGGGAATCCCCCTGCAGCCTATGCCCATGGCAGCATAAAGGGAGGATTCAGGGTCACCTGGTCCAGCCCTAACTATATGCTTTAGCAAAAAGGAAAGTTTTAAGACTAATCTTAAAAGTAGAGATAGTGTCTGTCTCCCGAATCCAAACTGGAAGCTGGAAGCAGTGCTATGCTTGAGCCACTTCTCATGCAGGAAATGATAAACTAATGATATATCAGGAAAAGCTTGCTGTAGAGACTGCTTCGCATAAAATACAATGGCAACTTTGAAGAATAAAGTTTTTGATTTTTTTCCAGCACAGATCGGATTCCTTGTGTTGCAGGTACTTGGAGGTGTTTGGTATCTGGATGACCTTGGCTTTCTATTGTAAATATATCAACGGTTAGCCTTACAGCACAAAATCAATTTCCTCTTTAGCTGGAACCCTCTGCCTCACATGCTTAGAGCTGAACCACTGACCTGGCATAGTGGGTGTTGTCTTTGAATATCAATTGTGGTACTTCTCACGTGTAGTCACTGTCTGCTGCTTTCTGAATAAAATATCCAGGAGGCTTTAAAAGCCGTGACAATTATTGTGAGGGATGTGCATACCACAGGGGGACGTTGTGTTCTATTTTCTATTAATAAAGTTACATCTTTGAATAGATAACCTTTTAATGATTCACTCTGGGAGTTTGTGGAATTAATAATACACCATATAATCCCTGTGTCTTTTAAAGCCTAGAGAGTGAAAGAGTCAACTTTGGTTTGAGGCCTACTTTTGTAGAGTAAAAAAATGTTTTACTTTTCTACTGTGTTTGTGTCTACCTTATAAGATACCAGTGGTATTTTTTACTACTAAAGAGTTTACATTTAAACCGCCACAATAAGTAGTTTAAATAATGTCTTCCAAAGTTTTTACTCTGACATAGAAGAGTCTCGGGTAGCCTCAGGAGCAACACATATCTCCTTGTGTTCTCTCTGATCTCTCATCAGCTCTTGGGCCTTACATCAAGAGCCCCAGATTTATCAATCAATAGCCATAAACAAAACATCGATTGAACTGGACACTGGGGCACAACAAACAGATTATCAAGTTTTTAGCCCTCCGTGTGCGCATGGTGACTAGAGGCACAGCTGTAAAAATGCCACTTGCCAGCCAAAGCGTGCTGCACAGCGTACAGAGGATCAGGCATGAAAGATGTGGGAGCTTCATACAAAAGGAATTACAATTACCAGAACATGGTGTTAAAAAGGTGTGTCTGTGCACCACATAAATGGATGAAAGCAGAATCAGATGAGTAATCCAGTTGTATTGGCAAGGTATTGGGGTATAATACTAGTCAATCCAATTGCCAGTGCTCTGTGTCATTGTGCACACACATGTGTGCTTGGGTAATTCTGATAGTGTTTGGACAAATTTTGCACGTGGTTGCACGTAATAGTTGTGGTGCTGACATGTCTGACAGCTGTGCATATTTCACAGGGTGGAGAACCCTGCATTGCGGTGCTCGTACACAGCAGCCATGCTCTTTATGTGAGAGCAGCTCAGGGTCAGACTAGAAGAAGAAAATCAAAGTTGCATCACCAAGCCCATCACTCTGTGTTGTGTCTCTGGGTAGCGCAGCGCTAACGTATTCACATCTCTCTGCCTTACCTCGTTAATATATTCCCGAGTTTTTCAGCTATGTTTACTAAAGCAGCAGAACGGGAATTTCACTTAGAAGTTGTGGTTAAACGGCTTCATTTGCAACAAAAAAGCAGGCATAATACATGGTATTTAATAATGATGCGAGCACATACACCAAAAACAGTGCAAGTGTTAATTCAGTCATCATTACTTTCCTCTCTTTGTCTCTTCAAGCTGAAAACACCAATTTTAATCAGTCCTTAATAAAACACAATCATTCCCTGGGCTATCTTGCTTTTAGCCCACTGAGATTCGCAAGGGAGCGAGGAATGAAATCTTCTCTTCCAATCTAACAAGAGTGGTTGTTTCATTACAAATAAGTAAATTGCTGCTGAATGACATTTGCCGCTTCACATGAAAGAAGTTTAGAAAAATGTTCCTGTTGATTTAAGTTGCTAAAGAATGAGAGGATTTTTTTAAAAATATATAAAACTGTTCAATTTGAACTAAATTGGTTTCCTCTTGTCTTTCTTCAGCGCTCGCCCCAACACATCCCAGCCTTCGTTCGGAGGTCTTCAAGCCATGTGTGGAAGACAAGGACCTAGCCTTTTGTCTGAATGAGGGAGAGTGTTCGATCATTGAAACCGTGGCTGGGGTTCACAGACACTGCAGGTGAGTTTGAAGGCTGCACCGTGTTTCTGTCTCGGCACTGAAACGCTCTTTGTCCCCCCCCAATCCATCAACAATTCATTCACTAGTCTCAACTCGTTTTCACTCAGTCCAGCTAAATTAGTTCTGGAAGTGATGAAACCCATGAAACGGGAAGATCAATGTGCAAATGCACAATAAATTAAGATCTGTTATCACCTGAACCACTAGAAGAGGGATCGGATATACTTTAGCTGAACAGATGCTAATTCTCTGAAAAAAAGTTGCAGATTCAACCACGGAGCAGTGAACGTGACGAAACCTCTGTCTTCACTTTGCTCTGACAAAAGTAGTAATGATGATAGCAATCTTATAAAATGCCTTTCTCCTTCCGTATTAAGCTTGGAAAAAAATTTTTTGTCTGACATGGCCCCTCAGTCTGCACCACATTTTAATGGTAAGTGTTAAGAAGCAGCTCTTGTTATATCCTTCTTTGATCTCACTTGAAAGAAATTGATTTTTTCCTTGATTTTTCTTTTTTGCCTTTCGTTTGTGACATGATCATCTTTGCTGTATTCCTTTTGTTTTACTCTGCCTGACACTCACTCTGTGACTGCACAAGAGAATAAATAAAGGTAGCAAGCAAGTACACCCTTGACACATCATGTAACCAGACAGGAATAAGTAAACTGGTGTCAATTAACTCAATTAAACTTATTGAGGAAATCAATGCAGCCCCAGGGTATTTTTAATGCCTTTGACATTAAAAATTATTCACCTGCATCAGAAAGCATCTACTGTGTGTCTCTCTCATGCAGTTTAATTAATTTGCTTCACATTTGTAATAGATAAAAAGTATCACTTGTTTATACAGTACTGTGCAGAAGTCTTGAGCCACCTCTTTGTTTCTATTTCCACAGGTGAAGCAGGTTATTGATCTATCTGCACACACACACACACACACACACACACAAAACAGAGTTTCTACAGTTCTAACAAACTTGAATGACCACCTTTCTTCTCCAACAAAGCTCTCTTCGGCAAGCTTTCTTGTAATTTCTTTAAGTAGGCTTCAGGAACTATTCTTCTTGAAGGACATTCCACTCCTCTTGTAAGAAGAAGCCGTCGGCAGTGAAAGCTTTCCATTGCATAGTGGATCAAAATCTGGCGGTGCTTTTCTGCATTCATAACTCCAATTTGAAAAAATGCTCAAAACTATTGACTAAAATGCAACTCCAGATGGCTGCACCGCCCTCACTCCTGACATCCTCCATACTTGTTGGACACAGTTTGGATTTAGCAGTCTGTAAGACCTGCTGTGTCTGATTTTTCAGTCCAGTTCTTTTGTAATGTGCCATACCTGTGACTTTCTTTTAGGGCTGCCATTTCTTTTGTCCCGAAGTTCCCTAAATCTTTTAAAGGACTCACTCCAAATAGTGTTGAGATATGCCACGTTTTTAGCTAACAGCTGTCTGGGAGTCACCTTATTGAAGCAAAAAAAATTATGCCTGCCAAAGTGTGTTATCTTTGCCATTTTGAAATTGGGACAAATTATGTGTTTTTGTGGCAGGCTCCTAGTAACAAAGTGCCAAAAGTTGCAATTTAAAATGGCTTCTTTGTTGTCTGTTATATATAAAACGCTGGTTCATCCTTGGAGTTAGGTACCTTTTCTCTGCCTGAATGATTAACAGTTTAGTTTAAGTGATTTAACAAATGAACAAAAAAAACCTGAAAATGGTCAAAGAACAAACTCTGAAAGATCTTTAGAAAGCCTGGAGAATTATTGCTCTAGTCCACTTTAAACTATTACAAGAAAGTCTGGCTCCCTGGAAGCTAAATTTAAAGAATTGACTGGTGTTCTCAAAACAGAACATACAATGTTTTACGAGGGGAAAAAAACATAAACTGGCTATAAAAAGTCAATGTGGGTGGTTAATCAAGTCTGATTTAAATATCAGTTCTGGCTTTAAATGACCCATTACTGGATATTGGTTACTGAGCATAATTCATTTTTTTGCAACGATGCCGTCCTTTGTTCTGTGATTTAAATATCTGCAAAGTCCAAACTTACTTGTTCAGTTCAGCTGTGCCAAAGGAGAGCCTCTGGCAATCAATATCTACCTAGAGGGAAAAAAGTTGTGACAAGGCTTCCATAGGACCCAGAGAAATCTTGTTAAGGCACAGGTGAACCTGCAGAAGCCCTCCATCACTCTCCCCACAGCTTCTGTGTGGATATCCTGTCACATTCTGCTTCTCGCTGCGCCTCAACACCCATCTGACCTGCAAATCTGGTGAAGGCTGTCTTGAGCTGGAACAGGCAGCTGTCGATCCCCGTTTCATAGTCAGAACCGCCTTCAGTGAGGGCCTAACATTTATTTGGATTTTTGGAATGTACATGTCACGAAATTTCACTGAGTACTGAGGTAGAGAGTCAAGGTGCTGCTTTAGTTAAAAGGTTTTCCGTAAATGAGAAAAAAAAGTGATTCTTGATAACATTTTGTTAAGACGTTAAACAGCTACAGAATTTGACGAATTTGCAAATTTCTGTATCAGGTTTTAGCCAAATATTCAATATTCAATGTATTGTAAAATATAACATATGAAATATGAAATAAAACAAGCATAATGTTCATAGGAAATGACTAGAAAGTGTTTAAATGTAAAATTATTCTTATTTCAGAATATACTGGCAGTTTAGTTGATAGTGTAATTATAAGTTGTGTTAACTTTAAAAAAAAGTATACAGCTGATGCTGGGAATTATTAAATGATGCAAGCTCAATGCAGTGTGTGTTTCATGTCATATTATTGTGGCAGCTACAATAATTTCGAGCATGTCACCTGTGTGACAGCATCAAGACACCCTGAAGACTTGTTGCAACTACACTCTGGGCTATAATTAGCGACAGCTGAATGATGAATATAGGACTCAGGAATGACTGGAGGGCCTGACCTAGAGACACAGCGGAGTGCCTGTTGTGTGAAAGAATGATTACAGGTTTGTGAGTACTTTTATTGAAAGGTTGTTGTTTTTTTCCAGAGAGAAGTCCAAGCAGTAAGTTAGAAAAAAATATGATCATTTCACTCAAAAAATAAATAAATAAATAAATAAATAAATAAATAAATAAATAAATCACTGCCAAGTGGATTGTGTTTTAATGATATTGCTACTGGGAGGGGCGTCCAAGTGGGCTTCTGATCTAAGACAGAAATTACATCAAAGCTTGCAGGAAGTCATGTGGAATAAATGAAAACTCCCATTCTTCGTTAAAGCTGCATAAGGTGATTTCTGAGCTCTTGGGGGGGTCACAACAAGTTCAAAGCAGCGCGGCGACATAAAGACAAAATTTGCAAGTTGAAGTTGAAATCAGATGTTTTAAAATGCATTTTAAGAAACGTGAATATAATTTTTAACTTATAATGATACAGAAAGTTACATGAAATACAGCAAATGTGTGTTTAAATATTCACAGCAGGAACATCCCATTGTTTGTGACAACAAATGTTAATCCAAAATTTACAAATACTTTCTTTCCTGTTTAATGCACAGATTCCTCAACCGTGTGGCTGCATTTATGGCTTGTTAAGTTATTTGTTTACGTTTGATCTTCTACTCAGTCATTTCATGCTGAAGTTGTAGTGTACAATAAGCTTGTGTGAGCTTGTTTGCTGAAAATGGTGGCCCGCAGTTTTATTTTTTGAGGATTAAACCATAACAACCAGCTGAAAGCTAAAAAAAACCCCACAAACAAACAAAGACACATAAAGACGCTGCTATTCCATCATCTTCGTCTTATAGTCTATACATAGTTATCTTCTTGCCTTCTTCCTGTCACAGATATTGTTCACGAAAGTAAATTCGCACATGATCGATCAGCCCTTCAAGGAAAGTCATATCAGTGTCCTGATCTGAGAACTGTGACCTCTCCCACTAAAATACAGAAAAAGGAAAGGTTTAAAGATCGCTGCCTTGTTTGATGTCATGCTTTCTTCCAGACCTCCAGGGCCTCAGAGCCGGTTGGATATTTTCCAACATGTGACAGCTAAAGATGTCAGAATCGTCTCTAAACATTTGAATTATTGTAGGGAAACACCGTTTTGAACTTAGGAATCAATTTAATTTGTTGTGAAACATTTCCTCTGCTCTCCTCCTCCTAGCCCCTTCTCCCACCACTCTGCCGGATGTTCATGTTTGCCAATGCTAATAAGGCTCCCAAAATAAACATGCAAATGCGAGTTTAAGACCTACTTTCACATCAGTGCCGTGCCTTTTGTACAATAAATGTACAAGAATTCAAAAGTCTTTTGAGGCTCAACACATGACAGCCTAGTCACATTCAGGATTATCACAAAAGAGATAACAAAAAAACCCTTACAAAAGGTTTTCTTCTTTTATTTGTAGAAGATGGCAAAAGAATTTCTCACAGATCAAACCAGAACATGTTTGGCATTTACTGTGACATGCCTAATATGTTGTAGACCCACTACTGGAAAAGCTGTGACGGCCAGGACAGAGCGCAGGACCTCTGGGTACGGTGTCTGGCACTGGGTTCTTGGCAGCTGATGCTTTGGATCATGTGGACTGTAGGTTGGGACCTCCATGAATGTGGCTGCAGGGCATCTCTTGAATGCTTAATTATGTTGAGATTTGGCAATTTTGAAAGCTGGATCAAATCTTTGAACTCTTTATTGCTTTGAACTCATTTTTCCCAGGTCAGTTTTTGGGGCGTGGCTGGCGCATTGTCCTGCTATGGCAGTGGCATTATGATGGGGATGTGGAGGTGGAAAACTGACATCCACATGAGTTCCAGGGCACAGAATTTCCGTGCAGAACAATTCATTGAGTATGATCAATGTTACTCACTTCAGCTGTCAGCGATTTTAATGTTGCTGATAGATCAGCGGCCCGTTTTTCCTAAGGGGACCAAAAATTTTACTTGGTTTAGTGGCGCAGGCAAATGACCAAAATACTGAAGTGGGTATCTTTTCTTCTGGATGGGATGAAGCTTTAAAACATTTATCTCAAACTCCAACCATGGTAAATGGTATGTGCTATGCTGCAGTCACATTAGGGAAAACAGCAGCTGGAAAACAATGGCATGAAAAAGTTAATTCATTCATGTACAATGAACTTGTAAACTTTGTCCTATGAAATTAAGAAACTGAAATTCTGCAGTTCCTGCAAATTAACCACAAATGAGGCACTTTTCACGTTGCTTTCATATAGGCATATAACCAGACTACAATCAGTTGGCAACCAGCTGAATCAAGTCCCCAACTCCAAAGAAATGTGTCACAGACAAGTTGCACAATCTAACTCAGATTGATTATAATGTGTTCAGTATGTGTTTAAACTGGACTGCAGTTATTTGTGAACTTTGCCAGTGATTGTTTACTGTGGCCTCGAGAGGTCAGACGCACTGCAACTTAGAAAAAGACCAGTGAATAAAAAACTGCCTCAAAGCCGCACAAAACAAATTGGAGGTTGAATGAAAACAACAGAAGAGTTCAGCTGCGGAGGTGACACGCTAACAGTAAACCTGTATCTACTGTATTATTCAAATCATGATATTAAATCACATATTACCTTCGGTCCTTTTCCCCCCTCACAGCACTAAAGAATCCTCCGCTTCTTTCAAGCACATCTCAGTACAATCCTTCACGTTTTGGTTTCTATCACTGCCACAGCTGGTCTGTCACATTATTATCACACCAAAAACACATTCCTTTTGTGTTCTTTTGCAGCTTTTTTCTATTTGCTGGTGTTTTTTTTAAGTTGCATTACATTTGACCTCTCAGGGCCACCATACAGATTGCCTCCCACTGGGTGATTTGGACACTTGACTTGACTTTCAATTGCAAGGTTGCCCAGAAGTTGATGGGTGTTGCTATACAACTTCTTGGTAACCAGTTGGTTATCACAACCACTTGTAGTTGGTTGCTGAATGCAAAAGAAATTTCATGTAATCACCAGACAGCCACTATTTTTCCCGGTCTTAAAGAGCTTCCCATTCTCCTTGCAAAATTTAATTTTTTCTAATAGTGTGACTAACAAATAGGTCTGAAATGAAAAAGATTTATTCAGTGTTTGTTTGTTTCATAGATACTTGTTTCATACATTTAGCATTTAACATGAATTGCCACATGAAAACGATAACACGCTTTTTTTTTACCATGAGATGTCAAGCTCACTAAGTGCACAAAGGTAGAAAGCATATATATTCTGTAACAGAAAAAAAAAGAACTCCATGTAAAAAAAGGAGGAGGAATATATTATCAAGAGGTGTAGCAGAGATGGCTGTCATATGCAATCATGTCATCTTTTTCTTAGTGCTATATTCAGCACCACAGCAGTTGGACAGGTAGTGGTGTAGGTCTTAGAATAAAACTGCACCTTAAGTACTGTTCTAGAATAGAGGATGCCCATGGTAATGATAGTCCATAATCCAGTGATCCTTGCAGTGGAAGAATTCAGTGTTACATAGGCCCTACTGCAGAATTTTGGGATACTTAGGCTATGCCAGTGCAGGATGGACTTGCCAGAGCCTGACAGTTACTTCAACAAACCACACTCCATGAATAATGGTGCATGCTAACTGTTCTGGGTTGAGTAACACTCACAACACAGAGTCACAAGCGTATACAGTTATGACTGAAAACTTGGAAGCACTTTCTCTCTCTTCTCCTTGCTCAGAGAGAGTTTGTTTGGTTGGAGGGCATTGCGGAATATATTAGTTGCAATGAAAATCCAATGCAGTTCTTTGGCCACCACCTGCAGCACTGTGTCATAGTTTGGTAACACACAGCAATAGGAATAATATTCAGGATGCTGTGCATGCTTTGGGCATGAAATACAGCAAGCATGAATTCCGGGCTGCTGTATGTGGACTTGTGTGCAGTACATCAGCTTTTTCAGACCAGTATTCTTTCTGCTGCGTTCTTGTCCCATGCGTTGAAACCAATTTCTTTTCTGGATAGAAGGTTTTGCTTGCAGATTTCAGTAGCAGCAATAGTCGATGTTCACTGAAAGAAAAAAATTGCTTCCTCTCAAAAGAATGAATCCTAACTTGTATGGGTATTGTTTCAACAGCATATTACACAGAGGCTGGCTTGTGTTGCAAAGATGATGCAAAGCTACTGCAAGTTAGCTTTATAGTTGAAACAGAATGAAGAGTAGCATGAGAGTAAATATATAAATGGTTTGCATTGTTGTTATTGTTCCAGTTACATATATATATTAGGGGTGCAACGATACTCGTATCGATATTGAACCGTTCGATACAGTGCTTTCGGTTCGGTACGCATATGTATCGAACAATACAACATTTTTTATTTATTTTAACTTTTCTTCTGACAATGCTGTCTGTGTTGAGCGCTCAGTGGATCTGCGTTCGACTACTCCGCCTAGGCTGCACTGTCAAGTGCAGATCCACTGAGCGCAACGCAAGTTAGCGAGACAGAAGCTAAGCTCGTTGCAACATGGCAACTGACTCAACGCTACCTGAAATTGAACCTCCCCCACCCTCATTCAGATCTGGCATTTGGAACTATCTTGGTTTTCATGTGAAGCATGACCCTGATGGTAAGCACGTCATGGACAAAAGTAAAACAGTATGTCGGATGTGCCACGCAATGCTCAATCGGTGGGAATTAGTGCGTTAGCGCAGTTAGCTTGTTAACGTGTTGACGTCGTCCAGCCCCACGAACGGGGCCATCCACGGTAACTCGTTAACGGGGATTTGCCGCGTTATGGCGTTAATGTCATTTTAACGAGATTAACGCTGACAGCACTAGTGGGAACACAACGAATATGACTGCACATTTACGCCGACATCATCCTAGTGCAAAGACAAGTGAAAGCAGACAAAAACAACAAGCACGCATGCTACAAACTTTACCCGAGTCATTTAGACAGCCGTTAGCACATGATTCTCCTTATGGGGACCTGATATGTTTAATATGCTGCTGAGAGTATACCCCAGAAGAAGCGAATAGTATAGCTTTTATTTTGGAAAGAGCCATTTCTCTGTAATAAACTCTCTTTTCCAAAGATGAGTGATTCCTCGATCAGATAGATTTTGTTTTTTATGATTTTGTTGTTTCAGCAACATTAAATTTAAAAACTGTACTTTTGAATTAAAATATATATTTATAATTTTAACAAATGACAAATTAAAAAGGCATGAACATTTTTTTGTATCGAAAAAATATCGAACCGTGACACCAAAGTATCGAAATGAACCGAACCGTGAATTTTGCGTATCGTTGCACCCCGAATATATATATATATATATATATATATATATATATATATATATATATATATATATATATATATATATATATATATATATATATATATATATTCTAATAGGTCATTTAAACAATGGCTGTTTACCAGTGTAATTTCTCCAGTTAATTTAATATAGTAAAATTATTGCTATAGTGGATTTAAATTGGTAACATCTCCAGACAGAGTCTAAGACATTAATATGATGGAAAGGCTTAAATGCATACATTTCAGCAGTTCAGATTTGTCATGAATGCTATGTTTACTTAAAGTCAAGGAAATTCAGTTTGGATGTCAGACACTGAAAAGGCAAAGAGCTGTTAATTGCTGCTTTTAATAATGATGATCAAGAGGGGGAAAAAAAATCAGACTGCAGCCCACGTCTGTATGTTTTACCACGCCTTTCAGTATTAGTACGTATTTAATGGTGTCGCTTTTATTCTCCTCAGCTTGGACAATGAAGTCCCTCTCCCCTGTGCATGTGTGTGTCTCTCTGTGCGTGTGTGTGTGTGTCTTTGTGCTTGAGCGTGCGCTTTAAAAGCCTGGCAAGGAAAGGTAGCTCGTGTCTACTATTACCATGGTAACTTCTTGCCTCATTAGTGTGAAGCCAGAAGCTGAAAAAAATAATTGTTGACTCACTTATAGTGAGACTGCAATGGCAGCTAAATTCAAATGCTCTATTGTTTGCATTCTACTTTCTGCACTGATTCTGACTGATCAGACATTAAAATAATTGCCCCCTAATGGTATGAATGACTGCAGTCGTAAATAATTCATGAAATATTTGCACATTTGATTGCTTCATCCAAAGCTGTGCTGGCATAAGGCATTAGATCATATTTAAAAGAACATTGATTTGTTTTATGTCTGTTCCTTCGAAACCCCATCTGTGCAGACAGAGAACTATTTGTAGCTTTTAAAGCTAGAATTTCAAAAAAGATGTATTCGGTGTGTTTGTGTGTGTTCATGCTGAATGTTCATCTATACTGATATAACGAAGAACAACAAGTCTCACAAATGAAATGCATTTCTTTGTTCCTGATGAGTAAGAAAGCTGTTTCTACACTGGTAGTTTCTCTGTAGGGCTAAGCTTAAGGATAGGCTGAGACTGTCTGCTGTCTCCATGAGCCTGTTTGTTTGGTTTTTTTCTTCCAGGACCCGGGAGACGTTGACAGCAGTATTAGCAGAATCTGATATGACAAAATGAATCATATAAATGAAGACCACAGTCTCCTAACTTTCCCTTCCTGTTTTTCCTCTTCCCATCTTCCTTTTTCTATGGGGAGCCAGTTCAGCGATTAAATTGTCACTGCACCGTCAGACCTTGACAGGCTGCACTAATCCACGATGCTGCCATTCCTTTGCTGATCCATCCTGCTAGGGAGGACGTACTCCAGGCTTAAAGCCAATGGGCCATGTCCCCCCCCACCCCCCTTACACCTACCACCTACCACCACCACCCGCCCCTAGCAGCCGTATGAAAGCAACCACACGTGGGAGCAGACTTACCTGTTGGCAACAGTTCCTGATAGGGCCATCACTTGGCCTCGGATCTCAGCTCAATTGGCACATCAGGTTTCTGTTTCAAACAGGCGGTCCCCTCTGAGTTTCAGAGTCAAAACGTCAGGTAGAAAAACTGTAATTCGGTTCTGTGCTTATCAGTACGCTCCCGGGCCACCCAACTCTGAAATGAGCTACGGACCGCATTTATTGTGATCACAAAGCCTGTAAAAATATTTTAGAAATAGCACACCGATCGATCTTCTCTAAAAGGTCACATCAAACTAAACTCGCAATCACATCAAGGACCATTGCTGTTAAGAGACGTTTTCAGCATCAAAGAAGGCACATCAGTTCAGGAGATGTCGAAAACTGTTAACATACTGTAATGAGGAAGGACATACAGCTGTATTGACCCAAACTATGGCACATGCTATAAAACATTGAAAATGCATGGTTTCTTGCCATGCCAACATAATCTTTTTGCACTCCACATTTCTCTTCCTTTGTCCGCTCCCCAAAATTATAACCAAGCTTGGATCCAGGCTCCATTACAGATTCAAAAGTACCAAGTAGTCACAATCTCAAAATAGGAATAACCTTGGAAGTCATGCAGCGCTGCCCAAGAACATAACCTTGAAACAGAGAATGGCGAGATTCCTACCAGGTATGTTTTGTCATTTTTATGAGCAGTGTTGTGAACCTGTAGACTTGATTCTCATGCCAGCTAGCTTGATTCCTGGGTAAACTGACGAAGGGCAGTAAAGCTAGTTTAGACCAGCATTGCCTGACTACAAAACTTTATTTAGTGTCATTTCTCTGCACATGTTCAATTGTGAGGAATTGGATTATAAAGCACAGAACATGAGTACTGAACAGCAATGCTTGGCAATACCAATAAATTCTCATCTATTAACTGAAAGTATATTTAGACTTCCCATGTGTTATATCTTCCTGACCAGGAAGAAATACAGTTTCTGTTTCTCATAATATCTCATAATATCTCATAATAAGGGATATTTTTTCCAAAACATTTGGCTTTGACTCCAAGTCAGACATTAGTCATTCTACATATATCCTATTACTAATAGATGACTAATTTTTCCGCCCTTGCATTCGTCTTGCTTCTTTCAGCATTATATTTTAAATTATGCAGGCCCATCACAAACGCTGCAGATAAAAGACTCACATGTCCATGTTCAGCTAACAAAGACTTGGTTTTTTTCCATATTAAAGACTAATGAGCATGGGACAGACATGTTGTTAAGATAATTCACCAAGGCTGAAGTCAGTTACAGCTTTCACAAAATGTTAATCTACATTTGCTGTTTTACATATTCAGCTCAGTTTAAAGATTAATTAATTTGCTTTTTAGAATTTTACATTTGCAAGCAGTATATGTTTTTTTGTTTAATATAGTATTCGAGGACTGATTTTTCAACTGAAGCGATAAAGATATGATGCTATATGAATTTCATTAACTCTGCATATATATCCTTGGTGTTTGTTTTCATGGTTTTGCACTTAATAGGTAAATATTTCCGTCATCAGTAAGTCAGAAATGTATATTTTTCAGCAGTGATGATTTGATTTCTGAGGGTTATTTAAATTCAGAAAACTGCTGTTCAGTAAGAAAGAATGGCACAAACCAAGTTGAATTAACTGAACTGGGAATGTCTTTAGCAAATAAAGATAAGATGAAGAAGACAAATAAAAGAGTTTACTTTCTTGCAGGAAGGCTTACAAATGAGTAGCTGAGAGATATGTCTGTTTGCTGACAAAACATGTGATATGCCACAACTTTCTGATATTGAGTGGAAAAATATATATACTTCATTGTTTTACTTTAACATTAAGCTGAATGTCTCATAATTCTTTGACACATAGGTTTACTTGAATTACTGTGATAATCTCATTGATTATGTATCTGCACTTTTATGCTAAATTAACATAAATATGGTTTCTCATATGTGTGAGAAACGTACCTTACGAGGTCTGCAACTCAAAATGCAAAGCAGTTATTAACCATCAACTGCTGAAAGCTTTTGACTTAACCAAAGGGTAACAGCACGTGTCTCCAAGGTAGCAGAGAAGAAGAATCCAAAGCAACATGGCTTCTAATGTGTGAATCATCAGGTGTGAGGAGTCTTCTTCTATGTAATAGCTACAGTTTACCATATTTGGTAAATGAACATCTACAAGAGCTGCCGGCAGTGTGTGTTTAAGTGAAGTGTATTGCTTAAACAGTCCAGTATCAGTGACCCGCCACCTGCACTGCTTAATGTTACATTTCATCACATAGTAATCAAGCAATTTTTCATCACAGTGTTTATGTGCTTTCATTTAAGCAGCTGGCTGTTAGTTTGGTAGCACAGCAGAGTAGAATAACGAGTTTGGAAGTTGTTGGGCATTTGTTTGAAAAGAAACCATTTTCTTGGCTAAAATGGTTCTTCTCTTGGAACTTTTGAGGCGAGAACAAATTTCATTTTGACTTTAAGACGTCTTACCCGCGGACAATGCATAAATGCACGCCGTCCCTCAAAATAATAAAAAAGCTAATATTAGAAATATTTCTTTCAACTCACATCACTATAGCCTTTCGTTATTGGCAAACATGCATCTCAAAAAAAGGAACGTCCACAATCACATTTGCAAAAGCTAAATTAACAACAACCAACGCATACATCAACACAGCATCTCTCTCCACTCTCCCTTTCCCACATCAAATGTACCCTAAGACCTTTGATAAAGAAGCAATTACAGAGCATTTGATTGTAACCGCTGCAAAGAGACTGTATTGGATTTGAAGGCAGCAGTAGAGCTCTAGTTAGTTGCCTGCAGCTCTTTACTTGCAATTTCGACGTGAGCTCAGCTGGTGAAGGATAACAGCTGCTTCTCATTACTGATGTTTAGACTAAATGATTTTCAGCAGTGGACACAGCGTAGACTCGGTTTGGCTGCATCATCATGCTTGAGCACAGAAGATCGTTTGACAGCAGACTTTGATATCTCTGTAGCCATCGCATGCACATGGGGTCTTCTTGAAGGTTTCTGAAGAGCTGCCTAGACTTCTGTGTATTATACTCTGTAATTAGGATATCAGGAAAAGCAATGGAAAGGGACATGTGGTATAACAACTACATGTAGATCTATAATATTTTAATCGGGGAATAGTGGGAGTATGCATGTAGCTCCCTTCCATCACATGGGTATCAGATGATAGTTTGGGATTCAGGTGCATGCCAAACCTTGAAATATATTCATCAACTGTGCTAAGAATTGCCACCTCTACCCCAGCAGAGGGAGCTCCACTTATTTCATAATTATACTTAGAAGAGACCTATTCTACTTTGTTTTTGGGGGGGGTGTCCTTATGTTGACATAGTAATATTTTCAAGTGCATATCCATAAAGTGTTGTATTTTTTTCATTATATAAGGGCAAGGGGCCATCAAATAACATTACGTTAAACAGCATAAAAATAACAAGCTTTTCTTTTCCCTCTATTATATTGATAAACACCGCCTTCATTTTCCCTACAGTCTCCCTTGTGATTCCCTTTTTTCCCTCCCTGTCACAAGTAAATTACAGTCCTATTTGTAGCATCTTTATGGACTTTAACTGAGCTGCAACTTGCACATTTTATCCTCAGAAGGGTGTCAAATAGGATAAGTACATTGGTCTGTTGGGAAACATAAGGCAGAGGACTGAGCAAACTGAGGAGAGGAAAAAAACAAAGAAGAGAAAAATGGTTAAAAAAAAGAAAGAAAAAGAAACCCGACGAGGTATTTTATCATCAAATGATCTGACAATGTTTCTTTATTTTTCCTGATATATGCACGCTACATTTCCACGAGAGGATTCGCTTTGGTAGTGCACCACGAGAACCGTCCATGTTTATTGATAGAACACTCCTGAATTGAATTTGAATTTAATTAAGGAAAGTCGCACACGCAACGAGATGGAGAGAAAGAGAGAGAAAGAAATCCCATTGTTCCACCTTAACCTGTCTCAGCCTGAGATCAATTATCAAGCAACGGACTAGTCTAATACATGTTCTCCGCAAAACAACAAGCAAACTGGGGATGGAAATTATTTGTCGATACAAGATTGATGTTGACTAACAAAGCTAACGTGGAGAAGAGGAAATAGCAGTTAAATAGCGACAAGACATGCGGGTTACTGTGTTCATATTTCTTTAATGTGTCGGGGGTTTTTTTTTAAATAGTTTAAGAAAAAAAACCCAAATTTTGGCAGAAATCTAAGAAAAAACGTGTGGTATAACCTAATTTAACCAGTTACATGAAAAAACAAGCTCTTGATTAGATTCTCTTAAAGCAGATTTACATATTTCACACATTTATAATAAATGACTTTACCTAAATTACTATATAATAACTATTGGAATTTAAACAAGTTAGAGAAGGAAGCACAACTTATTTTAATGTGAACACTGTACTGCAACAACTTTTAAAGACGGGACTGAATGTAATACTGGTTGATATACGGGTAACATTTTTGAAATTGATTATGTGCAATTACCAATGTAAGTTAAAGATTTAATCTTACAACACCCAAGACTGCAGATTTCCTCACATCTGAAGAAGCCATAGTGAATTTTAATTAAACATATCAGTCTAAGCAATCGCAGCTCTTGTTAATGATTACTAGGGAGCCCATCACTGTATTTCATGTGTGTCATTACAAAGTACTCAACAGAAGAAGAGGTCTGCAGTAAGTTTATCAGCATGTCATCTAAAGTGTTATGTTTTTATGCTTCACTGTAATATTCATACTTTAAAGGAACTTGTTTACAAAGTCACTTACTCTAAAGTTAGGGTTGCTATATCTTCGATGTCCAGTTCACAATGATGGCAGTGGCGCTTATGCAACCTAGAATTTTTAGGCCTCCTTTTTACATCTGACAATGGTTGACTTTACCAGCTGCCACTAGCAGATTTTATCAAGTGGAGGTCATTAAGGTGCCATCAGCTTTGTGCATTAGGTGAAAACACTGTTGCTATCTCACTCATTTTATTACAGGGGGTCCAAATATGCACTTAACGCATACACACAATATTATGCGTAAAGACAGAGATTAACGCTATGTCCACGTGAATGACATTCACTGTTACATAAGATGCAGCACAGTTTGCAAAGTGTCCTACCTTGTGTGGTAACATTTTATTTGAACGGTCAGTTATTCGTTTTAGCAGCTTGTGAGCACCAGAAACATTTAATATTGTTGACCGCAGTACATTTATATCGTGGTTAAAATGAAAGCACAACAGGCAGTAAAACAAGCTAAAGAGGGGTTTGAAAACAAGCTCCTAATAACAGCAACCTGCTGACTGTTAAGGCTGACATTTTGGGTGACATTGCATCAATAACTGGGATCAGAGAATTTACTTGTATGCTTGTTGAGAGTGTGGGAATTCTGAGCTTGTCTTCATTGTTATAAAAAAAGCTCAAAATTAATTCCAGGTCGCTTATCTGTTACAAGCAATCTCTGATGAATGGAGATAGCAGTTAATGGGCCGTGTTCTGCTTGACCTCAGTACATAGTTGTCAGCGAACTAAGGGATTGCCTTGGCCTCTCTGGGACTGCCCTGCACTGGTAATCTGTCAGTATGTTTTTGTTTTTTATTGGTGATTCTGTTACTTGAGCTTAACTTAGCATGTACTGTGCGCCGGATGCTTACTTTCATTCAATCAGTTACGCTAAAGTGCCTTTCATAGAGTGCCTACTGAATTTCTATGAAAGACCTCAATACAATGTAGTATATGAATATTAGTTCATTACAGTTTAAGGAGAATTCCCCCATTTGTTTGATTTTGTAAAAGCCACATAAAGACCATAAGACCAATATTTTTTTGTCCTTGCTGAGAAGTTATCTTCAGCTGAAGCAGCTGTCTGAACTTGTGACAAGAAATGGGGTAATGTTGTCAAAGTCTGCATCTTTCAAACAGTTCAGTGGATGGAAACATTTTTATCAGGAGAGCGTGACAGTGATTACATGTCTTGAAATGCCTTTGGGGTTTTTTAGATGTTGAAAAAATACCAACAAAGCTTCAACTCCATCAAGTGTGCCAGTCTGGTACTTGTCACTGCAGTTTCTGTTAATCTCAGTGTAACTCAGTTCATGAAAGTTCCTGCCATATTATAATTAGATGTTGTCATTTTGTAAAAAAAAAAAGAAAGAAATCTTGTATAATATGATTTTTTTTTTTAAAAGGCAGATAAAAAGTTGGATTTTTATGTGTCTCAGCTAAATCATATTCATACTTGTTTCTCAGTGCAATAATGGAGTTAATGAGTTTCCCAGTAGTATGGTAAAAATAAATCTATATACTCTATTTACATGTGCATGTACGTGTGAGTGTGTTTTAAATTGAAAGTGATTAAAGAAAGCAGGAGGTAACTGTACCTGAAATACTTCATCAGAGTTGCATAATGATGATGGTTACAAAGTAATAACAATTAGGCCATCTTGAGTAGTTGATTGTAAAGTAAGTACTGCATTCTAGTCCCTCTCTGTTTCGCATGCGCAGACACACGCGTACAGTCGACTTAGTTAATTTGCATTGTAGATCATGAGAGAGAAAAGTAAGTTTTGCAGGAAAGCATGAGCTAAAAACCACACACTCAGATACTAAACTGAAACAGCTGTCTGCAATCGAAAGAATAGATCAGAAATCTCCCCCGACTGAATACCAAGTTTGTAATGAAATTTGATAACAGAAAAATGGAAAATAGCTGATTACAATTCATCTTGAAATTACTAGGTGAATTTTAAACCATAGTTCATCCTGCTAGTCAAGGCCATGTGGATACTTCTTTAAGACACTACAGCTTTCCTGGTCACACCCCATGGCTTACCTATAAAGCACCTGTGCTGAGTTAGATACAGGGTGTGTCAATCTAAAATGTGTTGACCTGTGATTGAAAGGTTGTTGTACGTCTCTGAGAATTTAGTCCAACTTACAGATTCCATCCTCATATGGTTGAATAGATGTGACATCTTTTTAAAAGTGCAGAGATCCACCCTTTTCACATCCATTGCCCCTACACCGTCATCTACACATTCCTTTATTCACTGTCCTAAAGCAAGTTCTCTATTGAGTCCATGCTAAAGAAATGACAATGATCTGGTGAAGAAAACACTTCAAGCCTACAGATGCTAGAGCTAAACTGTCCACAAGTCTCGAGCACAGGTCTCCTGGCTTGCCTACTGGTACCACTGAGCAGTGTTCACCACCTGGTGTTCAGTTCACCAGACATGCCCCAGAAGGCTCCAGTGCAGGCCATCCTGCAGTTTTTGCAGTCCCAGCTGGAAGCCAAATGAGGCTACTCTGTGCCGTGTTCGGATCAGAGTACATCAGGTGCTCTGACACTATTAGGAAGACCGACTAACTTTTCATCTGCTTCAACCCTGGTGTTTTGAGGAGAACAGGCATTTGCATTCCTGAGTGTTCCCATTCTGTCTGGAGTCTGGGCTCATTCAACCCAAGGTTTAGCCACCTCATGGGAATTAGGGAAGGGAGCTCCCCTGTTGGCCATTTGTACAGTTTCAACGAGATTTTGTGAGTCCGATTTAATTCATTTCATTTCATTTATTTATTCATTTTCAGGCACAACAAATACCTATATTGAACATAAAATACACAAAACAAAAAACAAAACTTGCCTGAAAAAGGAGTGGGACGAAGAAAACTTATTAAATCCCACCCCTATACTCACTCATCAACAAAAGAAAACAATAAACTTCCCGCAGCTACGCCCATCATTGCATACAGACCCATCAACAGCCCCGGGCAGATACAAGCATCTAAGCGGCAGCTCGCAACCAACAATTAGAGCCTTCATAACTGAATACAGAATATATAAATTATAAATTGCATTACCACAGGTAACAGGCAGTAATAACTACAAGTAACAGACACACATACATATACATACATATATATCTACACACACAAGTACATTTCCTGACTTAATGTGGCAGCCAGCCTCTTCTTTGCAAGTGCTGGGTGTGTCTCGGCAGTAGACAATCCAGCATTATTTCCTTGGTCAGTTTAGCATCTTGCAAGTGGGTCGCTCAGCTTGGCCATCACAAGAGCCAAGGGCAGTGACCTGGAAATATGTACGTTAAATAATTCATTTGTTTACTTTGTAATGGACTGGGATATCAGGCTGCAATATCTCAGTTCAAAGTATCTTTAATAGTTATCTCATAACAATGGAATATGGAACTCAGAGAACCAAGGCTACATTGTAACAGTACCATTTAGCCATTTACACTTCTAGGAGGCAATCATTTCAGCTGCCTATTGGTTATATTAACTTAAACACTGGGTTGCTTTGAAATTCAAATGTTTATTTCTGTTTTTTTGATTCTGATGCGGCTCAGGCTCTAAGCTGAAATACGCTGAAGACAAACACCAGCATATTATTGATTTCAATATCCTAGAAACTGTCATAAGTGTGAACAGAAGGCTAAACTTTCTAATTGATGTCCCAAGCTACTTAATCGCTACTTGTGTGAGAGAGCAGAGACCTGGGAAAGAGTACGACAGAGAGGGAGACGAAGAGAGAGAGAGAGGAAGATTAGAGTGTCTTGACAAGGAAAGCCTTTCAAGTTTGTAGGTTTGAAGTGCTAATCACATGCAAATGTGTGCAAATGAGTGTGCACCCACCCTCTAAAACTCTCGCTGAATACTTGAAGCTGAGCAAAATTCTGGGCTGGTGTTTGTCTATAAATAGTGAAAGTTTGGGCAAGTTTGAGTGTTTTTAACACAGTAGTTGTCCAAATCACCGGAACCCAAACAAGACTGTACAGGACTCTACGAGAACATGTGTAGCATAAAGAATTGTCACAATGTTTGTGTGATCAATATTTATTTCATATTTAACAGTGAAATATCAAGTGCTTTAAAAAATGCTTTTATGAATGTAATTAATAGCAGCGCAGCTAACAGAATCAGAGTCTTAATTAATGCTGATGATATGATGTTATGATGATAATCTGTGTGTACGAAACCCAAAATGTTTACTTAAGTTTCAGCTCGATAGGCCCGAACGTAATTACACAAAACATAGGCTTTATAATTCAGCAAAACTTTGAAGAGGGAACAGTTTTCCACCATGTGGCAAGACAAATAAAGGGATGAATGAACAGATCAATGATCCAATTACCTTAGCTGACACATAAATCGATAGACAGTGTGGTGAAAGATGGCAAAATAATCCATTTCGCGGCACTTAACTACTTTAATAAAACTTTGCTTGTAAAACAAAATAATTAACAACTGTGTGGCAAAATGAGTGATAAGATGAATAATGGTTCCACACAAAAAGGGAGATGGGGGGCGTATGAGCACAGAGAGAGCACATAATTTCATGGTAGACTGAGAAAAACAGATGCTTTTTAAATACTGGAGCCACATGAGGAAAATTTTAAAATCCATTCTCAAAATTAATTAAATCTCAGAATCCACTGATTTTTAAATTTTTCAACATCTTCAATCTCAAATCTCTTGCTCACTAATTAGAAAAAAGTAGCTGTCATACACAGTTATATACTGAAGATGATCCTCCTGACTCCTGAAATGTCACTGATGCAATAAAGTCAAGACCTCTAATCTCACATACATTATGCATTAATATGTCATAACTTAATATGCAGCGATAAGGGAAAAACAAGCAGACTTTGCAGCGGCAGGTGAGATGCACCGATTCTCTTTAAAAGCCTCTTTCAGATCCTGGTAACTAGCAGTCATATTATCAGTATAGCCCAGAACAGTCCATGTCAGTTCGAGTGAATAAGCTTTTATTATACCAGATAATCTGCACTAACCATCACTCCCAGCCAAAACTCTAAAAGGGATTTCACATTTGACTGCTGGGATGGATAAATCTCGTAGAAAGTGGCACAATGAAGCTTCAGTTAGTGCCCAGCTATAGTTAGCAATTAAGTGGCGGTGTAACATCACTGATATGGCTGAAATGTCAGTAGAGACAAAAGCAGCCTTTGCAGTGTCGAGTGTCAATTGGCACCGACAAGAAGGAGGAGATGGAAGTCACAGCCTAGTTATGAATACAGTCAGCTGCCTCGGAGCTTAGCTGGTTCCATTCTCACAAGCAAGACTACAAAATCAATTTGACATTTCTTTCTTCTGTTCAATACTTACGCACTTACAGTATATACTACTGAGTTTCTACTTACACCGATTTGTTTTTCTCTTAGTCGTTTTTCTACATCGGTTCATGTAGATGATTTGCAAATCGTCCCGAACTTTACGGTTGCTGTTCCCAGACGTGCTTTAAGAAATATTTCACATTTTTCAGTTAAAAATAAATAAATAAATAAATAGTATTCTGAGAGGTCCTTTTTGTCATTTTTGTTCCTTAATTGAAAAAGTAGCAAGTTTAAGCTGCTGTTACAAAAAAAAAGCTCATCAGCAACAGTGAAGTCTGAAAAATGACAGACCAATTTCTAATCTTGAGCCCACTTATTTTCTCAGTATCTATCAACTCGCCAAATCTGCCTCAGAGTGCAGTCTACAGGACCACTGAGACAGCTATAATGAAACTAACAAATGACTTTCTATTTTGACCAGGGATCTGCATTAGTCTTTGTTTTCTTTGACTCAAGTGTAGCTTGTAGTTTATTTTTTTTGCTCTCGGTCATACTAACCTTCAGCTGGCTTTGCTAAAACCCAAATAACAAAGAACTTTTAGACAAATTTAGATTATTTTCCACAGTCACGAAAGTTTAGCTTTATCCTGCTATGCTAGTTCTCTTTCCTTTCAGTCACTTACACTACATAGATGTGCTCTTGTCACTGTAATTGTGGTATGCAACATCAAAGGAGGCAATACACTTCTTTCAATAACAGTGACTTTTTGCCAGCTGCATCTAAGCATTATACAAAAGCCTGGTTATAATTTAAGATATTTGTATTAGTTATCCTGTCATTTTGATTCAGAAGCTGAATCCTCAGGAATTGCTGCGGTGGCCTCTTGAACACTAAACCCACACACATAAATCAGCCATGCACGAATATGCAGCCTTAATATCCAGAAAATACATGCGTAGTGTAGTTACAATTTGGGAACAAAAGAACCAAAAAATAACAGCCCACCCTTGTCCCCCCCCAAACCTCCCACAAGTATTAGGGAAGCAGTCACTGTCTCAGTATTTAAGTCCAGTCTCCGTTTATTCAGTACATCGCACAACCTACTTTAACTCCCACCTTGTCAGGCGGTCTCTTTTATCTACTGCCATGCAGTGTATCTGTCAGTCGCCTCTACAGAATCTCACAGTATTGCACACACACACACACACACACACACACACACACACACACACACACACACACACACGACTCTCATGGATATATGCACAGACATTTTTCCTTTTTTTCTCCTTTTAACGTCTCCATTTTTACACACATGCATTTTAATGTGTTATAAAAAAGCAACACTTTTTTCAAAAGAGTTTTTACTAGTGCGTTCTCTGAAATCGAATTAACCACATGTAATTTAATATTTGAAACCTCCCTTCAAAATACATGCGCGCGAACCGAAGTGATGAAAATGCGACAGACGCCAGTGTCTTAAAATGCAGAGATGACACAGAGATAAAAAGCAAGTTACTAATAACTCGGAGGAAACAAAATCACACATAGCTTCAAAAAGCATCGCGCTTGTTAGATGCAAGAAAAGGCGCACTGTGCGATTGTGACCATGTGACTGTTCAAATGAACAATATAATGAACATAACAAGATGTTTCTTAAAAAAAATGTGTAATAGCTACACGTTGGTGAGCCATTGTTTGCATGAGTTTAAAGAGAGTGCGCCTCTGCTGTCAAATTGCTATATTGTTTTCTAATTACTGATTGTTTTCATGTTGCTCAGTACACTGTGGGTGAAAGAGAACATTAATAAAGTTACTCCTGTTTGAGCTGGTTGGTTATGGTCCATGTTGGTTTGAGCATGGTTACCGTAGGCCACTGACATTCCCTGTTGACTTCTGCTTGGGTGGGTGTATGATTTGCTTAACATTCTTTATATAAGCTATGTTTTTTTTTTCTTTTTTTCTCTCTGAGGCAGTTGTTTGGGCTCGAATGCCTAACAGGTCATTTCACCCCAACCCACCTTTGCTGGGTCAAGTCGATATTTAGTTTAGTTTTCTAAACATAATATCATGTCTTATCATTATGGAAATATCCATGCAGATGGTTAATATTTTATCTCAAGGTGTACTTGATTTAAACTGATATATTTTTTTATTTTCATTCATGAACTTTTCACAGAGGGAAGTCATTATCACTGAAATGCACGGTGGCAGATAGAAGAATGTGCAGATCTTAAATATAGTGCATAATGCAATCCAATGCAACACCCAAGCAAGAAATACCACATTTATGAATCTTACAATGTTAAAAGCTTGTGACTCTTTTTGAGACTCGAAACGACTGTGTTTCGTTAATATTGCCGTTTGCTTAAGTTAACCAAGCATAATTGGTAAGGGTTGTATACTGGTGCGACTCAAGGTCCAGACGTGGTACATAGCTTTGCAGACCCACATCTGCATTTTGGGTACTGCCTCTTGTCTGGGCCACTTTTGTTTGCTCTCCTTTAGCTCACTGCCTACTGAGGGAAAAACAGAGGTCCGAACTTACAATGATCTTTTTTGAAGCAAAGTAAAATCTAGTGTAAAAAAAGCTATTAAAACAGTCCCCTGCAGTCACTGTATAGGCTTTCCTCGCATGTTCTTTACTATTTTTATTCCTGTTTTTTGCACTTCATCACCACCATCATCAGTGGTGAGCCTTGCTGTGTTCTTTCCCTGTCGTGACCAGGCCAATTTTTCAACCAGTCTGCAGGTAACCCTTGCATAATGCAAGGGTTACCTGCTGCTGGAGGACTGCACACAAGTGCCTCTCTGTAACATTTGCATGGCTTGAATTCCCACAATGCAACTCTCTGCATACCTTGGGAGCTACAAAATCTAATACAAATTCAGGACCATAAATCAAACTTGACAATGGTACAGTATCTTAAGTTACTTGCGATGAAGATTTTTTCATGATTAGTAATTATTTCAAACATTCATTCAACATATGTAGGTCTAACTAAAATAAATGACTATATAGTCTATAAATGATTGCCCACATATGCTTTTTCTTCTCTCTGCTGGCTGATATATTATGATGCCACTAGGTTTTACTGGAAATATTTTAGTGTATAATAAGAATCATGTTATTTATATTCAATAACTTTCCTGAAGCTTGTAAAGTTCCATTTTTTGTGAAGTGTTCCCATAGTAGCGCTTCACCTGAGTTGAAGGCAGATTGTAATCGGTCCGCCGTCAAAGAGGTGCTGATGATAGCAATCGGGAAGAGTGGCAAGACTGCGGATCAGTTTCAGGACCTCATCTGTGGAGAAAGAAGGTAGATAATTTACACCAAAGTCAGTCAGGTCAGCAGAGGAAGTGGTGAGGGGAATTGAGGACAGGAGTTGTGGGTAGCTGGTAGAAAAAGCCTTGAATGTTGTTAAACTTCTTGGGAGTGTGTGTGACACAGCCTCCAGAATTAAGAGAGTTTAGAGGCATGTGAGATATACAGTATGGAGACTAATTTGCTGGGGTTAGAAGCATGGGATTGGAATTACACAAAGTGGGATAAGGTGCCATCTGAAAGAAATGTTGATAAGAAAGTGAGGAGCAAGTAAGAGTGAGACAGGTCATCAGACAAGCCAGATTTGAGCCACTTACTTAGAGCAACATGAACTCGAGTTCATTCCATTTGCAAGGCTTCAGACAGCAAGGAGTCAGGTGGATTGACAGGGAAATACAGAAGAAAGCGAGCAGAGAAGGTCAAATGTGGCGGTGGGGCAGATATGGATTTAGTGTAGTTGCTTTACAAAAAGAGTGTCAAGTGGAGGTAGTGCGAGAGAAGGGTGGACAAGAAGTAAGAAGGATGGAAAGATGCTCCTGGTTATTTTGCCAGGTGGTGATAGTGTGAAGCATGATGTATATTGAACCTAAACATTTTGGAAGCTAAACCGAGCAAAGTGAATGTTATTACGCTGTGAAAGAGCCTGACAGAGCGGTGTAGAGGACAAATAAAAACTTCATACATCATCTTAATAGAAATCTGCTGTTTATCAGGCGTCCATGTAACACTGCAGGAAAACTACACACAAAAAAAAGAGTGGGTGCCATCGATAGCACTGCAGAAAATGGTGAGGTTGTGTTTAGCAGTCAATTTAAGGATTCATGTGTTATTTCTATGCTCAAGCAAAGCTCAATGAATGTTTGAGTTTCAAAAGTGTTTGCAGTCAGTCTGGGAGATATGGAAGAAATATGAATTTGAAGAAAAGTGTGGCACCTTTGCTTGACAGTCATATCATACATGTGTGAAAACACCTTTGCTGACTTCCTAATAATAAATAGAATTATTGCACTTGCATTATCAGGCTAAACAGTTTGCAGCTAAAAAAAAAAAAAAAAAAAAAAAATTCAAATTAATGGAAAAGTTTCATTTTCTTTGCAGTTTCCATGGGAATTATTTTCAAATGTTTGTCAGTCTTTCATACCAAAACACATCATCAACAGGCTTAATGTGCACACACATAGAGTATTTATTTATGACGTGCGTGCTACACGTACCAAACATTTATTTCACTTAAGTGCTTTTCACTGTGAGCTACTGCAGATGTATGAGAGCTCTGCTATATGATTTTACCCAACTAATAACAGAACTAATTCTGACTTGAGCGATGAAATGCCTGCTACCCGGTATCCATCCTCTTTAGAACTATCCTTCAGTGTCACAATTCATTTCTGTTTAAAATGAATTGCTGTGACCTTTGAATAATTGGTAGTAACCTTAAACAAATTGAAGCTCTTGCAAAATGAAATTCTGCCTACCATTAGATGACTAAAACTGTGTTTTTTCTTTTTTAACTTTTTGCACAATGCCAAAACAAAACTGTGATCATACCACATATTACTCTTTGGGATAATTTCTTGAAAAATACCTGTTACATCCAGAGCTTACTCCAACAATGTGTTGATAAAACTTTTACTAATGCTCCCCTGCTGATATGGTGTATTATCCTTGAGGGAAAATTTGAGGACACAATCTAACTGTACCTTTGGGTACCCAGTGTGTGGTTTAAAAAAAATAATTTGTATAGTAGTCTTTTTCACACACGAACTGCATCCCTGAATTTTCTCAAGTGGAGCTGCATAGGGGAAGGCAAATGTCTGACTCATTCAGGTTTGACATCAAATGGTGTTTAACATGGCAGTTGTTATGATTCATTAGCTTGTTGAAGGCAGCAGTAATTTGAAGTTATCTGTTTCTGCATCACTTTATCAGTCTCTCACTTTATCAGTCTCTCAAATAATTACGGAGGAATTTTGGCCCTCTCTTCTTCGCAACGTTCCTTCAGCTCATTGACGTTTGCAGGCATATGCACAGCTCTCTTAAGGTCCTGCCACAGCATTGCAGTGTGAGGGGTTTGAGGTCTGGACTCCAACCTAATCGAAATGAGCCATTGGGATGCCTCCATTCTTTTTTTTTTCGGCCACTCTGCTGCTGATTTCGTGGTTTGCTTGGGATCGTTGTCCTGTCAAATTGTACAAAACATGCCCTAATCATTACCCCTACACCATCACAGTGCATGTGAGGTGTTTATGCTCACATAATGTGGCACAGTGCAAATATGGCACAGTGCTTCCTGGTCAAACCTTTCCACTTTGGTCTCGTCTGTTTAAAGGAGATTATTCCAGAAGTCTTGTGGTTTGTTTAGATGAAACACTGCAAGCCTAAGCCATGCTGCCATGTCCCTTTTATCAGAAAAAGGCTTTCTCCTGTCAGCCCTTCCAAACAAGCCATCCTTGTTCAGTCTTTATCTAATTGTCCTGTCATAAACTGAGGCCTGTAGAGTCTGAGAAGTATCTGTTTGGTTTTTGGAGTTTCTCTGAGCGTTGCACTGTCTGACCTTGGGGTGAATTTGCTGGGACGCCCACTCTTGGGAAGATTGTAGCATCGTGTTAACAGACACTTGGATGCTCCAGTGCGGCAAACTGCCAGACTTTGTGCTTTTACAGACATGGTTGCACTTGCTGATGATCAGTTAATCAGATGTATTTCATTAGTTGCACCTTGCTGCTACTTAACCCCTTAACTCTAACAGAAGCAGTATTTTTTCATAGCACTGCATGGAGTCCAGTAAAAACTCTCTTTTTCACGTGAGTGTAGTGAATGTGAAAAGAGCCATACTGTTATTTTATTTGCTTTTCACTTCCTATGAAAAGATAATAATATATTGTCTTGGGGTTAGAACTTTAATGTTTAGCTTATATTGCAAAAGGAGTTATTCAGTTGGGCATTTGAGACACATGAAATGTTATAAAGTTACATCGTGGGAAATGTGCGATCAAATGTTTATATAGCTCGGCCCATATTACTGATGAAGTGTTGGTATGTTTTTTTGCCTCTGTGTGCTCAATATTGACCACTTTTATTTAATCTATTCTCAGTTGTCCAGCTTTATAAAAGAGGTAAACAAGTATTTTCCTTTCTTACATTGTTCTTATATAAGAAATAAATATGTGGTCATTTTTATATAGGATAGCTGGAGGGCCAGAGAAATGATTGTTCAACTGGACAAACAAGAGCTTATGCATCCTTGAACAAGACGCTTATCCCTGCAGCGGGAGAGTAAATTTGAAATCTGACTTCCTCTGTGGGAATCGATAATAATTACACTACTATTTTGCAAGTGACACGTGTGATTGGTGATGGTAACTCAGCCCCTCACAGCTATAATATTTTGTAAAGACAGAAATTTTTCAAATAACATTGGTTTTTAATTGCATTACGCTGCTGGGCTTGCATACCTCTCATCACTGTAGGCTTACTCCAAAAGGAAAAGATTACGGAACTCTAATGGGAAAAATCACATATCCTTTGGCACACAGTGTAATTGCAGGAAGTTACATGCATTCAAATGTGAAAGGTTAGGAGTAACAAAAAAGGCAATTAGCTTTCTTCAGCCATTTTACAAAAATTCCCGTGAGACATGGTAAACAAACAAAAAGGCCGACTATTTTTCCCTCGCCAAGCTCAACGCATGCATATTTAAGGCTTAAGTGGAAAGTAACCACCACGTCGAGATTACATTTTTAGGAGATCACAAAAGACCCCCCTCATCGTTCCCCATTTGTTGCTCTCTGTGGTGAAATGCTTTGCTATTGTCATCCTTGCAACAAAAGAAAAACAATCCATAAAAGGTCTCTTTAATGGGAGTACTAAAAAATTGGAAATCTTCATCTCTTTGCTTTCCCCCTGCTGCTCTCGTTTGCCACTCTCTGTTTTTACAGTGATACACTGGCAGGTTACAGCAGGTTTAAAGTTACTTTATCACCCTCCATTAGGAGCCATGTCCTGCATTACAGCCATGTCAGTGGCAGATCAATACAATGCAGGGGAGTTTGAATCGGCCCCAGAGAGCTCCTTGATTCTCTCTATAAAATTTGTGTGACGTCCAGATGTTGAGACCGTTCGCTGAAAACCACGTAATGAGCAAGTGAAATGTCTCTGCACGTCACCTATTGAGCTTTCTATGCTCAAAATAAATATAAACAAAAAATATATATTTGGATCTCGTAGTTTTAGATTTGTTGTTGATGATATTTCTTTTTTTTTTTAAATAACAAATTGGTTTTCATGGTGCTGTTGGTTCCCGTGTACGTGACTTTAACTTCTTTTATGGGGCGCGAGGCATGAATTTAAATTGAACTTCATATCCACAGTTTAGTGCGCCTTTGAGTTTGGTCATTATTTTTCCTGCTCTATGTGATGATATCTTGACATATATCACACACACATTGTGCTCCAGTACTGGATTCGAATCACAAATACGAGGTCGATCTCATTCATTTCTGATATTGACAGTGCATTAAAGCTGCGAGCAAAATCCGATTTTTATGTATCGAGACTTGTCAATGAATGTATCCTGGCATGACTGTGGAAAAGAACTCATATTGAAAGGAACCGCAGGGTAACTACTTCCTTGTGAAAACACTTCCACTCATCCAAGTTATCCCCGTCCTTTTTGAGGGTTTTCCTCATATAAAGTCTTGGATTGAGGGTAGTCTTAGCAAAATCTGACCTAGGTCACATCTGTTCAAAATTGAGTCCCCGTTTGCTTAAGCAAGGCGTATCACAGCCCTGCTTTTCTCTCCCTTCAGAACCAGGGGCGCAGTAGGGGCTGTCATTTCATTGAATTTAGGACACGAACGAAGATGCTTATCTTAATCTTCTCTGAGGAAATATTAAAGTAGAGCAGAGTTTCTGGCTGCCTTGAAAATTGACCCAAAAATCTATAGCTCCAGAGTCACATTTGTGACAGGATCCCTTTGTAATACAACTGAACAGAATTACACAGTTGCGCATCACTGCAACAATGAGATATCAACCTTTTTCCCTTTCCGGCAGCCTCGCCTCTGTCAGTGCGCCCCAGGGCAGCTGTGGCTACAATGTAGCTTGCTATCGCCAGTGTGTGAAAGTGTGTGTGAATGGGTGAATGACTGAATGTAGTGTAAAGCGCTTTGGGGTCCTATGGACTAGAAAAGCGCTATACAAATGCAGGCCATTTACCATTTTTCCCTTTGACCGGTTAAGCATGTGATTATGTGGACAATAGCACGGAAGCTACGCTAGAAGGTTATCTTAAAACCCAAAGATCTTCCTCACATACAGGAGAAAATGTTCTTCCTAATCACATAACACTGTTGCCAGAGTTCATCTTGTATTGTTATGTAAGGCGCATACCTCCTGGAACCCACTCATCCTTGTCCTACAGTCTGCCTCTTTCAGCCTCTGCTCAAGAAAAGACACTCTTCTGTTAATGTACCATGTAGTGCAACTCGAAGTCCTATATTTGGGTGGAAGAGTTCCTGTATGTGTCATGTAAGAGATTTTTTTTCACGTCTCAATAAGGGATCCTACTTTTCTGTTTATATGGAAGTACTGTATAACCTAACTTTGCTGTCAAATTAGATGCCCTCCCCATAGCAACTGCTTGGATTGTATAATATATCTCATCTTTCAAACTGTCCTCTCATTAGGTTTCCGTGACCCACTTTCAGTTGCTAGGCTGTCAAAATTACACAAATTGTCAGCTTGTAGACCTTCTCCCTGACCACCATAGTGTTTGTATGCTATCTAGTGGAAAGCAGATGCTGAATGTCATATTATTGAAAATTATTTTATATGTTTAAATGGTCATATATCGTCTCACTTTCAAGCTGACATGAAAGGTTTTCACTCGTAAAGAACAAACTATTTTAGATACTATTGAATTGAATGTGATTTTTAGAAAAAAAGGAATTTTCTTTCAAAATTATACTTAATTTTTAATTATGGGCTTCTATCAATGCTTATTTTGTCTGCTTGCACATGAAGCCCAAATGTAAGTTGATATCTGTCGTATGCCGGAATCATCCTGTGAGCAGCAAGTGGGATTACATCTGGATTATTTAAAAGTGTTTACCAGTGAAATGTTATTCTTTATGTTACAGTACATTAACAGAATATAATTAGTGAGCCCATATGCTTATGTTTAAATCATGCTTTGAAAAAAAATCACCAGAATATGCAGCGAGAAGCCGATTTATGTAGACTAGAATGGATTTTATCAGTAAATATTGTGTATCGAATTGCTGTTATTTAAACAATGGAAGATATTCGCTTTTTCCATATATGTGCATATGCTTGCAAGTGATTATGTATTTTACAGAGAAGGTTGCTCTCACAGTGATTTATTATAGTTGACTCTCACTCCAAAATCAAAGCCAGAAAAATATGACTGGGACATCCATACATGATGAATATTTTAACTGAAACCAAATGGAATGGAGAAATGAAATTAGTTTTTTAGAAGACGACCATGATCAGATGGAATTGCTTTTCATTATTGTTGGGACTAGACAACAACACAGCACAAAGCAGCACAGCCGAGAATTTAATAAACTTTTGCACAAAGCGGCATCTCAATAATTGCGATACGACAAAATATGTTTCTATATATTTACTGCGAAAATATAACAAGAAAAACGAGGATTAGTCGTTAGATTGTATCAGAAATGATCAGTATTTTTCCAAGAGCAATAACAAAGGAACTATTTTTTTTGTTATGGTTTCAAACTAATTGCTGGATTCTTTTATTTTTGTATTCAAGCATACAGTTTACATTACATATAGTCAGTGCAAGGAACCGGCACGACTAAGATTAGTCAGAATATAAATATGAGGCACACTTGTCTCATGTCATCTGTTATTCCTCTGATCTGCACTCACACATGCTGGTAAGATTAGAGAATATTTTTTCTTGGAGTGGTATTAAACACAGAAGCAGTGCAGTAGTTATGTAATGTTATAATCAGACGTGAATATCCACAGCGTTGCAGTGGTTTCTTCTTCTTACAGCAAAAATTACGTGTGGATGAGTGAGACACATCTGGGCAGCGGTGCCCCATAGCCCTTTATACTGTATTAGGCCAAGAAAGGTTAATCTGCCGAGTTCAGAGTGTTTCAGTGTCAACCGTTCCCTGGGAGCTTTTTTGTTCACCCTAAAGTAATAGCTAGGGTTACAGCTGGTGAGAAAAATTGCTCAATAGAATAAAAGAATGTTGTGGAATCGCAAGATCAAAAGACCTTTGATAGGAAATTGAGGTGCAGATGGAAAGCTTTTAACTATAGTCTGCACTAATGAAGCCAAAATAGGCAGAAATCCAGTCCATATTCTTTCTAAGTGATGCACAGTCATTTCTGTGACGGCTCTGCTGTACATGATAGCTGTGCAATCGTAGCACCTTTACATGATGGAGAGGAGGAAGTGGGGGGAGGAAAGCAATAGAAATAGCTCATTTAAATTAGTAAAGACTTGACAGAAGCAACCCAATGATTTATTCAAGGAATCTAAATAATTTCATTCTCTTCTGTGTCCTTGTCCGTCTTGCAGTTTTTATTTTGCATAATATAAGACAGTCGGGCAGCTTACGCTAATATTGCTCCAAACATCAGTTTTATATACAGATGGCATCAGAGATAAAGACAAACACAAAGTTTTGTTTTTAAAAAAAAATAGTGTTCTTGCTTTCTAAAGTTGCTCTACCTTCTGTGAGTGGTTAGACGGCACTCAATAATTTATGACAGACACCCTAAATATCTGAGAATGCGCCGGGAGTGATGCTCATCTTAGCTCTGAACTTTTCCCAGAGACTTTTGTGTAGTTTAAGACACTTTCGGGCACGAAAATGGCAAAAAGGATGGAGCTTGAAATGTTACTTGAGACTGAGCAGCCCGACTGTTAATTAAAGGTTTGAAATGACATAAAAGGAGCTCGTGTTGTGTGTGTATTTTAAACACTGTATTTACAGATGTCAGTAGAAGAGCGCAGACCTCGTTCAGCATCTGTAAGAGTTATATTATAGCAATAATAATCTGGTTCTCTTTTGACAAATGGAAAGCTTAACACAGACTCTATAGCCCACTTTTTCCTCGTCCACTTATTTATTTAAACGTAATCTAGAGCTGTTCGTTTGCATTTCAAATAAAACATCTGATTTATACAAAGCTTTCCTGCAATAAAAGCCGAAATGCATCACGTTTGAAACCATCACCATCCGCTATGTCAAGCGGTGAAAGAGGCAAGCATTAATTTTATCATCTCATTTCTCGTTTCATTTGATGTTGACATAAATACCCTGCACAGCAGTGGGGCTGTGATAAAAAAGTTTGTTTTTATGGACATGCACACTGAATCCTTGTATGCAGAGCTTACAGGGACTCTTGCCAAACCAAGCAGAGACACAGCCAACAATGCTAAGAGGTGGCTTAAAATTCACCCGCCCACCAACCCCTCCCCCTTGCAGCCGACTGCAGCCTGGCATTTTGCACTGAAATGTAAAGCTCCTCACTCATCTGTATCAGTCTGGAAAGGTATCAGCACACGAACAAACGATTCCACCCAACAAATCAAAGGGATTTTCTTTCTTCTGCTGAATTTGCATGGAGCCCCGTGCTGTTGCTTCAACCTTCTGATAGCAGTTTGGGCACAAATTAATGACACCAGTGAGGCCCCTCCAGACACCAGAGAGGTTCAGTGACTTGTCTTTAAACATTCATGTGTTTCCGAAACAATTTTCTCTGTCTAAGCTGAGGACGTTAGCAGCGGTTTAAATTATTCATTAGCCGGTTGTCTGCCAGTAAAAGGGAGGTTGTGAAAAAGGAAGAGATCAGTCATGATGGGCACGGGCACATCAGCACATAGTAATAAACAAGCTCAAAGTAACTTATACGCATGCGATCCAAGCCAGGGAGAACCCCACCCAGATTAAAGTCAAAACACAGAGCTGCAACATCAATTGTCTGGCGTAGTTTCCTGGCCAAAAATAACATGTAGACATTAATGTATTATAAACTAGTCAGTCAGGCATGTATAATTATGCCTTTTTCTTGTTGCCTTCACTATTAATAAGTAATTAGTTTAATTCAGTTTGTCATAATTATCTTTCTTGCGTCAATACTGTTTAGCGGTTTTGTTATTTTATTATCAGGGTTTAGAAGATAAGCCTATGTTATATTAAAATGTTTGCTTTTGTCAGCAAACCAAACCAGCTTAACTTTGCCAGTTAAACCTCTCATCATGTGCTGTTTCTGATCACATAAGTCTTTAAAACAGGTCAAAAATGCATGGCTTGGTTTTCAGACGGGGTCCTTTAACTCCAGTCCTCATCCAGGCTGGAGAAACTGATCAGGAAGGCTAGCTCTGTGGTCGGCATGAAGCTGGACACTCTGGTGACAGTGGCAGAGAAAAGGACATTAAAGAAACTGATGGACATTATGAACAATGCTGGGCATCCTCTGCACACGGCCATTAACAACCAGAAGAGTCTGTTCAGTGACAGGTTGCTTCTCCCCAAGACAAGAACTAACAGACTTAAAAACTCCTTTGTCCCACACGCCATCAAACTGTTTAACTCCTCTCTGGAGGGGAGAGGGAGGGGAAACAGGAGGACAAAGGAGGGGGGAACAACTAAGCTGTAGTGCCTCTTCACCTCACTGTACAATACCTTGTGCAATACTTTTTGTAAATAGTCAACAGTGCAATAGACTCAATACTTGAAATGTGCAATTCACTTGTATTTTTATTTTTTATTCCTATTTATTCTATTTATCCCCTTTGTATATTTTATTTATATTTGTCTCTGTATTTATATATGTGTGTGTGTGTGTGTGTGTGTGTGTGTGTGTGTGTGTGTGTGTGTGTGTGTGTGTGTGTGTGTGTGTGTGTGTGTATATATATAACAATTCTGTAACTGTAACTTCGGTCGTTGCTGTGCTTTTTGGAAGTCGAATTTCCCAGAGGAACCCACCCGAGGGATTAATAAAGTTCTATCTTATCTTATCTCTTATCTCTTAACGGTCTGGCTCTCTTAGGTGCACTTCACATCTCGCCCAACGTCAGCTGGGATAGGCTCCAGCCCCCTTACGCAGATAAGAAAATGGATGGATTGATGTTTTCACAAGATACAGTATAAAGTAATTTTCTAAAACAGCTGAACGCTGTGGTTTTTACCCCACATTACTCAAAACTGCGGTAAAGTGAGCCGTCATTTGTGAGCCGCGGTCAAGCCAGCCGCCTCCTATCCGCCGCATAAATTTCCTTGCGCTTTTACACCAGTCTTTACGGTAGCGCCTTTTCGCTTTATATCCTGATTGAAAGCCTAGACTCGCGCACACATGCACGCGCGTGAACAGTCACACGCACGCGCGCACACAAATTACAATGGAACAGCCCAATACAGCCATCGTGACAGTCTGGTTGCATATTCAAAAATTCATTAAAAATCATTCTTAAAAGTTGATGCCAAGCTTTCAACACAATCCTCTTCTCGGACACCTACTTTACCTCTGGGCCAGTTTTTACCCAGATTTACTGTAATATTACTCAGAAATCACAGTAAACTCATATTCAGTGCAATACAGTCAATGCACTACAATTATGTTTATTTCAAAAATTCATTAAAAGTCATCCTGAATAGTTGAGGTCCAACTTTCAACACATCCCCCCTCTGGGACACCTACTGTACCTGTGTGCCAATTTTCATCCAGTTTTACTGTAGAATTCCTCAGAAATTAATGGAAACATTTATTCAATCTAATACAGCCAATGCACTACAATTGTGTCAATTTTCAAAAATTCATTAAAAATCATCCTGAGTAGTTGATGTACAACTTTCAACACATCCCTCCTCTAGGACACCTACTGTACCTGTGTGCGAATTTTCATCCAGATTTACTGTAGAATTCCTCAGAAATTAAAGGAAACTTATATTCAATTCAATACAGTCAATACAATAGAATTATGTCAATTTTCAGAAATTCATTAAAAATCATCCTGAGTAGTTGATGTACAACTTTCAACACATCCCTCCTCTGGGACACCTACTGTACCTGTGTGCCAATTTTCATCCAGATTTACTGTAGAATTCCTCAGAAATTAAAGGAAACTTATATTCAATTCAATACAGTCAATACAATAGAATTATGTCAATTTTCCAAAATTCATTAAAAATCATCCTGAGTAGTTGATGTACAACTTTCAACACATCCCTCCTCTAGGACACCTACTGTACCTGTGTGCCAGGTTTCAGCCAGATTTACTGTAGAATTCCTCAGAAATTAAAGGGTACTTGTATCCAATGCAGTCGGCCAATACAGTAGAATTATGTCAATTTTCAAAAATTCATTAAAAATCATCCTGAGTAGTTGATGTACAACTTTCAACACATCCCCCCTCTGGGACACCTACTGTACCTGTGTGCCAGGTTTCATCCAGATTTACTGTAGAATTCCTCAGAAATTAAAGGGTACTTGTATTCAATGCAATACAGTCAATACAATAGAATTATGTCAATTTTCAGAAATTCATTAAAAATCATCCTGAGTAGTTGATGTCCAACTTTCAACACATCCCCCCTCTGGGACACCTACTGTACCTGTGTGCCAAGTTTCATCCAGATTTACTGTAGAATTCCTCAGAAATTAATGGAAACATTTATTCAATCTAATACAGCCAATGCACTACAATTGTGTCAATTTTCAAAAATTCATTAAAAATCATCCTGAGTAGTTGATGTACAACTTTCAACACATCCCTCCTCTAGGACACCTACTGTACCTGTGTGCCAGGTTTCAGCCAGATTTACTGTAGAATTCCTCAGAAATTAATGGGTACTTGTATCCAATGCAGTCGGCCAATACAGTAGAATTATGTCAATTTTCAAAAATTCATTAAAAATCATCCTGAGTAGTTGATGTACAACTTTCAACACATCCCCCCTCTGGGACACCTACTGTACCTGTGTGCCAAGTTTCATCCAGATTTACTGTAGAATTCCTCAGAAATTAATGGAAACATTTATTCAATCTAATACAGCCAATGCACTACAATTGTGTCAATTTTCAAAAATTCATTAAAAATCATCCTGAGTAGTTGATGTACAACTTTCAACACATCCCTCCTCTAGGACACCTACTGTACCTGTGTGCCAGGTTTCAGCCAGATTTACTGTAGAATTCCTCAGAAATTAATGGGTACTTGTATCCAATGCAGTCGGCCAATACAGTAGAATTATGTCAATTTTCAAAAATTCATTAAAAATCATCCTGAGTAGTTGATGTACAACTTTCAACACATCCCCCCTCTGGGACACCTACTGTACCTGTGTGCCAATTTTCATCCAGATTTACTGTAGAATTCATCAGAAATTAAAGGAAACTTATATTCAATTCAATACAGTCAATACAATAGAATTATGTCAATTTTCAAAAATTCATTAAAAATCATCCTGAGTAGTTGATGTACAACTTTCAACACATCCCTCCTCTGGGACACCTACTGTACCTGTGTGCCAATTTTCATCCAGATTTACTGTAGAATTCCTCAGAAATTAAAGGAAACTTATATTCAATTCAATACAGTCAATACAATAGAATTATGTCAATTTTCAAAAATTCATTAAAAATCATCCTGAGTAGTTGATGTACAACTTTCAACACATCCCTCCTCTAGGACACCTACTGTACCTGTGTGCGAATTTTCATCCAGATTTACTGTAGAATTCCTCAGAAATTAAAGGAAACTTATATTCAATTCAATACAGTCAATACAATAGAATTATGTCAATTTTCCAAAATTCATTAAAAATCATCCTGAGTAGTTGATGTACAACTTTCAACACATCCCTCCTCTAGGACACCTACTGTACCTGTGTGCCAGGTTTCAGCCAGATTTACTGTAGAATTCCTCAGAAATTAATGGGTACTTGTATCCAATGCAGTCGGCCAATACAGTAGAATTATGTCAATTTTCAAAAATTCATTAAAAATCATCCTGAGTAGTTGATGTACAACTTTCAACACATCCCCCCTCTGGGACACCTACTGTACCTGTGTGCCAGGTTTCAGCCAGTTTTACTGTAGAATTCCTCAGAAATTAAAGGGTACTTGTATCCAATGCAGTCGGCCAATACAGTAGAATTATGTCAATTTTCAAAAATTCATTAAAAATCATCCTGAGTAGTTGATGTACAACTTTCAACACATCCCCCCTCTGGGACACCTACTGTACCTGTGTGCCAGGTTTCAGCCAGATTTACTGTAGAATTCCTCAGAAATTAAAGGGTACTTGTATCCAATGCAGTCGGCCAATACAGTAGAATTATGTCAATTTTCAGAAATTCATTAAAAATCATCCTGAGTAGTTGATGTACAACTTTCAACACATCCCCCCTCTGGGACACCTACTGTACCTGTGTGCCAAGTTTCATCCAGATTTACTGTAGAACTCCTCAGAAATTAATGGAAACATTTATTCAATTCAATACAGTCAATACACTACAATTATGGAAATTTCAAAAATTCATTAAAAATCACCCATAATAGTTGAGGTCCAACTTTCAACACTTTCTTACTCTGGGCGTCCTACCGTACCTCTGGGCCAAGTTACATCTCAATTCACTGTAATCTTTATCAAAAATTGAAAGAACAATTCTATGTAAATGCTGGCTGTGTGACCTTTCAAAGTGACACTAAATAACATAACTCAGGCACATCAGGGAATAATCCAAAAGGCGGATTTATTAAACAAAAACAACATACAAAATATCTCTAACCCATACTACATAACCTAAAAAGAAACAAAGGGACACTTAGAAGCACAAGGAAACAATACTGAAAGGGCAAGAGACACAGTCCAAACACAATCCACAACTAAAATGCCAAAAGAACAAGTCATCCCACATAGCAGACGGGTCTTGCCTGGATCTGGTGTCAAGCCGGCACTGCTGGCTGACTTCTGGCATGGTAAGATGGCACTGTTTATGTGATGGCATGCCACATTTGGCCTGATTGGGTGAATGTGACATGTTGTATTGATTGATTGGTAATTTATTTCAACATGTGAACAATATACAAGTACATTTAGAAAAGAAATGAGAGAAAAAAAAATATACTATACAAATTACATACAAAAAAACATTCTGATTAATTTACATGTTGAAAGGGAGTGGGAAGAAGTATACACTTATTTAATCCCACCCCTGTCCCATAAATTATCAGTGAATATTTAGTCAGCTTCCTTACTGATATAATTTGTAATAAAAATAGTGAACAGATTTCTGATATACTATATACTATAATATCACATCATGAATTTTTTGTTTGTTTGTTTTTAAATAGAGACATTCACTTAATTTAAATATTTTCCTTTTCTTTATAGATCGAGAAGATCATATTTTTATAACTCTTTTTGAACAGTTTTATGTTTGGACATTGCTTTAATTCCATATTCAGTTTGTTCCATAGTTTCACTCCTTGAACAGAAACACAAAAGCCTTTTCTTGTAGTACGTACCTTCATTGTTTTGAAGTTACAAAAACCCCTTAAATTATAACTTCCTTCTTTCAAAAAAAACATACTCTGAATATTACCTGGCAGTTCTTTATTTTTTGCTTTGAATAGAATTTGTGCTGTTTGGAATTTCACTATATCGTCAATTTTCAATATTTCAGACTGCAAAAATAGTGAGTTTGTATGTTCCCTATAACCTGCATTGTGGATGATTCGAATTGCTTTCTTTTGAAGAGTAAAAAGTGAATGTAATGTGGTTTTATAGTTATTGCCCCAGACCTCTGCACAATAGCTTAAGTATGGTGAAACCAGTGAACAGTAGAGAATATGAAGTGATGTTCTGTCGAATACCTGTTTTGCCTTGTTTAGTACTGCAATGCTTCGTGATACTTTGGAATGAATATATCTTACGTGAGCTCTCCAGTTACGTTTTTCATCTATTATTACCCCCAGAAATTTATTTTCACTGACTCTTTCAATATCAACACCATTTATTTGAATCTTTGCATTTGTATTTAAACTACTATTTCCAAATAACATAAGTTTAGATTTATTCAAATTTAATGATAATTTGTTTTTATCAAGCCAGAAATTCACTTTACTTATTTCATTAGTCATATCCTCCAATAAATTCTGCAGATCATCACCAGAGCAAAAAATGTTTGTATCGTCAGCAAAGAGAACCATTTTTAATACTTTGGACACTTTACAGATGTCGTTAATGTACAAGTTGAAGAATTTTGGACCCAAAACTGACCCTTGGGGTACACCACAAGCAATGTCCATACATAAGGAGCAACCACCATTTATTTTCACAAACTGCTTTCTGTCACTTAAATAACTCCGGACCCAATCTAAAACTACCCCTCTGACACCATAACGTTCCAGTTTTCTTATTAATATATCATGATCTATAGTGTCAAATGCCTTTGTCAAGTCTATGAATAACCCAGCCATATGTTGCTTTTTGTCTATGGAATTTGTGATGTATTCTATTGAATCTAATAGTGCCGATGATGTTGATCTGCTTGATCTGAATCCGTACTGACTCTCAGTGAGTAGTTTATGTTTATCTATAAATTTTTCCAGTCTGTTTTTAAACAGTTTTTCAAGAACTTTTGAGAATTGGGGTAGTAAAGAGACAGGCCTGTAGTTTGTGAAATGGTGTTTGTTTCCAGATTTGTATAGAGGTATAACTTTTGCTATTTTCATTCTGTCTGGAAATCGACCAGTTTGAAATGATAAATTACAGATGTATGTAAATGGTTTTATAATAGCCTCAATGACTCTTTTAACCACTATCATATCAATATCATTACAATCCAAAGATTTGTGATTTTTACATTTTTTGACAATTTCAAGAACTTCATTTTCATCAACGGCTGTGAGAAACATAGAATATGGATTTCTGTCAATCAGTGTATCGGGTTTTTCCTGTGCTTTCCCAGGATGAGTGATTGTTCTTGCTAAATTTGGTCCAGCAGTTACAAAGAATTCATTGAGACTATTTGCCACAACATCCATATTGTATTCTTCATGGTCATTACAAATGAAATACTTGGGATAGTTCTTTTGTCCAGTCCCACATTTTATAACACTGTTCAGGATTTCCCATAATCTTTTATTATTATTTCTATTTATATCTAATTGCTTCTTATAGTATTCCTTTTTACTAAATCTAAGTATATTAGTTAACCTATTTTTATATCTTTTGTATCTGATTTCAGCATCTTTAGTTCTCGTTCTTAAGAACTCTCTGTATAGAGCATTTTTCTTTATACATGCATTTTGCAGACCTTTTGTTATCCATGGACAGTCCATATATTTCTGTTTCCTACTATATTGCTTTATTGGACAGTTGGTATTGTACAGTAATGTAAATATTCTAAGGAATTTATTATAAGCACTATTAACGTCCTGTTCCTGATATACTTCACCCCAGTTTTCCTTCAATAAATCTTTTTTAAATGCATTCATTCTTTCTTCTGTTCTTACTCGTCTGTACTCTTTTTTACTGTCCATTTTATTGATCTTGTAATTCCTATCATAGATTGTAAAAATTGGAAGATGGTCACTTATGTCGTTAATCAGGAGTCCACTTACAGTCTTATTTTCAATGTCATTTGCAAAAATGTTGTCTATGAGAGTTGCACAATGTGATGTAATCCTGGTAGGTCTAGTAATTTTAGGGAATAGATTCATACAGTGCATTGTGTTTATAAATTCCTCAGTGGTTTTATGTTTATTTGGGTTTAGCAAATCAATATTGAAGTCTCCACAAATGAAAACTTTTTTGCGAGCTATTTCAATAAATGTTTCTTCTATCCAGTCTTTAAATGTCTCAATACTACTACCTGGAGCTCTGTATATACAGCTAATGATTACATTTTTACTTTTTTCTTTACAAATTTCAACTGTAATACATTCTAGTACATTATCAATCACCATCGTCATCTTTTCCACCACATTAAATTTCAAGGATTTGTCCACATACAAGGCCACTCCTCCTCCTCCTTTGTTTCGCCTAGTTATAAATGTGAATTCATAACCCTCCAGTTCAAAGTCTGTTCCTTTTTCCATATTGATCCAAGTTTCTGATAAGGCAATGACACTAAATGGATGTGAAAACTGGTTAAGATATTCTTTGATATGACTAAAATTAGCATAGAGACTTCTACAGTTAAAGTGGATAATTGATAATTTATTCTCAGTTTTAATCCTCTGATTGTAGTCTTTATTTGTATAGTAGCAGCAATTGTTATTGTTAGATGAGAAAAAGTTGTTGTCTGGATCTATTTCATATTCCAAGTCGTGTGTATTGTGATCCATATAGTTAAATGTTTTCAGTTCCAATTGATCATATTCTGCAACTGTCTGACTGATGCAGCTGATTCTTCCAGATGTATCTGAGTTCTTCCTTCCAGTGTGTGTCATAAGTGAGTGTGTGGTTGTCTGTTACCTTGTTTGCCGTCCAGATCGTGTTGCTCACTGATATTTTTCGAGATCCGCCATATTTTTAATGGTCAGAACTTTGGCTTCCTCTGGTGATCCGTTTAGTTTAATGAATATTTTGCAGTTCGTCGTCCAAGTGCCTTGGATTTTTCCCAGCTTCTTAAGGTGTCGCGCTTTTTTGGCTATTTCAGCGTTGTGTTTGGTTAGATGTTCATTGATAAAGACATTAGATCCTTTTAATTTTCTTCCTTGTTTCAGCAGCGTAATCTTGTGCTTTCGATTTACAAACCTTAATATAATAGCCGGTATGTTGCCGTTCCTCCTGGGAAGAGGGTGGCATGCTTCGACAGAGTTACAGTCCAGGGCAATCCCTTTGGACCGCAGGAAAGCAGCCACCTGTTGTTCTGTGGAGCTAATGTCAAGCTCTCCAGGTTCCTCGTTGCTGTCAGCGGTCACCGCCTGAGCGTATGACCGGGGTTTAATATGGAGCCCAGTGATGATGACGTCGTTTATCCTGGAGTATTGTTCCAGGTCAGCGACCTTACTTTCCAGGTATGCAATCTTTTTATCTTTTTCGGCATTTTGGATGCGGAGGAGCTTTACCTCCTCCACAATTTCAATGATATTTTTCTGCTGCAACCTGATAGTAGAAATTTCCTCCATTATGAAGTCAAGGGACTTTTTAATGTCCTCGACTTCCTCAGCTGTCGGTGTCCTCTTCGGCCCCATTTTATCTGGTTACCCTGGTAGCAGGTTCGGTCAGCTGATTCCTCAGTCAGCTGTTAGCCTGGTAACGCGTTGGCTAGCCTGCAATTACCTCGTTAACTCCGTTAGTCCAGTCCAATATCCTGTATCAAAGTCGTAATCCAGACAGGGTTGTACCAAAAGTTCCAACAATGTGAGTAGTCTTTGCTCCAGAAATTGATGGCCAAATTTCAAAAATCCACAGGACACGATCAAAACACAACTTCCAAACAAATGGCAAACAGGAAGTATAGAGCACTTTGAGTAATATGGGTGAGTAAAAAAGTGCTGTATAAGAATCAGTCCATTCACTGTCTGAACAGAGTTTCGTCATGTTACTTTTGCACTATTATGTTCCAGCACATGTTGTTATTACATGGCTTACATGGCTAAGGTACACATTAGGCTGACATCTGGGGCCAGAGCTGAAACTGTTCTGGGCCAGCACAGGGCCAGCAGTGTGTCTGCAACTGGCCTTGTGCTGGCTCATGTGTGGGCCACCTCTGGTAAACCAGATCTGGGCCACCATAGGGCCATCATTCTTTGCGGTACGCAGGCCATGTGTAAGCACATTGTGTGGGACAGATCCAGGCCATACCAATTTTGCTATGTGGGAGGAATTATGTAAAAATAGAAACATCATAAAAATGAAAATGAACATACAGTAAAATGTACTGAAAAGAACATCAGTATGGCCATCATTATTTGCTTGGAAAGTCTAAAGTTCCATGGCTTTGAACAGCCAGAGAACGCAATGCCCAGCTTAGAGCGACTAAAAGTAACTTCTTTTAACATTCTGTCATTCTGCTTCTATATCAAAAATCCACTAAAAATAGTCATTTGAAAAAAAATATTCGCCACTTTTCATCAGTTTGGGTTCCTCTGTTTATAGCAATTTTTAGAAAAGAACCCAATACCTTTGTCACTATACAGTTGTACAGTGAGATACAGAGCATCTCCTACTCATTGCAAACATGCTGGGAGGGTGGCTCTATCCGCCTTAGTGCAGCTGCTGTACCATACTGTGATGCAGTAAGTTAGTAGGCTCTCAATGGGCGAGTGGTGGAAGGGTGAGCTGTAGTCCACAAAGAGCATTCTGGCGTAGCTCTGCCGCTGTTCTAGGTGACTCAGCACCGAGTGGAGGGTGATGGCATCTTCTGTGAATCTGTTTGCACGGTATGCAAACTGGTGGGGGTCGAATTCTGGGGGGAGGTAATCCTTGGTGTGCTGAAGGACTAGTTTCATGATTACCGGTGTGAGGGCCACAGGGCAATAATAGTTCAGGCTGGTGATGGGAGACTTCTTTGGTACTGGGATGATTGTGGCTGATTTTAGACAGGATGGGATGGCTGCTTCATCCAGTGAGAGGTTGAAGATTCTGGTGGAGATGAGGGTGAGCTGGTGGGCACATGGTCTTAGCACTTTACCACGTATTCCGTCTGGACGCCTTCCTGGGGTTCACTGCTAGGAACACTCATCTGACATCGTGCTCCGTTACAGTGAATGGAGCGGTGCAGGAACCAGGTGAGGATGAGGATGGGAGCAGGGCTGAGGCAGATGAATGCTGCTGTTGTGGTGTTTCAAAGCGGGCAAAGAAGCTGTTTATGTCCTCTGCTAGCTGCACACTCAGGTTTTCTGTTTTCACAGTTCTGCCTCTGTGGTTTATGATGTCTATTATTCCATGCCATGTGTTGTTGCTGGACAGGTGGGACCCCTTTTCAGGTCAGCTCGAGCAGACCTGTACAGAGCTCTGTCAACAGACCTACAGGGAGTGCAGAATTATTAGGCAAGTTGTATTTTTGAGGAATAATTTTATTATTGAACAACAACCATGTTCTCAATGAACCCAAAAGACTCATTAATATCAAAGCTGAATGTTTTTGGAAGTAGGTTTTTTTTTTTTTTTTTTTTAGTTATTTTAGGGGGATATCTGTGTGTGCAGGTGACTATTACTGTGCATAATTATTAGGCAACTTCACAAAAAACAAATATATACCCATTTCAATTATTTATTTTTACCAGTGAAACCAATATAACATCTCCACATTCACAAATATACATCTCAGAATCAGAATCAGAATCAGAATCGTGTTTATTGGCCAAGTACAGTGGGGCAAAAAAGTATTTAGTCAGCCACCGATTGTGCAAGTTCCCCCAGCTAAAATGATGACAGAGGTCATTAATTTGCACCAGAGGTACACTTCAACTGTGAGAGACAGAATGTGAAAAAAAAATCCATGAATCCACATGGTAGGATTTGTAAAGAATTTATTCGTAAATCAGGGTGGAAAATAAGTATTTGGTCAATAACAAAAATAGAACTCAATACTTTGTAACATAACCTTTGTTGGCAATAACAGAGGTCAAACGTTTACTATAGGTCTTTACCAGGTTTGCACACACAGTAGCTGGTATTTTGGCCCATTCCTCCATGCAGATCTTCTCGAGAGCAGTGATGTTTTGGGGCTGTCGCCGAGCAACACAGACTTTCAACTCCCGCCACAGATTTTCTATGGGGTTGAGGTCTGGAGACTGGCTAGGCCACTCCAGGACTTTCAAATGCTTCTTACGGAGCCACGCCTTTGTTGCCTGGGCGGTGTGTTTTGGATCATTGTCATGTTGGAAGACCCAGCCTCGTTTCATCTTCAAAGTTCTCACTGATGGAAGGAGGTTTTGGCTCAAAATCTCACGATACATGGCCCCATTCATTCTGTCCTTAACACGGATCAGTCGTCCTGTCCCCTTGGCAGAAAAACAGCCCCATAGCATGATGTTTCCACCCCCATGCTTCACAGTAGGTATGGTGTTCTTGGGATGCAACTCAGTATTCTTCTTCCTCCAAACACGACGAGTTGAGTTTATACCAAAAAGTTCTACTTTGGTTTCATCTGACCACATGACATTCTCCCAATCCTCTGCTGTATCATCCATGTGCTCTCTGGCAAACTTCAGACGGGCCTGGACATGCACTGGCTTCAGCAGCGGAACACGTCTGGCACTGCGGGATTTGATTCCCTGCCGTTGTAGTGTGTTACTGATGGTGACCTTTGTTACTTTGGTCCCAGCTCTCTGCAGGTCATTCACCAGGTCCCCCCGTGTGGTTCTGGGATCTTTGCTCACCGTTCTCATGATCATTTTGACCCCACGGGATGAGATCTTGCGTGGAGCCCCAGATCGAGGGAGATTATCAGTGGTCTTGTATGTCTTCCATTTTCTGATGATTGCTCCCACAGTTGATTTTTTCACACCAAGTTGCTTGCCTATTGTAGATTCACTCTTCCCAGTCTGGTGCAGGTCTACAATACTTTTCCTGGTGTCCTTCGAAAGCTCTTTGGTCTTGGCCATGGTGGAGTTTGGAGTCTGACTGTTTGAGGCTGTGGACAGGTGTCTTTTATACAGATGATGAGTTCAAACAGGTGCCATTCATACAGGTAACGAGTGGGGGACAGAAAAGCTTCTTACAGAAGACGTTACAGGTCTGTGAGAGCCAGAGATTTTCCTTGTTTGAGGTGACCAAATACTTATTTTCCACCCTGATTTACAAATAAATTCTTTACAAATCCTACCATGTGAATTCATGGATTTTTTTTTCACATTCTGTCTCTCACAGTTGAAGTGTACCTCTGGTGCAAATTACTGACCTCTGTCATCATTTTAAGTGGGGGAACTTGCACAATCGGTGGCTGACTAAATACTTTTTTGCCCCACTGTATATGTGCAGACACATACAGGGAATTTGGTTCCGGTAGATGGTGGCTCTCAAGCACAGCAATGTAAATCTCACACACACACACACACACACACACACACACACACACACACACACACACACACACACACACACACACACACACACACACACAAGTGTCTATATATACACATTATACATACATACACAAAGCTATGTAAACCAACTATAAATAACGAATCTAACCTTATATACATAAAATACAGAAATGAATGAGGTGGAATGAATACTACAAAATGTACATAAGGTGCAGTTGCAGTCTGGCAGTGGGAGCAGTGTGACAGGTCAACTGTTAAGAAGGGAGATGGCGAGGGGAAAGAAACTGTTCCTGTGTCGGGTGGTCCTGGTCTGCAGGCTTCTGTACCGTCTGCCAGAGGTCAGCAGATCAAAAAGTCTGTGTGCAGGGTGTGAGGGGTCTGCGATGATTTTCCCTGCCCGTTTCCTGGTTCTTGAGAGGTACAGATCCTGGATGGAGGGCAGGGGGGGCGCTGATGATCCTTTCTGCTGCCCGTACAGTCCGCTGCAGTCTGCTCCTGTCCTGTTTAGTGGCTGCTCCATACCAGACTGTGATGGAGGAGCACAGGACAGACTCAATGACCGCAGTGTAGAACTGGATCAGCAGCTCCTGTGGAAGACTGTACTTCCCCAGTTGTCTCAGGAAGTACATCCTCTGCTGGGTCTTTTTGAGGATGGAGTTGATGTTGGTCTCCCACTTCAGGTCCTGGGAGATGGTTGTACCCAGGAACTTGAAGATCTTCACAGTCGACACAGGGCTGTCTGATATGGTGAGGGGGAGCAGAGTTGAGGGATGTCTCCTGAAGTCCACTGTCATCTCTACAGTCTTAAGAGTGTTCAGCTCCAGATTGTGCTGACTGCACCAGAGTACCAGCCGCTCAACTTCCTGCCGGTATGCAGACTCATCACCATCTTGAATGAGGCCAATGACAGTGGTGTCATCTGCAAACTTTAGGAGTTTGACAGCAGAGTTATTGGAGGTGCAGTCGTTAGTGTAGAGGGAGAACAGTAGTGGTGAGAGGACACATCCTTGAGGGCACCAATACTGAGGGACCGGGTTTCAGAGGTGATCTCCCCCAGCCTCACTTGTTGCTTTCTGTCTGTCAGGAAGCTGGTGATCCACTGACAGGTAGCTGGTGACACGCTGAGCTGGGAGAGTTTGGAGGAAAGAAGTTCAGGCACAATGGTGTTAAAAGCCGAACTAAAGTCCACAAACAGGACCCTGGCATAAGTTCCCGGGCAGTCAAGGTGTTGCAGGATGTAATGCAGCCCCGTGTTCACTGCATCATCCACTGACCTGTTTGCCCGGTAGGCAAACTGCAGAGGGTCCAGCTGGTGGCCTGTAATGTCTTTCAGATGGGCTAACACCAGTCGTTCGAAGGATTTCATGACCACAGACGTCAAGGCGACAGGTCTGTAGTCATCCAGTCCTGTGATGGTGGGTTTCTTGGGAACAGGGATGATGGTGGAGTGTTTGAAGCAGGAGGGAACTTCACACAGCTCCAGGGATCTGTTGAAGATGCGAGTAAAGATGGGAGCCAGCTGTTCAGCACAGGTTTTGAGGCAGGAGGGTGAGACGCCATCTGGTCCGGGGGCTTTCCTGGGCTTCTGTTTCTGGAATAGTCGGCTCACATCCTGAGTGTGTATTCTTAGTTTCAGGGAGGAGGAAAGGGGGGTGAGAGGTGTGGTGGAGGTCGTTGAGTCTGGGTTGGAGAGGGTGGTGGTGGTCGTTGAGTCTGGATTGGGGAGGGTGGGGGTGGTCGTTGAGTCTTGATTGGGGAGGGGCAGGGTGAAGGGGGGAGAGGTGGAAGGTGTGTTGGGGGTCAATGTCTGAAGCAATGTCCCTGGGGAGGGGAGGGTGGGGCGTGGGAGTCTGTCCGTCTCAAACCTGCAATAGAAAGTGTTTAACTCGTTGGCCAGGTCTTTGTTTGCTTCAATAGTGGGTGGGGGGCGTCTGTAGCTGGTGATTTCCTGCAGGCCCCTCCACACTGACGCAGGGTCGTTGGCTGAGAGCCGTTCTTCCAGCTTCTGGGAGTAGATCCTTTTAGCTGCTTTGATCTCCTTGGTCAGTGTGTTCCTGGCTTGCTTGTACAGGACCCTGTCACCACTCCTGTAAGCGTCCTCCTTGGCCTTGCGAAGATGTTGGAGTTTAGGAGTGAACCATGGTTTATTGTTGTTGTATGTGCAAAAGGTCTTTGTTGGCACACACACGTCTTCACAGAAACTGATGTATGATGTCACAGTGTCCGTGAGCTCATCTAGGTTCTCAGATGCAGCTTCAAAAACAGTCCAATCAGTGGAGTCAAAACAGTCCTGCAGTTCCTGCTTTGCTGCGTTAGTCCACTTCTTCACAGTTTTGACTACAGGCTTGGCACGTTTGAGTTTTTGCCTATAAACTGGAATAAGATGGACCATGCAGTGATCAGAATGTCCCAAAGCTGCCCGGGGCACAGAGCGATAGGCATCTTTTAGAGTGGTGTAGCAGTGATCCAGTATGATGTTGTCCCTGGTGGGGCAGTCTATATGCTGTCTGTATTTAGGGAGTTCGTAGTTTAGGTTTGCTCTGTTAAAATCCCCAAGAATAATTGTAAAGGAATCCGGGAATTTCCTCTCCAGGGTAGTAATCTGGTCAGCCAGCTCGCACAGTGCGTTGTTCGCGTTGGCCTGTGGAGGGATGTAAACTCCGACCAGCATGAAGGAAGAAAACTCCCGCGGTGAATAAAAAGGTTTACAGTTGATGAGAAAACTTTCCAAGTGTGGGCTGCAGTGTTTCTGTAACACTGTGACATCAGTACACCAACCTTCATTAATGTAGAAGCAGACTCCACCACCCTTTGTTTTCCCTGAGAGCTCTGTTTCGTGGTCCGCCCGGTGAAGTTGGAAGCCCGGCAGATGTAAGACAGCGTCTGGGACTCGCTCCCTGAGCCAGGTTTCAGTGAAGCAGAGGGCAGCAGAGCGTGCAAAGTCCTTGTTAGTCCGGTTTAAGAGCAGTAATTCGTCGACTTTGTTTGGAAGAGAGCGGAGATTCGCGAGGTGAATGGAGGGGAGTGCCGTGCGGAATCCTCGCCGACATTCAAAAACAAAACAACAACAAATCAGCGACCAATATAGCCACCTTTCTTTGCAAGGACACTCAAAAGCCTGCCATCCATGGATTCTGTCAGTGTTTTGATCTGTTCACCATCAACATTGCGTGCAGCAGCAACCACAGCCTCCCAGACACTGTTCAGAGAGGTGTACTGTTTTCCCTCCTTGTAAATCTCACATTTGATGATGGACCACAGGTTCTCAATGGGGTTCAGATCAGGTGAACAAGGAGGCCATGTCATTAGTTTTTCTTCTTTTATACCCTTTCTTGCCAGCCACGCTGTGGAGTACTTGGACGCGTGTGATGGAGCATTGTCCTGCATGAAAATCATGTTTTTCTTGAAGGATGCAGACTTCTTCCTGTACCACTGCTTGAAGAAGGTGTCTTCCAGAAACTGGCAGTAGGACTGGGAGTTGAGCTTGACTCCATCCTCAACCCGAAAAGGCCCCACAAGCTCATCTTTAATGATACCAGCCCAAACCAGTACTCCACCTCCACCTTGCTGGCGTCTGAGTCGGACTGGAGCTATCTGCCCTTTACCAATCCAGCCACGGGCCCATCCATCTGGCCCATCAAGACTCACTCTCATTTCATCAGTCCATAAAACCTTAGAAAAATCAGTCTTGAGATATTTCTTGGCCCAGTCTTGACGTTTCAGCTTGTGTGTCTTGTTCAGTGGTGGTCGTCTTTCAGCCTTTCTTGCACTGAACATAAGTTCCCTGCAATTTCTGAAGAATATTACAGTAAATCTGGCTGAAACTTGGCCCAGACGTACAGCAGGTTTCCCGGAGGAGGGATGTGTTGAAAGTTGGACCTCAACTACTCAGGATGATTTTTAATGAATTTCTGAAATTTCCATAATTGTAGTGTATTGGCCGACTGCATTGGATACAAGTACCCATTAATTTCTGAGGAATTCTACAGTAAATCTGGCTGAAACCTGGCACACAGGTACAGTAGGTGTCCTAGAGGAGGGATGTGTTGAAAGTTGTACATCAACTACTCAGGATGATTTTTAATGAATTTTTGAAAATTGACATAATTGTAGTTTATTGGCCGACTGCATTGAATACAAGTACCCTTTAATTTCTGAGGAATTCTACAGTAAATCTGGCTGAAACCTGGCACACAGGTACAGTAGGTGTCCCAGAGGGGGGATGTGTTGAAAGTTGTACATCAACTACTCAGGATGATTTTTAATGAATTTCTGAAAATTGACATAATTCTATTGTATTGACTGTATTGAATTGAATATAAGTTTCCTTTAATTTCTGAGGAATTCTACAGTAAATTTGGATGAAACGTGGCACACAGGTACAGTAGGTGTCCCAGAGGGGAGATGTGTTGAAAGTTGGACATCAACTACCCAGGATGATTTTTAATGAATTTTTGAAAATTGACAAAATTCTACTGTATCGGCTGACTGCATTGGATACAAGTACCCTTTAATTTCTGAGGAATTCTACAGTAAATCTGGCTGAAACCTGGCACACAAGTACAGTAGGTGTCCCAGAGGGGGGATGTGTTGAAAGTTGGACATCAACTACTCAGGATGATTTTTAATGAATTTCTGAAAATTGACATAATTGTATTGTATTCATTCATTCATTCATTCATTTATTTATTCATTTTCAGGCACAACAAATACCTATATTGAACATAAAATACACAAAACAAAAAACAAAACTTGCCTGAAAAAGGAGTGGGACTAAGAAAACTTATTAAATCCCACCCCTATACTCACTCATCAACAAAAAAAAACAATAAACTTCCCGCAGCTACGCCCATCATTGCATACAGACCCATCAACAGCCCCGGGCAGATACAAGCATCTAAGCGGCAGCTCGCAACCAACAATTAGAGCCTTCATAACTGAATACAGAATATATAAATTATAAATTGCATTACCACAGGTAACAGGCAGTAATAACTACAAGTAACAGACACACATACATATACATACATATATATCTACACACACAAGTACATATATGTACATACATACGCACACTTTATTTTTTATTTTTTATTTTGGAATCCATACCAGCAATGGTAAGAGGACAGACATTACAGAGCACACTAAAACCCATCATTGAGTATACTGTGACCAGACCAACTGTTTGTAGAGAAATTTAAATCTATGAATATTTTTGCATTGTTTCAATTGTAAACTCAGACTGTTCCAGATTTTCACACCACATACAGACACACAAAAGCCTTTACGGGTTGTTCGAGTTCTGGGTAATTTGAATTCTCCAAAGCCTCTCACATTATAAACCTTTTCTCGAATTTCAAATCTAGTTTGTAAATTTGCCGGTAAAAGTTTAGTAAAAGCTTTATACAAAATTATGGATGTATTGTAATTAACCAGATCCTGGAATTTAAGTAACTTTGCCTGAAGAAAGAATTTGTGAGTATGATCTAGATAACCAGCCTTGTGAATAATATGCAGTGCTCGTTTCTGTACTGTGACTAATGGATTAGTTGTATTTTTATATGTATTTCCCCACACTTCCACACAATATGTAAGATATGGAAGAACCAGGGTACAGTACAGAGTACGAAGTGCATCTTTATCAAGGAATTGTTTCACTTTGTTCAAAACTGCGAGGCTTCTGGAAATGTTGGTTTTTATGTGTCTGACGTGGGGTTTCCATGAAATTTTGTTATCAATTATAACTCCCAAAAATTTGTTTTCACTCACATTATCAATTGGTACACCTTCAATGATAATTGGTAATTCTATATTATATTTTAAATTACCAAAAAACATTGCTTTAGTTTTATTTATATTTAATGATAATTTATTTATGTCCATCCATTTTTTTATTAATTTTAGCTCCCTGTTTACAGTCATTACAAGATCAGTATAATTATCGCTACTGAAAAATATGTTGGTGTCATCTGCGAACAGTATGAGTTTAAGTACTTGAGAAACATCAAAAATATCATTTATGTATACATTGAAAAGTTTTGGTCCCAACACTGACCCTTGGGGAACACCACATGTAATACCAAGTTTCTCTGAATGGTAATGCCCTATGCTAACATATTGTTCCCGACCTGTTAGGTAACTTTTTAACCAGTTACCAGCTTTCCCTCGAATACCATATCTTTCCAATTTATCCAGTAAAATTGAGTGATTGATTGTGTCGAAGGCCTTTTTGAGGTCAACAAAAATACCAACTGCATATTTATTTTTATCCAGTGTATCAGTAATTTCTTCTACTGCCTCAATTATCGCCATTGAAGTGGTTCTTTGCGTTCTGAAACCATACTGACCAACATTTATTATTTGATGTTTTTCAAGGAATTTTTCTAATCTTGAATTAAAAAGTTTTTCTAGAATTTTTGAGAATTGAGGCAGTAGAGAAATAGGCCTATAATTGGTAAAACTGTGTTTGTCATTACTTTTATATAGTGGTATTACTTTCGCAATTTTCATTTTGAGTTGTGTTGAGTTGAGTTGATGGAGTGGATATTTGTGTCACCTCCTGGATAAGAGGATACTTTGGGAGCTTGCTTATATTGTCACACCAAGACAAAATTGCAAACCAGCGCTCCAAAATATGGATGTCACGTTGATGTTATCACCCTGTCAGGTTAAACTAAGCTTTGACCTGCAGATGTGAAGGAAATTTCTTGCTTAGAAGCCATGCAATCCCCCAGACACCCTCCACTGGCTTTGTACTTAATTAGGTTTCCTCTTATCTCATTAATTTTCACTTTACATCCTCCAATCTGTGTGTAAAGGAGCACTGAGTGAAGTTGGAAGATTTCATTTTCACATTTTTTGTCATATTGGCTGTGGTGGGGAAAGAAAGACCGCTTAACTATTTGTTTTTTGTTTTGTTTTCTGATTGATGCAGTATTTCCTGCTCAATTAGTGCTTCAATGTCATATTCAAACACGTTTTTTTTCTAGCACCTCGTCTCACAAATGATTTCCTAGGAAAGACTTTTTTTTTTCCTTCGCTAGTCTATCAAGACAAGAATGCTGTACGCTTGACTTCGTCCGGTGCATAGGAAATCAATTTGGTAGGTGTTAAATATGCAGGGCTGCATTTGCATAATTATTTCATTGGCTATCACCTGTGCTGTGTCTGTGAATAGAGATACATGATGTGGATTACAGAGTTGCTATGGCAACTTCCCACATCACTTCTAATTATCAGGCCAGAGATTTTTCAAGATGGGATGCGGCTATAGTTCGTTTTTATAAGTCTCTCTCTATTGTCAGTAACATAATGAGTATGTGCCAAACACAAAGAAAACATCCTTTACAGATTTTCCACTTTAAAAATGAAAAAAAAAAACAACAACAAAAAAACAACAACAACAACAACACAAAAACCTAAAACTGTCGTACTGATTCACTTACGTAGGAGAGCTTTTGAAAGAAAATGGTTTTTTTTCAAGGCCAATTAAGATCTCAAGCTACCACATTTTTGTACACTGGACAGACACAAAGTATTAACATACACTCCCTGGACAATTCATTAGGCCCATGCTTTCACATTGTTTCCATCATATTGTAACCTTGCCATCTGAATGTGGTACCTGGTGTGGTCTTCTGCTGCTGTACATCCAAACAATGTGTTGTGCATTCAGAGATGCTCTTATCCATACCTTGGGTGTATCAAGGGGTCATTTCAGTTATTGTTGCTTCCTTATCAGCTAAAAGCAGACCGGCTATTCTTCTCCGACCTCTGGCATTTCCATCCAGAGAACTGCCACTCTCTGGATATTTTCTCTTTTATAGAACATCAGAATATCACCGTATCACCGGCACTTAAATCATCTTTCTTCTTCATTCTGGTACTTCAGCAGATCGCCTTAACCATGTCTGCATGCCTAGATACACTGGGAGTGTAGACTTGGTGCCGTATGAATGGCTGATTAGATATTTGCATTAATGAGCAGTTGAACAGGTGTGCCTAATAAAGTAAGCGTATACAGGCTAATGCAATTCGCAGGCTTCCCGCTGACTTTGTGTGTTTGCTGATTAGCTTTTGGACAGCTACATGGCTCGGTGTCTGTCTGCCATAGTTAGAATCAGGTTTGATTGCACTCAAAACCAAAGTCGAAGGTCATATAACCAAAACAGTCACTGAAATACAGTAGATCCCTAAAGTGCTGATGCTTAGTCCTCTAGTCCTGGCACAATTACACACATCATCTAATAACTGTATATATGTATATTCATTTTTTTGTTTGTTTGTTTGCTTAATGCAGTTTATTTGAGCATGCTATCCTCATGTGTATAGACGGATGTTTTGGGTCATTTGAATTAGCTGATTGTATAAGCATTATTTTCTTGCATTACATTAAGCTAGGTTAACCCATGAATAATCGCCTCACTGCTTAAATGAGATTTCATCTGCTTTCATGCCACCAATCCCGTACTTTCGACGCATGCCGCAGGGATCCTGGGTTCGCATCTAGTAATCTGATCATTAGCAGCTCAGAATATTTAACATTACTAATTTGCACAAAGCTTGATTCCGTTTGCTGATGTGTAATGTTGATCAAGCACATTTCTATGGCTAACCTTCACATAATCTGAGATACGGATCTAATGTAATAACTCACATTTCAACAGACTTTACATCTAAATGTTGACGTGCATGAGTACTGAAAGCTTAATATTTAGGGTCTTAATTCTAATCAGAAGGAAAATTTCATTTTATACAGAGCAGCCAAACGTATTTTCAAATATGTGGTTTAAACTGACTCAGATTAAATTCATTTGCTTTCATCAGTAATTAAGTTACACTGACCACCTAAACCACCATGATGTATGGCATCCTTAGACTGTCTTGGTTTTTTTGTTTTTATCCTCTTTGGAGTAAAGAATCGATGTATTAATTAATTAGCTTATATATACACATTACATTATGGCACAGCAAAGGAAAGACTCCTACTTTCATTTCAAAATAAAGATCTATTTTTGTTTACTGACCAATTAGGCTCTGAGCCAATCTATTGTGGACCATGCGTGCAAGTTTGGATGCTTTTGGGATTTCCATTTCAGCTGTGTTGCTGGCTTTCTGTTTACAGCCCTAGATTTTAATGATGTTTGCCATGTGAGTGACTTTGTTGAAGTCTGCTTACACATATTCATTTATTTAAGTATTTCTGTAGAGCCCTCAGTGTAATTTATGTAGAGAAGCATGTATAGCACATATTTGATAGTTAACTCTAAATGTTATGGCTTGTTTTATTACCACACTGTAGGCACTATGAGGGAAAAGAGAGAGAGAGATAAGTGCTCGTGCTGTGGCTGCTTTGCGGTAATACCATAGTTATATGTTTCAGTATTTTCAGCTGTTTCACTAGTTTCTCAGTTTCATGACCTCTTGGCTAGAAACACAATAATTAGAGAAACCTGTTCGCACTATGAGACTGCTGAGCCCAGTTGTACAGGTTTGAAAATATACTGTAGGTGGGAGAAATTAATATGTAAGGTGTCTCAAAAACAATGGGAGTGAAGCCTTTATCCCAATCTGCTCCAGTTACTCAGTGGCTCATTGGAGGACTGAGGTGGTTTTGTAGGTTGTACTGCTCGCTTAAAACACGTGATTAGGGCCTAAATGGAGATTAATATGGATCAAAACACGTTAACCCGCTTTCCCTGCCATGTTTGCATATATGGATCATAAAACAGACTATCCATTACGTTATAATGCATTATGTTTTGTACTTCACGTCACAGTTAGAAGATGGTTGAAAGGCCAAGCTAACTTCTAGAACAGCAGCATATTAGCATACAGTATAGCATACTTTGTATGTAGCTATATTCAAGAACAATAAAGACAGATGGAGGATTAAAAAAAGAGGGAAGATGCCACAGACACATCAAGAATGTGACATAAATAACAATAAGACTCCGTCCATACAGTTCACAGGCTTTCTGCTGACCTTGCATGCTTGCTTTTTATTATTAAACTATTAGTGTGTCTTAATGATGGTGAGTGCATGTATATGTATACTAGCCAACACTAGTTCTTGCTATATATCGTATAGCCTAAGCACTTTACATGTAGTTAAATATTTCTAACTGTGATGCAGTCGCAGATAATAAATGCAGTAAAAACACATTTTTAATATAGGCCCAGTGTCAGTCCTTGACCATAGTTTACTTGTTTTGAATATTTTTAAGAAAAATCAGTTAAGGGCTGTTTATTCAGTCTCTTTAAAAATTTTATCATTTGTTTATTAGCCTTCTGCCTTCCTGCTTTACAAGAAAGAGCTCAAGGACAAAGCACAGACTTTATTAGGACCAATGAGCTCATTTTTGGAAGGGCAAAGGCAACCAGGCAATACAGCAAACTTTTATTTTTCTTACAGCAGTAATCAGAGTTGCTGTGTAGTTTTGTTGTAACCTTTAAAAGCTTTCAAACTACCAGTATTGTAACGCTATTAAGTGCTGCAGATTTTAAAATAATACCTTGATGAATCTAGCCAAGCAGCTTCTTTTAACCACAAACACTGAATTTGTTTCTAACAAGCAGGCCTTTCACAATTCAAGGCCTTTATCCTTCAATCATTCCATTACACCTGGCTGAGAATACACAGCTTACAGTAAGTCGACTGTGCTTTCTCAATTTAGAAGACATATTACACCATTCATCCTTTCTTTAAACAGCTCCCTGTGTTATCTTTTTAAACTGGGCACTTTTCTTGATTTCAATTCACCTCCACTATCTCAAAAGATCAAGAAATTCCTGCTCCATTTGTTTACACTCAGCCAGGGCTAGTTTATATTTTCCAGTCTCTTTGAATGTTTGTGATCCGACCCCAACTCTTTTATACCCACTGCTGATCCTTCTAAGAAATTATATTTCGCAGCATAGAAAAATTGATCTGGTCTGTAAAGTAAGTAGTACTCCTCTTAACAGTTCGCTTTCAGTAAGCCCACTGTGCTTTCTGTATTTGATCTGCTGCGTGTAGTAAGCTTATTTCAAAGACAAACAAAAGGGAAAGATCACAGGCAAAGTTATCTTTGAAAAATGGAAGCAATGCCAAAACACAGCCACTTTTCTGAGGACTAAAGCAAGCTAGTGTCACAAAACGGCCGGAGGCCGAGTACCAAAAATCAAACCCACGTGCAGAAAACCCAAAGCGGAGGCAGAGGAAAGGGTTTAACAAAGGTTTATTAACTAGCACAAAATTGACGTTTACAATAATACTTGACTTAAGGCTTGACACATGGGGCGTGAGGGTCTTGGCCAGGGGAGAGGGATAAGCAAGGGGACAGGTCCAAGAAAGCAACGGCAGCTGGCTGGTGATTAGGTACGCACTGGAAGAGAGGAGAGCAGTGTTTGAGCGGTAGCCAATGAGGAGTTCTGGAGAGGGTGGAAGCTATGGAAATCTTCGTCTTACTGTGCAGGTGGGAGGTGGAAGCGTTGAAGGAGAGGTGGTGCGGTCCAGGTGGGTTTGGTGGTGTGTGGCAGCTGTCCTGGGCGGTGAAGGTCCCGAGATGGTGTAAGGGCAGGAGGGCAGGCAGGTGAGGCAAGGAGATGATTCTGAAAGCAGGCGGGTTAACCAGATTTCCAAGATGAGTGGTTCAGTGTGATGGAATTTCCAGGAGTAAATAGGGTAGTTGACGAACTGGCGAGGAAACAGTGTCAGCAAGCAGCTTAAATCTCCAACCTGATTGCCTCAATCAGCTTCAGGTGAGGGAGGCTGCAGGCCCTGCCCATGGGTGGATACCAGGGAGGTCCAGACCTTCAGTGAAATTTTACAGCCACACACCCGGACCATGACAGATAGACCACTAAGCAGAGTTGACATCTATAGTTTTAGTTTGCTGAAAGGCTTTAAAAATGTGGCATGTTAATAGTGTGCCTCTAGGAGTCATACTGCCAGCTGTCCACCACTTTGCTCCAGATCTCAATAACAATAATAGCCAGATTGGTATATAATTATTATTAATATTACTTTAATCAAGAATGTCAAAATTTTGGTTTAAGACCAATTTCCAACAAAACTAAAGACAGCTGTATTTTGGTATTAGCATCAATTAGCAATTGATAACGTTCTACCATAACAGATTGAAAGGATCAGCATGTTAGCCGTGCATAATTTAGCATTTAACTAAGATATTCTATTCAATAACTGTGTCATTAGGAAAACTCCTCGGGGGGAAATCTATAAATGTTGCTGTGTTAGTCTCACAAATTTCCCATGATCAAACCTATGCATTCTTAAAGATTATATAACAGTGTTTTTAACAGATTATCAAAGAATGCTTACACTCTCACTCAGAATTTGGGTCATCTATTCCCGAGAGATGACGGCGCACAATAAAAATGAAAAGGCTTCTTTTTTGGTAATCTCCACAGAGTGGTGCTTGACAGCTACACTGGTGCACTGACAGAGTTAAAGTTAAGTGTTCATTTCCTAATTCTGAATATAAATTCAAAGAATGGAAAGGAAATCAGTTAAAATTAGAGGAAGTGGATACAAAAAAAGGGCTAAATGTGCATTTACCACATATTAACTTCTAGAAAGCAATGAATGCAAACTCACAAAATAATTTGTCTAAGTAGTTTTTATGAATTTACAATTATGATCAAACTAATTGCTGTCTCATATCATTTTCTCATGTATTATTTTGAGGGCCTGGCCTTGGTAATGGTAATGTGACTTCATGAAACTGGGATGTTGTACAAAGTGGAATAGTGTAGCTAACTTTCCAGGGCCCTAACACAGTGAGGTCCATGAAATTACTACAATGTTTATCTGTAATGGCTACTAAACACATGCATGCATACATATTTAAATATATCATTGTGGCAGACTATTTCCTGGATTTAAAGCAACATTAGGGCTTCCTGGAGTAAGTTGAATAATAATATTGGTTTGCAAACAGGATTTGCGAACTACAGTAAAGTCATTATGTTATGAAGCATTGAAATTGGGAAAATAAGAAAGCTGCCATGATTAAAGACGCTGGTTCATGTGTCTACAAACACAGTTTCCTAGTAGTGCTTCAGAATGCTTTAATATTGATATGTAACATGTAGGGTTGCCAACCGTCCCTTAAAATACGGAATCGTCCCGTATTTAGAAAAAAAAGTACACGTCCCGTATTGAGCTAATAAGGGACGCACTTTGTCCCGTAATACAGTGAGAATCAAAAGTAGTCTATAAATGTTAATGGAATTAACGCTTTGTTTGAAAACATAATTCCCAGCCCCTCTCCTGCTTTGTGACCAATGAGCTGACAGCACACTTATGACAATTCGAGTATGACAATTCAGATTACCGCTCATCTCATTGGTCGAGGAAAGGTCGCTTGCGGAGAAAATACCGGAAGACAACAGGTGACCACAACAAGAAGCATGGCCAACAGGGGAACAAACGCCGACACTGCGGTGCAAGTCTCGGACGACAGTACACCTAAAGCTGGGCAGACACTGTGCGATTTTTTCAGTCGCGATATTCAGCTCCTGCTCAAACTGCACGATTGACTCGCAGGGGTTAGAAGTTCATAGGTCACGATGCAGGTCTCACACTATACCGCCCGATGCTCTGATGCGACCTGAGAGCTCACCCTGTGCGTCCATAAAATGAAGGTTATAACAGAAAATCTGTCGCTCGCTCTGTCTTTCACTCACACAGACACGCACACCACCACCATCAACTTTGCTAAATTGCTAATGAAAAACATTGATCAGGCAGCTGTGATTGAGCAGCAGTGTAAATCCAACTATTTTCACGGTTGTTGTGGTCGTGATCATTTTGTGATGCCACATCGAAAAGGCTCGGATGAGCTTTCCAAAGTTCTACAAGTTGTGCCTCCGTCGCTTGTGTCCAGATCACACGCTGCACAGCCGTGCTGCGCCGTCTTTTTCACCAACGTTTACGTTTGCGCGTGAGCAGTGTGAGTGGCTGTGGTGAGATCCTCACGAGCGATTGATGATCGGGAGCTGGTCGTGAGGTGTTAATCACTTCTCGTTACCCCACGTATACTACACGACGCACGATGAAGGCCAAAATCGGTCCGATCACCAAAACGGTCGCACGACTCAAAAATCGTCTCAAAATGGGCCAAAAATCGCACAGTGTGAGCCCAGCATTAGAGCAGCAATGTTTGTTCCCCTCAGAGAAAGGGAAGAATGGGAAAAGGAAAACACCTGGCTGGAAAAAGTTAATATGGGCATGTGCAGTGAATATCAGCGCTATGTGGCCAGAAGTGTGATAATATAATTTATTTTGTGTAATAAACAACTGCAAGGATAGATGATTACAACAAATAGATGACTAATACATAAAAGTAATACATAGGTGAATAATGATGATGAGTTATGATGCGTAATCATGGGAACAAGCGGGTTTACAAACAGGAGCAGCTGATTAGCATTAGAAAAGCTGAAATAATACCTCAGCTGAAGCCAATTGTACTAAATGCACTAAATATGCACTGTTACAAGAATATTTTTCTTTCTATTGTTTTCTATTATTTTAAGTTAAGCAGGACAAAGTTCTTTTAAAGAAAGATTTACTTATATTCTCAAAAGTTAAGCATGACAGGCTTCTGTTTAAGAAAGAGACCTGTTTTATGTGTTAATGTTGTCATTTTGAGCTAAAAATAAATGGCTAAATGATCACTTGTTTCACATGTGTTCATATCACAAAGAATAGAATATGCATCTGCTTAAATCAACTTCAAGTCAAATGGTTAAAAAAAATAATTTCACACACAAAAAAAGAGCTAGAAAATTCACCACACTGGGAAGGGTGAAGACAACTGGGTTGCCCGGCCCTGGCCACGAGGTGTCCCTTATTTATTTTTCAGGGAGTTGGCAACCCTAGTAACATGACTGCTTAGCTACAACACTAACATCGAGTTAGGATTGAATAAAAAGACATTGTGTTCAGCTTGAGAAATGGCCACACAGAGTGAATCAGCTGTGAGTCCATCACCATCTGTTCACGTTAGTAAGGATGTTAGACAAGCTGGGCTCATAAAGGTGTTTTTAAAAGCCTAATTTATAACCGTTTAGAAGAAGTTAGCAGCAGCAATGCCAAGTAATAATTAATATCTGCAGTAATTGCATTACAGAATATTACACAATGCTTTTCTAGCATCAACTTGCATTTAGACCAGAAGACCACTGAGTTGGTATGATTTGGTGTGGTGAAGTAAACCTACAGTTGCATCAATAATTTATAAATTTGACTTTGTTGCTGTTTGACTCTTGTGTTAAGAACAGGCCAACATTGGAAATGATAGCAGCTTCTGATCCTGAGTTTTCTGCTTTAATGCGGGAGCTTTCTGTATTTAAACTCTGCCTTTAGGCTTCTACTTTTATTATGCTATTTTTATGTTGCAGCGGACAGGACTAGCACTTGGAAAGTAATTTACATTAATTCATACTCATGGTTCTAGCGAGGTCTTTTACTGTGAGATGCAGCAATACAGAAGTCCTTTTTCAGTGCTCGGCCCGTTAGATGGCTTTCTATCTTTGTGTTATGCTTGGGGTTTTATGAAGATTCGACTTAGTGTGACAGACGTAATGTTTTCACGGTTGTTGAGAAAAGAGAGGCTAAGAAACAGTGTCCGAGTTCAGATTGTGCAGATTCGTCTTCAGCGCATTTGAAAAACACGCCATTGGAGATTAGCACAGAATTCAAGGTGAGCGTGGTCCCTCAAAGCCTGCACAAGATATGGCACTGATGTGAAGTCACTGAGAAAACTGTCTCTATATTCCACACAGAACATTGGAAAACTGTGGAAAATAACCTGATTATATCAAATGTTTCCCAAGCCCCCACATGAAAACACGGAGCCGGTTGAAACAAATCAACTGTGAGAGAATGAATGTTTATATAATCTCACCACACCGACGCACAACTAAAGTTATGTTGCACGACTCCCCGGTGTTTGTACCATATACGAGCTCGGATGAAGCCCAAAAAAAGAGAAGTGTTTATTTTTTCACCTTTTACACACCGTTTTTCATTGCGAAGTCCATAGAGTGCATATTTTTTACTGAAGACTGCAATATGTAAGACCAGAGGATCCAGTAGCCACACCGCCAACCTTGCAGTTCAATTCAGCACGTCTTACTCCATGTGCACACTTGCTCTTTTCCCTCAATTTGATGAGAACAACAGTCATGAAAGCAGCACTGAATGTCAACGAGCGGGGAAAACCATGTTCTTTAGTTCCCGAGCAGAGGGCGCCGTCGGGGTACAGATCAGCCACGTGACAAGGTGCTGTGACTCATTTCCAGCTCACTGGCATTAACGAGCAGTGCCCTTTCTGCTGGCAAGCACAGTGTGGGAGCAGGCAAGCTGCCTTGACAGTGTGATAAGAAGGAGGGAGTGAGAAGGCTCCTGCTGCTTTCATCAAAGAGAAGTCAAGAGTGGAATACATTCACCAGTGCAGTTCTGCTCAGATAATTGCCTTGATAAAGCATTCTTTGTTATTTTGCTCACCTGTTTAACGGAGGCTGTCATGTAAAGAATAACATGGTTGAAAATCCTCTGAGATAATCTTGCTTTTCAGTAAAAGAGATTGTTGTGTTTTTCCATTGTGACCTTATTTTGAATACTTTCCCACCTCATAGCTAATGCGCTGCGTGGTAACTTTTACACCCCAGAAATTGCAGTTAACGTTTTTTTTATCAGCCCGATACGTCACGATTTATTTTTAAGTGATGGCGTTTGCTTACCAGAAAGAGACAGAAAAAAATTAAAATAGGTGTTTATTCAAATATGTGTAAACATGCATGGAAATGCAGTTAATGAGGCAAAAATGGGAGTATTTAATATGACCACCTTTATTCTTCAACACAGGTTTCTGGTAATTTATTTCAGAATAGTACTCCAGGCTTCTTGAAGGACATTCAAAGCTCTTCTTTAAAAGTTGGCTGCCTTTTGTTCTGTTCTCTGAACACATGATCCCACAGTGCTTCAATAATGTTAAGGTCTGGGCTCTGCTGAGGCCAATCCATGATTGACAGTATATTTTCTATGCAGGTGAGCTTTTACTGCATCGGCAGTGTTTGTGGGATCATTGATGTATGAAAAAAATGCAGCCATTGCAGACTGAAATCTGACGGTACTTTTCTGAACTCATAATTCCATCAGTTTTGACGAGACCACAACACCACTGGTTGAAATTCGACCCCTAACCAAGACATAGCCACCATCATTTTTCACTGATGGCTGTAGGCCTCACTGTCTGACCTCTTTTACATTTGGATTTATCACTCCATAAACCTTCTCACACCAATTTTCAGTCCAGTTCTTTTGTAATTTGGTAAACAAAACAAAAAAAGCTCAGATAGGGTGGCTCTTAAGAATGGCTTCTTAAAAGCCACCCTACCACTGAGACCATTTCTGATGAGGCACAGTAGATGGATCAACTGAAGTGCCAGATGTATCTTTCAGCATGACTTTCAGATAGTGTCCATCTGTTGCAGATAGATTCTTAGCCCTATCACTTCTTCATTTATCCTCAACTTGTCCAGTAATTTAAGACACACCAAACAAGAGAAAAAGCTATGCTAAGTTCTCATCTAGTACTTCTTCAGGAACCATGATGCTGGTTCATAAATACTATTTTACGCTTATCAAACTGTCCTACTGTTGTCATTTTTTATCGATTCAATGGACCAAGTTGTGTTTTGTCTTATGTGCCTAAATATGCAGACACAACACTTTTTTTACGCTTAAAAAATTCATATTGTCAGTGTTAAGGCAAAGAGCATTCCTCTTCCGGTCCGGTATAAGGACTGGACTGAAAATAAGGGAAAAGCAGCTATTGTTGAAAGAAAGCGTCAGACCTTCAGAAAATCTGGAGAACGAAAGCTCAAGATCACTTTGGGGGGAAAAAATTAGAAAAACTTCCAGTTTTGGAAGTAAAATATGAAGATGTGTACATATAAAAGAAAATGGTGGGTGGCTCAAGACCTTTCCACAGTACCATAAAGTTCTTTATTTAGCGTAATTTAGTGCAATAACAATACTTAACTGAAGAAATGCTAAATTCCTACAAATGAAAGAGGCTGGTTTATTTTAGTACAAATATGTCAGTGGCTTAACTTAAGTAGAAGAATTTTGCCAACTGCCTGAGGAAGCACGTTAGCCTACAAGAATATTATAAACATATAGCAAAGAAAGCCAAGAAATTGCTCACATAAATAAATAATCATCCTACACAATGAAAAAAACAACAGAAAACCCTTCAGAATAATTTGGTTGCTAATCAGATACCTGTCACTGCAGCTGCTCTAGGTTAATAAGTCACTGTCAGAGATGTGAACAAACAGATAGATTGGTAGAGACACACTAAAGGTTATCGTTGATTACCAGACAATGTAATCTCATCATTACTCGTTCGAAGTGAAAGAACTGAGTGAGGGACACTTCTTGTTAAGTCAGCATGATTGATTTTCCCCCAGTCACACATGATCTTGCATCAAAAAATTGCAGGACAAACCTTGATTTGTCATCTTTGTAAAAAACTGTCATTTTTCTTTTTGCAGTCAAATAGAAGCGATTAGAACCCATACATATGAATACACTCACAAATTTACACATACACACTCTGGCGCTTTGACTTCAAGGCAGAGCTAATCAGCAGCGCATAAGAAAGTAATTAGTACCTAGCAGCACCTCACAAGCAAGATAAAGCAGTTAAGGGAGAAATTATGTGCATGAGTTGACAGTTGCAGTTGAAGCTGAAAAACACAGTGCTTTTCTGCAGAATTGCCCCCTCTAAAATACCATCAGCTATGAAATAAATATTATTGTTTGAATGTACTGTATAGTGTGGAAGAGTCTGTCCTTCCACAATTTCCAGGTCATTTGGCTTCTGTGAATTTGACCATTTTAGTGTCTGTTATTTTTATTTGTCCTCATTAATGTGACTATGAAGGAAAAGCCAAGTATCTGTTGTGAATTGCCACATCTTGGAATCCAAATGAAAACTCGAGCCAAGTCAGAGCTACAACTGAAGATTTTTACCACTCCGGCAGTGCATCCAGCAAGGCAGATTACTCAAAGTCTTTGGGCTCATTTTGAACTAAATTCCTTTAAAGTGTTTGAAACACTGTCTGCATCATCAAGGTCAAACAAGGATGTGACTGGAGAAGAGATGAATAATTTAGAGCAAACAGCACAGATAGATATGAATAGAGAGACAGACAGACAGATGATGTAAGGAAATAATAGTACCAATAATATAAAGAAATTAGCTGATGCCTCTGAACATGCAGTATGATATCGCTCATCCATTTATTCATTCATTTCTCATTATAGGCATTTTTCCCCTCATGGAATCTGTCACTGCATGTAAACAGAACATGCATCTGTAATATCATCCATAATCCTCCACTTGAACCATGTTAGCAGGCAGCACAGCTGACTCTGCTGACAATGCTATCAGTACATGTCAGCTGGCTATTGAGTTGCAAAATGTTTCTCCCCATCAGCATGATTTGTTGAGCATAGGAAAATCTAATTAGCCGCCATCATTGGGGATGGAGCTTGACTGACACTGATGCACCCTACGTTGACGGTTTCCCTCTTAAAATTCCCAGAGTCACCCAGCCTTCAATTTCACTTCTTTTGCCCATCACTTTCATGCTCTTCCTTTTAGCCATGATTCAAACTACGAGAGAGATGGTTATAATGAATTTAACCAAAGGCTAAACATGGAAGCGAATCCACTGACAACTATATAGTTGGAGCCCAGCTTACCTCAGATGGATATAGGATTTGGGTTTGTTTTGCTACCGGGGAGTGAAACAAACGGAGGAAAGAATCATCTGGCTCTCGCTGCAGTGCAATGCTCTCTGACAAAATGGTGTAATTTCATTGAAAAGCAGCTCAAATCAACTGTGAAACATTCACTAGGTGATAATTGTCAGCTGAATTATTTCTAAGCAAGATAATTGAGATTTTTCTTTTCTTTTTCTTTTTTTTTGGCAGTTCGATATGCCAGTTTTCCATCCTTAATGCCGTTAATGTAAATATATAGTCCAGCAAGTCAGACTCACCACACTGGATGGGCTGAGGGTAATTAAAGCAACAGAGGTCATCTATTTCTGTGCTCGAGCTACATTTGCCTAGACAGGCGGTGCATCTGAGCTTCTGCTGGCAATAACAGCAAAACGAGGGGAATTGAATTAGAATTTAATCGATACCAATTCATAGCCACCCTGGAGTTAAAAAATAGACTTTGCTCACACAAAAACTCGCCAATAGGTAAATCATAAAACATTGGTGTATTTAGAGTGTATAGTAAATATATATCACTGTCCACACAGAAAATCTATAATGGCTGACATCGGCAGTGAGACTGCGAGGTTATTTCTCCAGCTCAATTCTCCTCCAATTAGCTTTGCAGCTATAACTTTGGTCTGGTGCCTTGTTTTTCACTTCTAACTGTGAATGAAATCCATTTCTTAAATCTTTTAGATGGAATTTGTTTTCTCACTGCCTAAAGACCATATTTGTTATGTTTCCCAGCTGCATCTTGGGGCTCAGTGCTGTGCAAAAACCATGACCTTACAGCATGGTTAATTCTAACTGCATGAGTCTTTTACTATGGCTAAAAGTCTAAACTTTTTTAATTGGGATCTTTCAAATACACTGTCCGAATGCTAAATGAAGTCGATGCATGATGTTAAATATTTAAAGGAGCTTATAAGAGCTGGTATGAACAAAGAAGGAGGCATACCTGTCATTTTAAAAACATCCCTCAAGGGCATTCAGACCGCTGCAAGAGTGGAAACAAGATGTTCTAAGTATGCTCTGCTCCTGCATCTTTTCCTGCTCTTATGCAACATTTGTGAGCTACAGTACTATTCATACTAGCATTAAATTTAATAAATGCCAACTGTTAAGCAATCGGTGTTTATCGAAAGGTCATCAGTAAGCAACGGATGTGTGATTTTTGAATACAGCAAGTCCATTAGATTATGTGCATTTCTTACAGGTTTCAGTCAAGTACAGTAGGCGGCATCTTGAGTACAACATCTATATTTAAAAATTTGCAAGCTTGAGAATGGATAATGAGGAAAATAAAATAAAGATGCATCAGTTCTAACAGCACACAGTAGTATCACATACTGTAGGTATGCACAAGATGTCCTTGAGAACTGGTGCTTTGACTGCCGTGGTAACACTGGACACACTGTAACCAGTTCAGAACATTTTCCTTCTTTTCTTGTGCTCTGTTTTCATTTGCTGTTTAGTTTGCTCTCGCTTGTTGCTAGGTTACATTTAAGCATCAAACTCAGTTGGTGATGTTTGCGAAGGGATTGTGGTTTGTGTTAGAGCACACCTGTTTAATCTTGCGTGTTTTAATGACCGGAAATTACCGGTACTGTACCCGCTGCTTTTAAAGCGATGCCAAGAAGTACTGATCGTGAATATTCGACGCGGATCTCGCTCCCTCCGTGAGATCGGTTTCACTAGTTCCACAGTGGGAATGCCGTGTTCTGCATCGAAGAACCTGACAGTTCCTTATGACATGAAAATTCTTGAGAGTGCAGCACCTACCCAGCCTCACTGATCTGCAAGTTTCTTTGATATCTCGCCTCTCCAAAGCAGCTGAAACGTGTGGCTGTTTTTTTCATATTTCTTTGATACATTGTTTTGGGCCTCTCACACTGGCAGCGATATTGCTGTTGCTAAGTCTTTGTTATGCCTATGAAAGGTCTCTGTTTGTGATAACTATAATTCTCGCTGGGTGATTGCAGCAATCGGTCTTTGGAGTTTGACAGTGTTTTCTATTTGCAGCCATCGTCACGGGCGTTTTTCAAGTAACCACAGGTGTAATAAAGAGGCTAACAAGATCCAGGTCTTATAAACTGTGTTGTTTACTTGCACACATTTATGATCTCGACACATTTAGGAAGCGTTTAGCCTCTATTATGCTGTGAGATATTGTGTAAACAATTGTATGGGCATAAGGGAAAAGAAGAGGTTGATGGCAGATTTTAAGCCGGGGTGGGATGTCATTCAGTCTGCGCGACATTGTGCTGCATAGTTGTGTCTGCCTGCAGGGTGAAATGTGGCCATCTATTCAAGGTTGGTTGGCTAAGGCAGTCAGATTGATCACAACAAGAGCAATCCCTCCCCCCCCCAAGACACTTGTTTGCTTTTTTTTAGGGAGCAGTGTAAGCTGTTCCAGTTGTCTCTATCAGAGCAGACTCCTTTAAACCTCTCACACTTGTAGGCAGGTTGCAGAAGTAAACATACCAGAGTAGGCACGGTAGCTGTGTGCAGTCACTTTAAGATGTGCCCTCTTCTCTCTAGCACACCCACACACACACATACACACTCACATTATTACATTGTGCCTCAGTGAGAGAGTAGTTATAGGGAACTCTAATCCATCTTTTACAGATGATACTGTAGCTGAGCTGGAGGGTTTGACTTCAAGACAGTTCATCTACAGACAAAGCTCTACCTTGACAGTGTTGTACACTTTCAGTGTGCGGCTGAGTATTTGTCACCGCGCGTGTATTTTTATGGCGAGTATGCAGAGGCCCTTTAAAGTCCATTAGCATTTACAATGATTTGAGTTCAATCATGCTGAATGCCACCGACAGGATTAAGGTTGTAGATGTCAACAGCATCCAAAATGCTGGACAGAAAAGGCAGCAGTGTCCGCTTTCCTTTAAGAAACACCTTTTAATAAAGCTCTTGAAAATGCAATATCCATCTTCAGGAGAAGGCTGGCCTGCGCGCGGCGCAGAGGAGGGGGGCTCGGCTGTCTCAGGGAAAAGGTTAACTCGACCTGACCTCTTGATGAGCTTCTGATACGAATGCCGATTAGCATTAGCACCTGGAGCTATGTTGCACTGTGGCTTTTGCACTCTGCTGCGCATGACAGAGCAGAGTGATCCCCCAGATCTAAAACCCAGAGACAAATTTGGGACTGTGTAGGCCAAGAAGGGAGACTAAGCATACATCATTATATTGATGTTTACAGAGAAAACCACAGCATAATCCTGTACAGATGATACTTAAAGCTCTTGAGTGCATTCTAAGTGTCAGTTTTTTTCCACCCATTTCTAATGTAAAAATTAATTAAATGTGGCATATGATGGTGACTGCATTCATACTTACTAATTAGAAGCATGAATGTTAGTGTAAACATAAAGATGGAACAGAAGCGTGTGACAGACTGAAGATAGCCACTAGGCTTACTGTAAGTACTTACTTAAGCACTTTTTTTTGCAAGATTAATGTATTGTAACTACAGTATCCATATATCATATGTTTATTTGGTGTAGTGTGTCATCCAAGAATTTAGTGGCATTGATTAAGAAATTAATATAGCCACTACAGTGACCATCAAAATAATGAAAAAATATTGCCGTAAACAGTTTATTTTGCGACACCACGAAACAAACGCGTAAAATGAAACGATAGACGTTTTTATATCGTCATCCGATATATATCGTTATATCGAACAGCCCTAGCCTAAAGCGTAGTACCAAAACACACACAGGCCAAAAAAGAGAGACGCTGCACTCCCTATATATCTGGAAAGAAGCGTAAAACAGGAAAGCCAGTACTGAATCTCTTATAAAAAGGTAAAATCAAAAATAAGCTGTGATACACAGGGGGTTAATGTTTCGTCTCCTGGAGATGACAGTGTTTAAAGAACTGCTGATACTTTGTGTCAAGTGTTAGTCAAATGTAATGTATAAGCAGATCAGTTTCTCTCCCTATACTCTCTCATCCTATAATCACAGTATAATCACGTTTAAATGGCAATGCCCTCTTCTTCAAGACTAAATTGCTAGTCTACAACAAAACATCCCTCTCGGGCTATGATATCCAAGAGACATCTGCATTTAATGTCGCACTTATTTACAAGCTAAAGCACTTTATCGGATAAAGGTAATTTCTTCTCCGTTATTTGTTTGCAGCAACACCTTATTAAAAGATAATGCAGGGAAATAGAGATTTTTAAAGATTGATGTGGTGGCAAAGATTTTATAACACAATAATGAGCACCATCCTACACAAAATCTTGCAAAGTGTGTTTTTTTTAAATAAATGATTTAAACATAAATAATATTTTTTTAATAAAGCTACTACTTTGTTTGCGTTTAAAACATGTGAAGTAAATGCTTGTAAAATGTACACAAGTTCCAACATTTTTAAGCGCATTAAGATTTAAATCCGCCCATCATGTTTTCTCTCAATCCTAAAAGTATCACCAACTTTTTGACAAAGCTCTCCCACTTCATGTGATCTGTCTAGACAAGACTATGATGCTACATACATCTTTGACTATTACAGAGAGGAGGTGAATTATTTAGGTCACTCTCACTCCTGCTGTGATGATGCTACAATTCTTGGCACCTTTTAGCCAGACACAAAAAATCATTCACAAGCAATGTATGGTCTCAAGAATGGCTTTTCTCCAGTTGCTGGGTTAAAGCAACACAGTTGAACTTAATCGCTTTTTTTTCCACTGGCGCCGTTCCTAAAGGACCATGTAAATAATATCAAAGAGAATACGCTTTTACGCACCTCGTTTACGGCGCAGGCCCTGAGTGGGTTTTCCCCCCTCTCTAGTCATCTTTCTTTATTATTATTTAATAATCACATTATGTCCTCTCAAGGTACAGTTCAAACCCCCCTGCTAAATTTGTAATGCCCCTGCATCAGAAGTGGAGACAGCCAAAAGGATGTGTTGTGGCTGTCTGGTGCTGGCAGTCGCTTGCAGGAAAGAGAAGCCTAATGAATAATAAAAGTCACAGACACGTCTCTGGTGGTTCAGGGAGATATTGTTTTGATGGCTCTCAAGCTCTGTGGTATCTTTAAAATAGCAAGGATTATCTCAGTCCAAATATTCACACAGTTATCACTGCTAACGGCTTAGAAGTCCTAATGTGCCATACTGTATAAACAAGCACAGTTGAAGTTGAAATTGTTTGTGCATTTTAGTCACTGTTAAACTCCTCCTTACCTTTTCCTTGTTAGGAAAAATACATGATATTACCCATAGTGTGGAGTACGGTGACTAAGTGGCCTGGATAGCAAAGAGTCGGAGGGGTGGGAGGGGTTAAGTAGCAAGAACAAAAATAAGTAATGTGGATGTATCCCGGTGGCGATTCCCTGGTGATGGTTGGTGTGCAAATTCATTATGAATTGTTTTGATGCCTGGCTCCATTATGAAATCACTCAATGGAGAAATTTGTTACACTTATTTCTAAATGCCCCAATTATTGAGCCTGTAAAATGCAAAACCTGACCCCTGAGAGCCAAATGACAAAGCCCTTTCCTGGTTTTCTCTCTAAACCTTGCTCAAAAATTGATCCGTTCACAAAAGAAAGCATAAGAAAATGCATTCAGAGATGGCTGTTACTCGATATTCAAGATAGTTGAAACAATGGACTTGGTTGTGTTTATTTTCCTTTAGTTCAGAAGGGAAATACATAGCTTTAATTCTAGTAAATGTCTATTTTTTTAATCACTAGAAGTGCAAAAACCTTAAGACCTAAGGGTTAATAATACTAGGACTAGAAGTGCAAATCTTATGAATATTTAATCCATATGGACGACTGGTAAATCCATCCCTATGCTTGAGGAGTATAGCTTTAAATATTCATCTTTTCAAAACAGAATTAGAATTTCCCAGTTTGTTTCTGCTTGGGTTTTTTGTTTTTTTTGTTTTTTCCAAATTGCATGCCCATGCACAAACATACTCCCGTTCGCAAATAAAAGCAAAAAGACATCTCTGAAGATGAAGAGGAGTACATCTCCTTTAGCAGCATCCCTTCTCTCTCACTGTGTCCGTCTCCCCTCGCCCTTTTTCTTCCTCTCTGTTATCTCTAGTGCTTTGAAACAGCACCTGTTACAGCCTTGCATCTTGGGAGCTCCGTTATGATGTAGTGCACACTCCTGCGTGATACAGTGCCAGCTCCCAGTTTCAAGTTCAGCCCTGCTTATGTGAGAGGCAAACAAGCTGGGATGTCTTCATCCTCCAAGAGTTTAATGACTTCTTGGAGCATTTGGATAGGGCACGCCAGACCAGAGCGTCATGTGCTGGTTTTCTTTTTATGCCCCCGCGCTTACTGCAATGTTTTGCTTTGCTTGTTAGTTCACATTTGATGGGTAGATTTCTTTTTTTTTACTTGATGGATGAGATGGTCGCGGCACCCTTGTTTACTGTCTTAGCTGATAAAAATGTAATGGTGCCTACACCAAAATGGGGACATCGCAGCAGCAATTACACCAGGGTACAGCTCAAGGAAATGTAGTGTACTGTAAACACTATTTAGCAGGGATGGAAAATGTATTCAGGATACCATCCAAAAAGGGGGGGAAGAGAAATGAGGACACTATAACCTCACTTAACTATATTCACCATGTATTTACTTCAGCAGTAAAGTGGCTCATTAGTGAGAACCTTAATGAAGCCATAATTACTGTGGCTGTGTTTTCATGTGCAATTTCTGACCCTGTAATTCTTTGGCTTGACAATGTATATCCTAATCACACCATTATATTATGGATCTAATCGTACATCATACAGACTTTACACGTCCACAGACAGTGAAACAGCTTATTAACAGATTGTTATGTCATCACCTTAATTAAGTTGTTTACATTCATTACGCCAAATAGTCTACTACTACTACTATTACTACTACAGTAGCATTATATACATTTAACTCAAACAAAAGTTCCTGTACTTTTCTTTTTGTCATATGCGTTTCGAGGATAGGCACATCCCAGCAGCTGCATATTACTTATGTATGTAAACAGCTCACATGTAACAGTAGACATCTATAAAACCTCTCTCAAGGTATAAATGATGTCTCTACCTGCTCTGCTCCACCGCTGCAAAAGACAGATCGCACAATGTGCCGCTGCGCGCCGAGATACAGGTAAAAGACTGTCTTCATTGGAGACGTTTTGGCATTATTGTTATTTATTTTTCAGCTTAGAACAATCGGGGCACACTGCAGCCAGCTCATACCTATTCTTCCCCCATAGCTCATCAATAACAATGAGAGAAGTGTCAGCCACTGATTATGCTTTGATATTGAGAGTGAAGCAATGATGGTTGCGTGTGTACATGTTTGTTTGTTTGTGTGTATGAGAGTGTGCGTCTGTGTGTGTGTGTTTCTTATTATAAAAGAAATTACTGAGGTCTGCTTTTTTCCGCTTATAAGAATGGATAATAAAATGGATTTCTGTCAGTCATCCTGACCTTCCCAGTGGTAAAAATTAGACTGTGGTGGAAAGCAAATGTGGCTTAAATCAGCTGCATGCCCTCAGCCTCCTTCTGTAATGCATTCATACACTCAACAGGACTATATCATGGACTGCAGCAGGTGCTGTATCTCAAAACTGAGCAAATTAAAATACCACAGCATTCACCAGCCCCACACAGTGAATAGATTTTAAATAATTTATTTCAATATTTAGCAATTAACATAATGCCATATTGCATCTGTGCTTCAATGCATATGCAAATCTTGATTTTATTATGCGTGCCTTGTAGGTCAAGTTATGGAAATTAGGGGTAACGCCCCATTCAGTAATACTTGAAAACATCAACCGCACCAGTTGGTGTGCCATATGAAATGTGGCAGCGAGTCAAAAGACTCGGTGCAGTGTGATAAATGTGTCTATTGAGTGTGGCGAGAACCCCTGCTGCCAAATAATGATTGCCTTTGATAGTGAGCCTGAAGAAAATCATTTCCAAGAAGTCAGGTAATTAGGGAAAACCTGGTCCGGTCCAACATTACCTGTGTTACAGATTATATGTAGATACTTTAAGTTTACATGCAATTATTGTGAACAGACGAGATAAAGCGCCAAATTTCGGTAACATGCGGCGTCTCTCCCTCTCATGTTTGCTAATTTTTCTAAGGCATCTGTTCATGCCAGCGTAAAAAGTTGTTAATTTCACTGTGGCAAAATGATCCAACATCTAACAGCTGGAAATTGTAATTTCCTGCAGTTCTGGGTTAGCCAGCTTTAGTCACATGTGGACTAATTGTCTCAGGCACAGATACATTTTATACTGAGCTAGAGACTATAGGTGTGTTCAGCTCCAGATTTCAAGTGAAAGGTGATACAATCATAGTATTGATCCTTACAGGATGTTGTATGCTATCTTATAAAAGAATTTAGTTTAAGGAGGGGGGGGGGGGTGTCTGTTAATAAGAATACATATCAAAAAAGGTCATGTATATTTGTTAGTCCATTGCTAGAAGCAATGTTTACATTTGTATAGTTTAAGACATCCTCCTTTTTTCTGGATGGAGTTCAACAAAATTCTTAACGTACAGTTGTTACAGTCAAGATTGGAATGAAATCTTCTGAAATTTGTATTTCAGGAGCTCCTTGCTTATTTTTGAGCGTTAGATCGAATCGCCACACTTGAGTTTGTACAGTAAATATCAGATTACAGCAGGTTAGATTAGCTTAGCAGCTTTGCTAATAAAAGCTAGCTGGTTGCATTAGCACTCATAATTCAAAGGTAATTTCAGCTAAAATGACTTGTAAAACTTTGATGTCAATTAAAGAACTCCATAAACTGCACAACAGAAATTGCCACATCATTACAGCTGCCTGTGAACAGATGTTAGTAAAAAAGCAAGCTATTAATCCCCTGTTAAATTCAGTAATAAACAATTTATCTAGTTAAAACTATTACTGACAGTGTGCTTATGAAAATACATGATGGGTTTAACCACATATAAGTTGAAATCCTCTTTTGGGGGGTTATTTTGCCTTTACTGGGCAGAACATTTAAGAACATTAAGCCAGAGCAAGGGCCAATGACTCACAAGAAACAGTCCGGTGTGAAATCAAACCCAAGCCCCTGCAGCCATTTGGCATGTGGCTCACCTGCTTAGCCAGGCAACCTATAGCGGCAACATAGGTTCAAAGCCTTAATCATTCATCGTGTCAGAAAGTGCTATCCCCTGACAGTAGGCTTTGGCACCTCCTCTGTGCCTCATCAGCAGTAGCATATGGAGTTATTTTATAGAACATGCGGAAGCTAATATGCACTGGTGTCAGAAGGTAAATGAAGTTTGGTTGACATGATCACACTCCCTTCCCTTATCTCCTCCTTGAACCTCCATTCCCTCCCCTTGCACTGAAACTATCCTTCATTTTTCTTCCTGCTAATTAACAGGCAGAATGGTGATTAGTTATGAGGCAGAGCTCCCCACCCTCCTGTCATCCTCCAGACTCAGAGGTGTATTTTTTCTGTGACTGGAACATGTGTTAAAAGCAGCTGGGTAGTCAAAGACAGCTCTGGAGCAGTAGGGGAAAACACGCTCTGAGTCTATAGCTGCTGTTCATATACACAGTGACTACAGGGTATAAGCAAACACACACAGACACACACTTCACTTTGAGATATTCCCACCTTTTGAATCCCAACAATGCACGCAAACATAGATATGAGATTTTTCCTCCCTTTTCCCTCCCTCTTTGGAGATACAAAACCCAGACATATACTCAAAGCATGTCATTATCTCACATTGTTTATCATCCATTCAGGCATTCAACGCCATTTTCCTGCAAACACATTTACAAAGCATTGTTCATATTTCATTGAGGAATTCTGAGCTTATTTCACAGTACTACAAAGATGACAGGAAGAGAGAGAGATGTAGACAAACAGACAGGAAGCCCAGATGTAAACAGATAGCCAGACAGGCATTCTGCCTTTGGGGTTGTGATTCAGAATACTAACAAGGCGTCTCAGCTCACACCCAGGGATAGAAGGTGTGATGCAGGGCAGAGCCAAGCGGCGGGAGGGGAGGGAAAGCGTACCCTTGAAATCTTGCTCGCCATCTCAGTTCCCTCTCTGAACATCATTGTTTGACTGAGATTGTCATACTGACAAAAACAAAAGGACAGTGCATATCTCTCACAGCTAAACAAGGAAATCAAGAACGTAGCTATTCTCTAAGTTTCTGTTTGGCTGCTAAAAATGTGCCACAATCTGTCATTTTATCAAAAGGCGTTGGCGTTGGAGAGAGGAAGCGTTTCTCATAGTTCCTTCAATCAGCACTCGCAGCAATATTGGACTAATATTGGAGCTAATGGTCTGTTTGATGAAGCGATAAGGTCCAGAGAAAGGAGTAGAAGGGAATAGCTGTAGTGCGAATGACAGTTCTGTTTAGTTTTGCTTTTATTGGCTGTTTGGTTTATGCAACAAAACAATTTCATTTAAGAAAAGATCATGGATTAGGTTAAAATACATCCATTCACAGCATTAACCCTCGCACACTTAAAGGCACCCTTTGCATTTTTAATGTAATGCTAAAGGACCCTTCACAAATTCCCCTACGCAGCGTTTCAGGAAGATTACTATTAGCTATTGAGTCACAGCACCAGTGTCACTGGATGCATTGTGCATATTTTTTTTACACAAGCGGCTTTGAAAAGTGTCATATTTGGTGCTGTTGGAGTGAGAGTGGGTTCATTTCCTTTGGTATGTGTTTAATAAGTTCTTAACATAAAGGTAATGGAAACGTCACATTAACATTTGATGCAAAATAACATTTCGTGTCCACGCCCTTCTCATTGCAAACCTCACATACCGAGCTGCTTTAATGTGGTAATAAATCTAAGCTGTTTGCATCAGTCATTTGGACTGCTGCTTTACGCATCGCATGGCATGTTCTTTTGCATATTCCATTTTCACTGTAAAATGTTCAATCAGATTTAATAGTCTATCTCTATGGTGATTAATGATAATTTTTAGATGGGTGTTGGATTTAATATGATTTCTCAAAGCTTTCATTTGCGATCACTTAAATTAGGTTGGCTTTTGTCTCTTTTGTCTCCTAAAATGCATAGTGAGTAGATGATGATTGTAAGAATCCACCTGATGCTCTTCACCACAAACATTTTTGCATCTAGTTATCTATCACGGAATAGTTCTTCCCTAAAATGTTCTTGGGAGTTATACAAGCATTTCTGCTGTGGTTTTTGCCTAATATATTCGATGTTTCAGATGTTTAGAGCTAGTGCAGGGTATTGATAGGGCCGTGAGCCACGCTGCGAGAATCTTTGTGTAGTTGTGTATATTTGTATGAAAGAAAGATTTGCAGAGTTTGGAGAATCCTCAGTTTTGAATTAGTCATTTTTCAGGCTGATTAAGAGGCAGGAGTCTGGCTGTAGGAGAGACAATGACAAGAGAGAATGGAGTCCTTCATCCTCCTTTGGTTTCTTGAGCAGAGGACTATAGAGGTTTTGTGTGTTTTGCTTATTACTCTGGAAATGAAATGACACAAAGAGTCAGAGTTTTAAGATTTAGAGGGTTTAATTCAAGGGTATTTTTCACACATCATTTGAACGGTAATGAGTCTCGCTATTTAAAGGTGCAGTTAGAGAGGTTTTTACTGCCACATAACACCAAAATGGCCCTTTCAACGATCTTACCTTGCAGCTTGACAGCGATGTTGTTCGTTATGAAGGCAACACAGATGTCAAAAGCTTTTCAAACTGACTTTTGACAACCCCCGTAATTCAAGATGTTTTTATACATTTCAGTGCAACTTAGCATAATAATAACTTTGATGTGAAAGGGGTGGTTTGTAGTGAAGATCAATTTATCAGGGCATCTGTCAGTGCACACAATATGCAAAAAAGTTGAACAGTTACAGATGTCCGGACTGCAAACGACAGATTAAAACCTTTAGCAATTAGCTCATTCACATAAAGCAACAATTACAGATAAATTTAGTGGACAGCAAACCAAACCCAAAAAGGAGTTCCCAAAAATAGTTGAGATGATGTGCAAAAAAACAATAAAAACAAACTGTGATGAAAATTTAAAATCATTAAAGTCTGAATTGAAAATAAAATGTAATAAAATAAAAGAAAAATAAACAATGTAGAATTTTATGTCAATCCTGGTACGCAGAGGTCAAGACCGAAGACCAGTATTGAATAGCCATCATCTGTATACCTCCAGGCTGCAATGCATTAAAACAAAACACAATTCTGTGGTAGAAATCAATGCATGGGCTCTAGAACCACTTCTGAAATCCAATGCCACCTTCTGTCTTCACATGCAAGTGGATACTTGTCTCTACCGTGCACAGAAACAAGCATATGTTAAGACAAAACTGGGCCAGAGGTTGGTAAAGATGAACTGAGGTGAAGCAGAAAACTGCCCCATGATCTCATGAATAAAAATATAAAAACAATTTTTGGAAATCATGAATGATGCACCCCTAAAAGAAAATTAAACTAGGCTCTCATATACATGTTTGCTTGTTAACAGTAAACAGCTCGATAGCTAGATCAGATTAGTGCACACAGCAAGGCCCCAATAATGCTGAGTGGTACACATTTGCAACAGCATAGTGTCATGCGGTGCAGAAAAGGACCCAAATGCAGGCTGCTGATCTAGAACATGATAAACAGAAAATCAGCCTTTATTCAGGTTGAGTAGTAAGACTGTGGAGGTCCAAAACAGAAAATCAACTGAAGGGTTCAAAAGGCTTAAGCAAAAGCACATAAGGCTTAGCAAACAGAGAGAACAAAACAAGTTTGGAACACAGGCAATCTGACAAAGGGAGACAGCAACGATTTATAAACATAAGGGTGACTGGGGCAGAATGGAGACGCCTGGGAAACTAGACACAGCTGGACTTAATCAGATAATGAAACATTGGTAGGAGAACGTAAAACATGGCCCAAGAGACATATGGCTATCAGCATAAAACAGGAAGTAATATGACACCAAGACAAAGACTTGACAACAAGATACAAGGAGACATCAAAGCGATGAAGCTAGCATGAATAACAAAAAATACAAAGCAACAACAACTAAGGACTAAACATTATGACCATGAACCTAATGCAAAATGAAGATACAGAATAAAAATACAAACTAGAATATAAAGAACGGGAAGTGACTAGAAATGATAAACCATATTAGACTGACAGAAGTGAAAAGAAAAAAAAAACAGCTATAAGAACAGCAAAATTAGACAACTATAATCAACGAGAGAATTTAACAATAACCTAGTCCCAACAAACTAAAGCTTAGATTTCAAAATCCCAGAACCATGACAAATGGCTCTGTACTTTAGTAGAATCCAGGTGCAGACCTGCCACCTGTTGAAAACACCGCTTTCACTGAAATAAGAAATATGACAAAGAAAGCCCTGAAGTATTGAAAAGCTGAAATTTTACATCAAGCAAGAATAGGGAAATATTTTGCATTAGAAAGACGCATAAATATGCCTCAGACACAGCTTTTAGAAATTCGAATGAATGTTTTCAGCATTTGATATACTGTTTTTGTGCTATTTTCAAAATACATATAAAATGTTAACGTTTTGCAAAACACTGCTTCTTATTTTCTGTGTCCTAAACTTATGCAGAAATTTCACTGGCCTTTTTGCAGACTCACCAAATCGGTGCAGATTCAATAATTTGGCTACAAAATAAACATTACCATGTAGAAGCATTTACATAAAGATGGAAAACTGCACCTATTGAGCTGAGTTATGGAGTATAAACGTCCACCAAAGACCTAAAAACAGAGGAATTTTTTACAACCTTATAACAATTTTTCTGACTTTCCCATTTCCATTGCTGCTTACTCTTTTTTTTTCTTCAAAAATATGGTTCACTTTTTCTTTTTATTTATTTATTAATTTATTTCAAGCCAAGCTAAGAGAGACTGAATGGTCCACTTCTGCGTGTCACTCATCCAATGCATTAAACTGCATTGGGGTGGTGGGTGGTGGACAGTGCTGCTGGGTGGGGTTGTTTGGCACTGCTGGAAACATGGTGGACAGATATTGATGGATATTGTGGCGGTGTTAATCCCCCATCGTCTACCAACAATAAAGCACCGAATGATGGAATGGCGAAAGTATAGACAACTCTGACATGTCCCTCGCTCATGTACAAGTTTATGTCGAAAGGGCACATCAAAGCAAATCCTCCAATTGTCTCACCTAATCTTTGAAAGAGCAGAGGGATGGATCAGCCTACTGAATGTCCCCGCACTGTGCCCACTATTGAAGACAGAAATAAAAGTATTTAAGTCTCTTGGAGACAAAAGCTATTGAGGATTGTGCCAAACTTGGTTCCTCATAACTATGAGTTGTTTTGAAAAACTTGATGAATATAGTTTGTCACGCTTTTTTTTAAATTATGAAACTATATGTATGTTTTCATTCATTCATTTGTGCATTCTACAGGTCCGATTTGGCCAATAAAGTAAAATTGATATTTGTATTGCTAAATATCCCCAATCAGTCATCAACTGTCATAATTTTAGTAGGTATATAACAGTTGCTCAAGGATCTGCAGGAATCAGCAGTAGAGGCATATTTATTTGATGATGAAGGTAAATATTTGGACCATGCCAGGACTTTGTTTATATGATTGTTCAAACTATGGCAGCTTCCCTTCCCTTGAAAATCTTGCATTGCTGCATCCATGCCAAGTACTATCCACTCCCAGTATCCCATTTTCTTCCTCTGGGACGTGGCATTCCTGCCAGTCATGTGCTATCAGTGAGACTGCAGGCACTTCTTGGGCCTGCCCAACTATCTTCCCCTCTCTGTCTCTGTCCTCACTCCACCCCTCTCCACAGTTGCTGTGTATCTCCCTTGACCACCTCGGTCCTTAGCGAGCACTCCACTCCACTTTTTTTTTTTAGCAATCCATTCATTCATCTGTCTAGGCTCTTCCTGTTTTCAACTTTCTTTATCTAAAAGTCCCTTCAGCTGATAGTTCATACTGGTACTTTTTGCTCTGTTTGTCTTGCCTCTAATCTCAAACCTCGCTCTGTGTCTCTTTTTTTCCCTCTCTCTCTGACAGGTGTAAAGAGGGCTACCATGGACTACGCTGTGACCAGTTTGTTCCCAAGACAGATGCTATCTTGTCAGATCCAAGTACGCTCCCTATTCTACCCTTTATTTTTCAGTCTTGGTGTATTGATCTGAAACATAAAAACAAATTCATAACAAGTGCACGCTACATGCCCTTGTGCAAATCTCTTACTGTACTATATTTATCAGTAAGACAAATTAGCCTTAGATTAACTGTTATCTGTTTAAGTCTGTTGGTCTTGTACAGTAATACTATGTGATTAAAGTATTGTGTGGGACTTTATATTGAAAAAACTAACATTTCCAATATGGTTCAGTCATTTTGAAGTATACAAATGCAGAGAACCTCCAGGCGCTCCTTAAGTTGACAAAGGTGGTCAAAGAAAAATGTTCAGCTTAGCGGGGTAAAAGGTTAAGATTCATGCTAAAGTTTTTCTGCTACGTGTGCATTGAAAATAAAAAAGCAAGGGTATTACGGCACTGAATTCATTCAATAAAGAAAAGATATTTTTTTCATTTACTTTAATATCTCCTACTATATCTACAGAGGTGATCACACATTGGATATTGTGTCAAACGTGGGGGTTTTCATTTAAATATTAATGCAAGCAGTTATTACTGCAGTCAAAGATATTATTTAGTTACCGGGTAAAATGTGTATCCCGATAGATTTATTTTCATTGGCCTACATGAATGTCCCTCATATAGATGCATGAAAAATCCCTTGCATGTTTTATAATCATGCTTTTATTTAGCCTAAAGGAAGGAAAGTATTCACTTTCCTGGTGTTCGTGAAAAACTGTTCCCCTAAAGTGATGACAGCTGTGTGGTGTACTTAAAAAAAAAAAATAAAGCAAAAGTCACAGGTACAAAGAAGAAAAACTGGAGGCCCAGAGCCGTTCCCGTGAGAGTGCAGTTTTACAAATTCACACTGTTTTATGGAGTGACTCGTCTCCTCCGCACCAAGAGTCAAAGAGAAAACGTAACTCCTATTGCCGTCTGTTTGATTCCATCAGGCCCGCTGAGAGTCCATTAATGGAGTCACAAGCCAGTGTCACAAAGCTTGTTTTATGCTCTTGCATGGCACACAGTTTTCACACTGGGATTTGTTTTATGTTCTATAGGCAGACATTAATTTTCCAGCGTGTCCAGCTCAAGAGATTTTTATGATGCTATTTAAAATAAGCCGAATTCTACTGTGCTTTGGATAAAAACGGACTCTCAAACAAACCAATGAATTACAACACAGCCGTGGTACTTGTAGATTTATTGAAATATATAAGACAATATGCCTCAGAAGGCAAAATATGAAACAAAAAGGTGAAGTTTTTACACCATATCGTTCAGAAGACAAAAACTTGCATTTCAGGGGCGAGCATCTTTTACAGTGGCTATAGGTAGACCTATAAATCAGTTTAATTAGCATGAGGGAAGCACAACACTTCAGAGCAAGGATCTCCCAGGCTGTGGAAGCAATCCCTGAGCTGTTAAGCTGTTAAGGAGTTGCTGCTCTTACTGTAACAGTTTCACTGTGTCATTCAGTCAGGAGTCAACCAGCAACAATAAGCAACCTAGAGAACTGCCCCCATCTGATAACACAAAATTAAGCTCACACAAATGACCACATTTGGATTTTTATGAAATCAGCAAAATATTTATCAACAATTCTATCAAAAATACAGTTTAGAAATATTTATCGCTTAAAGGTGGTAAATTAATTCATATCTAATTTGACTTACCTCTAATACGTGCATTCATTACATTTGTGATAAAGTGCCTTGCATTGATAGAAATGTTTGATTTCTTGCAATGCGAACGGTACTTTTGTCCAACCTGATCATATAAATGATGTTGTTACTTCATAAACAGACGACAGACATGAACAGGGCCCCGCCGATGGATCTGATTGATCACCATTCTTGTTCAGAGCCACGTTCACCTGTTTGTTTACATCGTCAGCTAGGTATCCTAGCATTACATGCTAGGCTGTAATGCGGAAAAGACTGATGAGCAGTTTAAGAGAAAATTGCCTCTTGCAACTGTCATCACTTGCACCCCATCACTTAAATAAATCCATTACCTCGTGTTGCAGGGTTTGGCACAATTTTGTTTCTCCTATATCTGAACCACGAGCCACATGCTCCTCCATGTTTGGCTGTACGACTGCTTTCATAATAACTACTAACATTTTTAGTAGTTTTTTTTTCAGGTCTGTGCTGTGCTTGATTGCACCAGCTGTTGACCTATTGAAGATTTGTAAGCTACACTCACTGGCCACTTTATTAGGTATAGCATGCTAATGTGGTGGCATTGACTCGACAAGGTGTGCGAAACATTCCTCTGAGATTTTGCTCCATATTGACATGACAGTGTCACGGAGTTGCTGCAGATTTGTAGGCTGTTCAGTCATGATGTGAATCTCCTGTTCTATCACATCCCAAAGTTAGACTGAGCTCTGGTAACTGTGTGAGTACACTGAACTCATGTCATGTCTCTTTTAATGTTCAAGAGACCAGTTTGAGATGATTTGAGGTTTGTGACATTCTGCTGCAAAGAGCCACCAGAAGACTGTGGTCACAAAGAGATAAACATTGTCAGCAGCATTTAAAAGAGGCTCATATCATACTGAGGGGCCCAAAGTGTGTCAAGAAAATATTCCCCCTTACACCAACAGCAGCCAGAGCTGTTGATACAAGGCAGGATTAATCCAAGCGTGAAGCTTTTATGTTGTTTATGCCAAATTCCGACTTTCTCATCCAAATGTTGCAGCCAACTTCAAGACTCATCAGACCAGACAAGGTTTTTCCAGTCCTGTATCATCTAATTTTAGTGAGCCTTCACAAATTATAACCTCTGTTTCCTGTTTTTACATGACAAGAGGAGTAGGAGCGCTACGGTGCGGTCTTCTGCTGTTTTAGCCCATTTGTTTCAAGGGTCAATATGTTTTGTGTTCAGAGATCTACTTCAGCATACTCTAGTCACAATGAGTGGTTATTTGACTTAATGTTGTCTGAGTTTGAAGCAGTCCAGCCATTCTCCTCTGACCTCTGGCATCAATGAGACATTTTTACCCAGAAAAGTTGCCGCTCAGTGGGAAGTTTTTCTTTATCAGACCATTCTCTGTAAACTCTAAAGATGGTTGTGTGGTAATATCCCAATAGATCAGCAGTTTCTGAAATACTCAAACAGGTTTGGCACAACAACCATGCTGTCACTTAACTCACCTTCCCCATTCTGATGTTCTGATTGAACTTCAGCAGGTCATCTTGACCATGTCTACATGCCTATATGAGTTGCTGCCACCTGATTGGCTGATTAGATATTTGTGTTGACAAGCAGTTGAACAGATATACCTAAAAAAAAAGTGGCCAGTGAGTGTAAATAGGCTAATGGCAGGTTCAAGATAAAGGGCTAATCAGCTAAAGACTAACCTACCAGGAAAATTACTGATCTTTCTGGTGGTCAGTCCACCCCCATTCATCTTGTGAACCCTTTAGACAAATGTATTAGCCATTAGCAAGCTGGCGTCAATGTTTATTAGATGTGGACAATGGGCCAAAAGCCTTTTTATTTTTTTCCTTCTCACACTGAATGCACTGTTCAGAGGCTTCCAATCTACAAATAGAAATGATCAGAGGAGTGCTGGAAGAGCTTTATATATCAGGGAGTATGGAAAATCAAAAAATTGCTTAGCGTTTTTAATCAGAATGCTTCTCTTGTGCTGGAAAATAGAATCAATAAAATGCTCTGTACAAACAAGCTACTGAAGAAATCTTCAGTAGTAGGTTAAGACGGTGCACCGAGTACACCCCTGACCTTCACAAGAAAAAGAAAAAAAAAAGAAACTGACAGCTTTATCGTGAATTTGTCTTGCATAACCTCTCAATGGCCACAACAGTTAATCACAGAAAACAGCTTCCAGTGACCGTGACCAATAACACAGGAAGATTTGAGAGTCGGAGGGGAATGGAGCCTAGTTTTGATCTGTGTTGATACACACTCATCTAATATTTACCCAGATTACCAAGGGTTTGGAGGATTATCCTGCCTCCAAAATCCAAATCACGTAATAACATACAGCACAAACATACATGCATATACCAACAACAGCTAAATCTTAAGCGCTGATGAAATTCAGCGTGTGTACAAATAAGCAACTGTAGTTTTTTTGCCGGGCCATGCCACGCTTTTCTGCTTTCAGCTTTCATTTTGGATCAATATCTGAGCACCTTACAGTCACAAATCATTTCTTGCCCCTTATCCTTTTTCTTCGTATCGACTGGTAAAATACTCAAAAGAGCAGTTTGGACCACAGTGCCGCTCAGTCACTCACTCATTCACACGTCCTCACAGAAGTAGATAGAGAATCACAGGCGAAGGCGTGTTAGAGTTTAATCAAATTTTAATTTCAATTATGATTTTTGGCTCCAATGATTATGAAAACAAGGTAATTGAGATAAAGCGATTATCATGCGTCAGTCGTTATCACAATAGTGCTGTGGCCCCTCCCTGAAAGCCCAGACCTGCTCCTTGTTTAATTCAGTTCCAGGCAACATGGCGAAAAAAGGAGTCTTGGGTCAACAAGATCTATTGAGACGAAGTAATAGTCAGAATACACTTGTGTCACTCAGCCCTCACTCGCTCTCTGCTTGTGACTTTTGTGCAGGTCTGTCAGGTCACATAACAAAATTGCCTCGTGGACATGTTGTTGCCACTGTCTGCACCCACAAAACTCCCATGATGGAGACTACAGTTAACAGGGACTTTTTAAAAATTATTTTTATTACTTAAATTATATACATTGATAAAGGAAAAATAATCCAGTGTAAAAAAAAGAAAAAGTAAATGTAGTAGTAAGTAATCTCGCTATTAATCAAAATAATCACAATATTGATTTTTTTTTTTCTACAACCGAGTCCATCCTGCACATGACAGAACCACATGGACTAAAAGAATTAAGTCCTCTCTGTAACACTCGAGCTGTACTGCAGTGAACTCAGCTTTGGAAATAATGCTGGAGTTTAACATATTGGTGCACAGGGGAAGTGGTGGAGTCTTTAAGTGGAGCGATGGCAGAGTAGGAAGGTAACAATTTAGTTTATAACTGCTTGAGGATGTGGATTGAGTTTCTTTTTTAACCATGAAAAAGTTTAGAGCATCCCACTAATGGTGTTCAGTTGGGCAAGTCGCACTTCTGAGACTACAGAGGGGATATTTCGGTAGAAGACTGAAGAGGAGGCGGAGGAAAGATGGGCCTTTTTGGTTTTTACCCGGTTTACTCACAAAGAGGAAGGAGGCAATCCTCTAATTTGAACTATTGATCTTCTGTAGATATTATGCCTGGAGTAAGTAGCTACACAGGATATCGAATTCAATAACAGACACAGACACACATATTGACTCTGCAGTTCCCTTCTCACCCAAGTGAGGGAGGGGATTAAGGATTTGATTCACTCCTGCCATTGTCTCTCCCACCAGCCAGATTCCTGCCTCTTAATCGGGCCAAAAGCATCTGACATGATGCACAGGTATTCTCCAAGCTTGCTCAAGGCTCCCATAAGATGCCGTGAATGATTCCCCCGGGTGCTTCGAGTTGCCAGTGCGAAGGATTGGGAGCCTGCACATATTATGATTGGTGAATGTCTCCAGACAAGGCAATGCCAGAGGAAGGGATGTGTATCAGAGTTGTAATGACATCATCTGCACAGGCTATGACAGTCAGGGCGATTTAGAGTGGAGAAGGGTTGGCTGTTGCCATGGGCAATCACAGGAAAAGGCTTGAATGTATAATACAGATCAAGTAACGTCAGAAAGATGCTGCATTCATTTTTTTTTTTTTTTAAGGAGGGCGAGTCAGAAAAGTGTAAAAAAAAAAAAGTAAGAAAAGTGGTAGCCATATCTTGATTTCACAGTTATATCTCCGAACTCTTTGTGGCAACAAGCATAAAGTCCCCCAGTCAGAAGTGATTGGCTCTTAACTGTTTAATCATTGGTTTGCAAGGTTGCTATGAGACTGACTATGATTCAGAAGGAGCGTATAATAAATGTTGGCATGTAAAATAATCCTCGAGGCTGCAAGAGGAAAATGCAGACCCTGCATTCTGCTCAACAACAACACAATGACACCTGCAGCCTGTCTAAATACAAACATAAACTCATTTGTTCATTGATTAATTTGGGAATCTCAGACCTGCTTTTCCAGGCTGTTTTTTCTTGTTATCTCTGTGATCATGAAAATCCCTTAGGCTCATTAAGAACCTGTCAAGCAATCTTAGAGCAAATAGCATAATTTGACTTAAGCACTTATCATACCATTTTCAAGTCCAAATGCCCTCCGAAGCATTCCCTTTATGCAATGTAGGGAGGGTCCTGTTTTTTAATCGTTTACATTCCACCTCTTAATAAGGCAGCACAGTTTATTTTAATCCATTCACCTAAATGCTTGGATCTCACTCCTGTCACGCTGTGTTTTTATTTTTCCGTAAATAAAAGCCATGGCAATGACAGAATTTTTCCCGTGGCACAATCAAAATGCTTTTTTCCCCCTATTTTATAGACATTTTTTTAGAGGTTCCAACACATAATCTGTCAGGGCTTGGCAAGCCATCTTCTATTTAAAACTCAGACCACCTCTGTCAGAAAAGCAATTACTAGTGAGGGTTTCATTTTAATTTAAATAAGATTACATTACAGTGACATGAAAAGGGGGCACTGCCAGGATGGAAAGAACACGAGTGCTCCTTTTTATCTGTTTTCCCCAGCGCTGGGATTGTGGGAAAAGACATAACTGAATGAAGAAAGACTGTGTGTCTTTGGAGGAGAGTGAAAGAGAGGGTGAATGTCAAAGTGTGTGCCTGTGCAGAAAAGACCAAAAACACGTGCAAGCTTATACCATGTTGTGTGGGTACACATGCATTTGAGCGTGTGTGTGTGTTAGAGTGACGCATCCTAAAGCAACCAGATTGTGAATAGTGAAAAGCTATGCTTGCAGACAGAAGAGGACAATTACTGCAATGCCTCAGGCTCAAATCAATATAAAAGGCCTGTGCAAAGCAACATCAATGACATAAAGCCACATGATATGTCATTTCCAACTTTATTTTCATGATCCTTCCTCTAATCCTCTCAGCCCCCACATCTGCGTTGTTTTCTTGCTTCAATCAAAGCCACTGCAAGCTGTGTGAGTATCACGGAAAAGCATTCCAAGCATCCGAGGCTGGCTGGCTCATTACCTGGTGCAAAAGAGGAAGCCGTGTTAGAAAAAGCCAGCAAAGCCAACTGTACCGTGTAGTTGCACCAAGTGTCTCACCCCTAAGGTGAATTCTGAGAAAAAAAAAACTGAGGCGCATCATGTTGTAATTATTTTATGCTCTGTCTCTCTCTCTTTTCCCCACCCTCATTTCTCATGCTATCCCGCCTTGAATGGAACAGCGGATGAACTTGGGATCGAGTTCATGGGTAAGACAACTTTTCATTGACTGTGCCGAGTGCTCAATCTTTCCGTGTGCCTCACGTCTGTGAAATACTGCATACAAAACACACACAACCAGCACAACAAGGCCGCTCACCTTGGAAAATTAATGTGGGCTAGTCGCCATGGAAACACCGTGGTGGTGAATTAGGTGTATTCTGTCTGCATGAAGAACAGTACCGTTAGAGAGGAGTGATGTAATGAGTATGGAGCAAAGAAAGCGATTCATGTACTGTATAAATCCGTGTCTACTTGCCTACTGTGTACTATGTGAAAATTTCATATCTCGGTAGCGATGTCCAAAATGATCGCGGTTTCCATGAAGTTAGTCGAAATGTTCAAGAAGCAAATAATATCACCAAGTTCTATTTTGACAAAAATATTCCAAGTTGAATCTGCAGTTTTGATTTGCAGATTTACATAATACATTTGGTTTTCTGTACTTGTTGTGTTTGAATATAAGACACAGCTCTATGTATAATTCACTAAGTCTTAAGCAGATAGTAAAACAAGAAGCCCAACAACAGAAAAGTCTTGTATAGAAGCTTACAGCGTTCTGAATTGTGCGATGCTTATAATGAACAAAATATTTTGTTTGCATGACTGAACTGACACATATGCAGTGGACGGATAGTTTTCAGACACACAGCAGCATCTACAACAACAGCAACAACAGTGTGTTACTGACAAGCTGTTAAGTAGCTACAAAGACAAAAGGCCCTTACATTATGAAGTTAATGATTACTAAAATTTAGTAGTCGTTCTGTAGAAAGTTAAAATTGAACTTACCCTCATTTTAAAAGTAGAAGCAATTTAGTTTCTATTCTTCAGATAGTGTCGACCATGTTCAAGCAAGTCTCCGTCAGTACTCTTAAAGGTACAGTGTGTAAAATCTCACAACTGGATGTCAGTAGATCACAGATTGCAGTCATTTGAATTCAGTTTTTTTTTACCTCTTCCAATTCAAGCACCTAGCCATAACCCTAACTACGGTGGCCCCTTTAGGCCAAACACATTTTAGTTAGCTAAGAGAGATTAGAAATGTCAAATTTAGACTGCACTCGATAACTGCTTTGGCCGGCATGTTTTAACATATTTGAATATTAACACTTGAATAAACCACAAATAAAATATTTTGTTGTATTTTACATTTTTACTGCTGAGTCACTTCCAAACCTCTGGCTGCCGTTCATCTGCAGTGAGTGTAGGTTGTCAGTATGCTGTTAACCTCAGCTATCAATAGCCCGAGCATTCACATCTACTCACTGATATGGTTCGATGAGTCGGTGTAGGTCACTTCTGTCCAGTGACAGTAATAGTGAGGTGAGTTGTTAAAGATATCCTGAAGTTTTCTTTCAGTAGGCACTGCTGTTTTTCCTGGCCATCTCAACCCAGTGTATATGTAATGGGTTAATCCAAACTTTATGTGAATGTATCATTTTGTTAGAGAACATAATTACAGACTAATCAATGTGTATTCATGAGTACATTATTCTTTTTTTAGATTAAATAACCTAAAACCAAACCAAGTTCAATTAGGAGGCTGAGCCTTTTTCTGGTGTAGATGTTTAGTCAAGTTTAACAATAGGATCTAAAGTATAATATAAAATATAAAAATCCACAGAAGGTCAAATACTGAAATGAGAAGCAGTGCATATAGATTTTTTTTTAATTCTCTGGATTTTCATTGGAGTTACTTTAGGTACTTCTCTACTTTCCTACAGACTGTCAACAAACTAAGAGGAAAAAAAACAAGGGAGGCGAGAGACAGTCTCATCACCCCAGACTACACACACATACACTGCAACACCGTTTTTCATTTTCTCTTTTCCCATCTTTTTTTCCACTTTCTGCCTTGCTTTTGTGCATTAACATGGCTTCATACACTGCTGTCACATCACACGCTAGCTCCAGGAAATAGAGGGAGGGAGAGGATGTATGCCCTGCAAACAGCATTCCTCACTTCAGTAACTTTAATCTGGGGGACTAAATTAGTTCAGAATGCTACTGGAGGTGGGCGGATGCATTAGAGAAAATGAGAGCAGGACTGATCAATTGATAGCCGGACAGGTGACAGACAGAGGTACAGATAGGATTATTATTTTTTTTTTTTGGTTGGGTTTCTTATTCATTGTGTTCCATCATGAGTTCGTCTTTTCTTTATCAATTAATTGTTTGATAGCTTGTTATATAAGTCTGATATGTGACAGTCTGAGACAGCCTGTCAGACTACAGCAAAGCTCCGTTTGAAGTAGAATTGAGCGCTCTAAAAGTAATCTTGTCTTTTGATTTTCTTGCTTTTTTTTTTTTTAGCCCAGCAACTGAAGCTCTTTGTGACTCAGAATAGTTGACTCTGATGTTTTGCAGGCTGAATACCCCATTTTCTCATGGATTCTTTAGCATGAACTTCATTATAGCACGTTATTCTTGTCAAGTGTAGAGTGCATCGCTGGCATAGCGGCCATATGGGATTGTCTTGTCTTTGAGTCAAAATAACACGGCTTAGCCAATATAGCTAAGACTCTTCACTTTGGTGGGGTTCTTTTATAACGTGCTGTTGCATCTAATTTCAAGAATGCCTTGTAGGCATCTGGCATGAAAGGCCTGTAATGGTTTTATATACAGACTGCATGTCGGTTTTCCTTGCAGCCATTCAGCAGAGCTTTGTAGACAGCTGTTTTTATGTTCACATTATGGAAAAGCCTTTTTCATCCCTCAAAAAAAAAAGGGGGGGGGGGGGGGGGGGGAAGGCAAAGGCCTGTCTCAGGTGGTGCTCCACATGAGCACTGATAATGCAGGAGCAGGAAAAAATGTTTTCAATATCTTTCAGATATGCAACCATGCAGAGGTAATTTCACTGATGGTAAAGGCTGGAGGCTTTACAGGGACATGGATTTCCAAGTGGCACATTACTTATAAACAAAGAAAAAAGCCAACTTTTACTGAGCAGCTGCAGGACATTTCTCCTCTTCTACCTGCACAGCAATAAACAAACACATTTTTTTTTAAATCCCTTTAAAATTATAGAAGCAGACTATACAATTCAGTAATTCAGGAGCTTATATTGGGTTTTTTCATATATATACATAGTTATATTTGCGTCATTACACAGTATATTGTCGATTGACTATTTTTTCCAACTCAATAATTTCTCATTTCAGAATGTAACACCTGCTTAGTATAGTAGGGTTAAACTTATAGACTAGATTCGAGAGGAGTAAAATAAATTTGAGAGAATTGAGTGTTGAACAGCCGGCAGGTTTATTACAATGTTACAGTGGTGCAATAATCCAATGTAAACAGCATAGAAAATTAACAGAAGATCAACAGAGAAGAGCGCTCTTTTGAAAATAACAACAAAATAAAATAAAATAAGTAGTCCCTTTAGACCTGACTCCTGATGAGCAGGATATTGGGAGTTTCAATAGTTTCCCAGAGAAACAATCCGTATGAAGTAAGCAGTTTTTGCTCTTGCTTATCTGAAATCCTGCGATTCGAAGTAATTCAGACTGTAGCTCTACTCCTGCATCCAGAACAGCTGGCCACACTGCTTTTGGATTCGCCAAGAGTTTTCACAGGGTCTGGCTCGCCATCCATATCCAGAACCACTTCAGATCCAGGATCACAAAAAACCAGTCTGCACATACAGTACAGAGCAATAAACAAAATAGTTCTTAACAGTTTTTCTAAATAAAATGAGATCTCATAAAGTTTTCAAAATCAAGTACACTGTCGTTTTAACATTGTTCTGTCTCTATGAATTCCATTTGTATTGCTTTACAGCATTACAATCAATTGTATTTAAATACCCCTTTTTAAGGCATATGTAATCACATCATGAAATGTTTGTGACGTAACTAGTTTTAAATAACTTATTTACATGTATTAACCTATAACTGAAATTACAAAGTGCAGGAAAGGCACTGGACAACATTTATGGCTAAAAGAAAAGTGCATCCTGCATTAGTTTTGCACATTTGTGAAGATGCCCAATCAAATAGACAATAAAATAAAATACGACATTCCATTTCACACACGATTCAAGTACTCCGACTGGTTTTAGCTTTTTTTAGACAATACGGAATTCGCACTGTTGCAGTGTTTACCACATGTAAAATTAGCATAAGTTTTCCTGCTAACTTATCATCTCTAGTAACTCACCGGAATTCCCAAGAAACAAATACACGCTCTGCCTGGTTTTGGTCGAGAGTAAAACACATAAAGGCCTCTGAAAAGTACATAACTTTAAGTTAGAGACTGTTGAAAATACTTTATAACACTTATTTTATACCAAAAGACTCACTGTGTAGCTTGTTATTTGCTCTCGGTGTCTTGCTCCGTTTTGCCTAGCTTAATGCAGCAACGTGCTTTTGTTGCATTCACTGAACTACGGAAAATCAAAGTGTGTTCAAGGGGTGTCGGAAATAATAATACCAGGTAAAAACAAGAAAATACTAGTAACCATGTCTATAGGGGTTACAAGAACATTTATTGTTTTAACAGTAAAAAATGTGATCCAGCCTAACCAAGCTAACCCCCACTATTTATTGGTTGACCGTATTAAATAAGCAATCATGTGCCACAGCAGGCCACTCCTGCAGCATTTCTATGGATCACTTCTATATTTAATTCATCCTGCTTCCCTTCTATGGGAGCTGAGTGGGTAGTTTGGACCTCCAATGTTTATATATATATTCACATACTGTCACTCCAGGATATGTTCAGATTTTATCTTTATCTGTTGCCAGAAGCACTCTAATTTTAAAAAGGTTTCTCTCCTGTTTGAACTCAGTTACATCATACTATCAAAAATTGTGTTGATGCAGCACTGATGTAATGCAGAGGAAGAAAGCGGTGGGGCGAGGGGAAAAAAAACGGTGCAAAACAGAACGCATGGTTGCACTCAAACGTTAGCTTTGAACAAAAACGCTCTCCAGCAGTATCTGCCCTCAAAAACAAGAGTTGAGGGAAGTTGATAAACCTGGACCGACAAGCACGGCTCAAGAAGACCTCCCAGGACAGTTCTCTGTTGACAACATCAAAAGCCACAGACAAGCCCTTAAAGGTCAGGAGCAGGTTGCGGTGATGTTCTCTGCACTTTCCCCTGCAGTTGTCAAGGTAGTAAAATCAGACACAGGGGGATTTGTTGTTTTTGAGTGATCAAGTAATGCCACAGGACGTTGCCCGTAAGGTCATGGATGCTGGTGGATCAGAGAAGTGTCTCAAACTCTCAGCGACTTTTGTGGATTAATCAGAATCAGAATCAGAATACTTTATTGATCCCTGGGGGAAATTATTTTTTGTTACAGTGCTCCATTTTAAACCAACATTAAGACAAGACAGACAATACGCTAACTAAGAATAGTACAATATATACATATATATACATACATACATACATAAGTCACTTATAAATAAATATTTGGAAAAGAAACATGTGTAGTTGTAGCAGCAAACAGTGTGTTAAGTGGATGCGTTGTACAGGGAGATGGCCACAGGCAGGAATGATTTCCTGTGTCGTTCAGTGGTGCTTTTCGGTAATCTCAGTCTCTCACTGAACGAGCTCCTGTGACTGACCAACATGTCATGGAGTGGGTGGGAGGTGTTATCCAACATTGTCTTTATCTTGGACAGCATCCGCCTCTCCGACACCACCTTGAGGGAGTCCAGCTCCATCCCCACAACATTGCTGGCCTTACGGATCAGTTTATTAAGTCTGTTGGCATCTGCGACCCTCAGCCTGCTCCCCCAGCATGCAACAGCATAGAGGATCGCACTGGCCACCACAGACTCATAGAAAAATTAGTGATATGAGTTGCTGGTTATGGATTGTGCTCATTTTGATCATGAGATAGTATTGTCATGAGAGTTTCTGCTAAGCCAGTGGGTGCGTGCCCTTGAACTCCACACCGTGCACCGTGCTAAGTATTTCAGCGCCACAATCCAGTTGCTCAGTGAGACAGATATTTGCTGGGATCAACTACAACTTGTCCCAGCTGCTTGTGACCTTAAGCCTCTGCCGCTGACGTGCAGGGGTCTGACAAGAAGCTCCGGGAGCATTCATTTGCTGCTAATTTCCTGTCGCCATCAGTCTCTGAATGCTGACACATATGCAACCCTCGCATGCACGTACACACCAAGTGCTGGTCCTGCTGTGCAGACAGTCCATCGGTCCCTGCTGGGTTTGTCTGAACGAAATGATTATCACACTTCAGTTAGCACGTCACTGAGCCCTGCCTGTGTCTGCCATGTCCCTATCTCTTCCTCAAACAGTGACATTTACTGACAGCAGCATTGGTCGCTTTATGCAAATGCAGATTGTGGGCAGATGTCTGCGCGCGGTTTCGAGTGTATGTCATTCCACCCTTTATGTGTATTTGGTATGTTAATTCATCATGATCCATCTCTTCCTCTCAGCTCAATCGCAACCATAGTCCATATCGTTTATGTCACAGCAGAAATTCATTGGACTGAACTGTATTCTCTCCTCCACAGAGAGTGGTGACACCTACCAGAGGCAGGTGCTGTCCATCTTCAGCATTGCCTCGGGGATCTGTCTTCTTGGAGTGGCATGTATGGCTCTCTACCGCCACAACAAGTGAGTGATGCCAGCGAGAACCACATTAGTAGCGTATGCCCCCGGCTGTGCAGAAAGAGCACTTTACTATCATGGCATGGAGCCCAATGAAATTCTAAGTGTGAGTCAGCTAGAGGATGTTTTAGCAAGGCAACAAATCTAAATAGTGTAGGATGCATTTGGGACAGATACTCATGTAAGATTTATTTGAAAGTGGTTTTAGCAAGCAGGTGTGTCACAAAATGCTTCACACAAAACAAAATACTCAGATATGGCAAGAGACAGACCAAGTTCAAGTACAGTAGACCCTAAGTGCACGTGTACATGTGTGTGACAAGATAAGAGGGTTTCCTGGTGGCTCAGAAGCAGACCACCAAAGTCAATTATGCATGGCACCAAAGAAGAAGGAAAAAGAAAGCAGAGGGAAAGAACTGGAAGAGTGTGTGTATGTATATTCATTCAGTAGGAGTGAATGAATGCTGTGCTGGCTAAATTAAGCTTGCTAAACAAAAACAAAAAAGGTGGTTTTATTTTTGAGTAGTGTAGTGCCCTGAGCAGTGCAGCACATATTGGTCAACATGAACAGATAGTCCTGGCTCACAGATAGAATTAATGTACTGAAAATTATCCAAAATCACAAGTCCTGTGATAATAAGTATCTTTCCTTCAAAAAAAATAGCTGTGCGCCAGGCTACCGTGGATAAATAGCTTTTCAAACTCCGTGGTTGTTTTTCCTCTCAAGAAAAAATGCGAAATTTTGTTTGTATCAGTACTTCTCAGAAAAGATTAGTAAAGTTTTCAGAAAGGTTGCTTTTAGGTGGTATAACTTCATTATTATTATTTATTAGAGTGGGTTCCTGCAGCACGTTTTAATCCCTCCAAGCCATTAGGTGGTTGGATTATAGTTTGTTAACCCTGTAAACCAATGCAATGATTTGTTGCTTTCCACATTTTTAAAAAGTGTATTTTTTAATTCTCGCCATCATCCTTTATGCAGGAAACACTTAATGAGTGTCAGCTGCAGACAGAATTTTGCATTCTAGAATTTAAAAATGAACATTTAATGGTGAATTAAAATTTAATCCAAAAGTCTTAGGCAGCAATTAAATTTTAATGCAATCAAATTTTAATCCGAAATGAAAGAACGGTATCATCTTTTTTCCTTTTTTTAAAAAAATTTATCATAGCAGAAGAATTTGACTTTTTTTTTGTCACGTTTTGCTGTTTCATTTTTTGTGTGTATGTGTGGTAAAGAGAAAAGACAGAGTAGGTAAAAATGTGGCAGAACAACTAAAATTAAGTAGTTTAAGAAAAGTGGAATGTCTGCTCATGTCAGCAAACTTGACTTTACTTCAATTCCTTAGGTTATATCTGTTCCCACTGCTATAACTTAAGGCTTCTTGCTGTATGTATGGATATCACTGCATGTGAATTCTCCCTCTCTCCCCGCAAAGATGAGAGAATCCAAACTTTGGCTTTCATAGTAAATCAATAAAACCTTTGTATTTATCGCTTTTACTTTAACTTTCCTTGATTAAATTCACGTAGTTTTAAATTTTATTTTCATGCATTTTTTGTTCATTTTAAAGCTATTTTTGTGGCGCACATTTACCACCTTAAGTTTCACCTCGGAAAAGTAATCACAGTTGAACGCTGAATGTCACTTTCAGCTATGGTTTGTTCCAGAAATGTTAAATTTCACCGTTTTAAAAACCTCAAACTGTCAAAGGATGTTTTATCGCTGCATAACAAAAAATGCATATATGAGTTCATCGTCACAATTCGCACATATGTGTGTGTCTGTCTTCAGTGAGTAGATGTGAAATTCATTGACAGGGCCTATCTTGTCTACTATGTGTGATCTGTAAGTGAGTCTCAGAAATAAATGGTAACAAGTCAATAAATGTAACAACGTTGCCATTAGATGCGTGTGAAGAATATGACCTAAAAAGAAACCGTTATTAAACTGTGTAACAACGAAAAAGAAGAATGAATCTTCAGCAGAGCAAATGCAGCTATTGTAGGGAGGTTTTTTCTGCCTCATAGAAATCCCTTTGTTTTCCTAATTGCATGCTGTATTGTCATCAGTCTATCCATTGTTCTGGATTATTTCTTTAGTTTTGTTGTAGACTTACATTTGTTCTCCCTTTTTCACCGGCACATTTCCTCCACAGGAGACACAGGGAGAAACTCCAGGCTCATTTCTCCGACAGCCGCAGCCTCAGAGACTGTACCGTCAATGCCTCCGGCCTCATGTCCAAATCTACCCCCAGACTTCAATACAGCCTTCAGCTCCAAAAGGTGCGTCTTTATCAATGATGTATTTATTCATTTCCAGTCACACCCTAATCATCATTGTCACCATCTTCTTCTTTATATATACAGTACTTCATATACACATTATAGTCTTTTGAGTTCCTGACAGGATGATTTATGATCTAAAATACGTCTTAATAATCTCTCTACTGGCTCGAGTCTTTTGTTCACACTCGTATCTGACATAGGCTGAGAGGCAGTGGGGAATTATAGCTTAAAATAAATGCATCACACATTACAGAGGAAAAATCTGCCTGCCATGTTCACTGTGACAGATTCCTGTGACAAACTGCAGAGTAGAAATTATAATCTGTTTTGGTGTCAAGGATCCTGAATTCTAAAGAAATCCAGCAGAACTTTATTGATAGCTAAATGTGATTGTGCTTGTGCATATTCATTTTAGTAATATCACAAATAACATTTTAAAGTGATTGGTTTGAAGCCGGCTGCTAAACTTTAAATTTTGAGTTAGTTAGACATTCCTCGAAAACCAATGCTTTCCAGAAACAACCACATACAGCAATAATAACAAATACAATCTACGACTGCATGCATAATACTCTCAATAGCCTAACAGGGCTTACACTGATTGATTGATTGCTTTCCTATTATCCCTCTCCACATGCACTTACATCGTGACGTCAGACACATACTGTATACTGATGTTGAAGGAGTAGAAGTGCTCCACTTTAAAGTGGAGCAAATCAAATCAAGGAAAGGTAGAAAATGTCAGAAGTGACAAAGCTCAAAATATTTAACTTAGTAAGCAGTAACTATGAACATTGTTTTACGGTGTACAAGGATACAGTACTGTGCATAATTCTACCACCAATATTCTGTCCAGGTCTTGTGTAATTTGGCATAATACACCTTTTTTTCCTGGTTTCTCTTCCTTAAGAATGGCTTCTCGACAGCCATGCATCAAGATCATTTCAGTGAACAGTAAATGGAACAAGTAAAGGGCCAGATGCCTCTCTCAGGTCCTATATAAGGTCGTTGGAGTTTTTCCTTAAGTACATGACCTTTAGATGCTGTTTATCTGCTGTAGATCATTTTTAGGCCTGCCACTTCTTCTTTTGTCAGCCTCTTGTCCAGTTTCCTCGTTTTTTAAAAGGACACACTGCACACCATGCCCAGATATGCCAGGTATTTGGCTAACAGACCTTTGGGAATCACATTATTTGTGCAAAACTCCTATTTTGTGCCTGCCAAACTGTTATCTTTGGCATTTTTGTCGATTCAACCAAAGAAAGCGGGTGTTCTTTTTGACAGGCTCCTAGTAAAAAGTGCATAGAGATAAAATTTAAAAATGTATATTTGCTAAGTCGGCTGTTATGAGTGGACACAACACAGGTTCATTCCTTAAGTTAGGTGCATTTTTTTATGCTTGAATGATTTATATGTCAGTGTTAATTGGCTTTACAAATAAACAAACGGACAAAGAAAGATTCCTCTGGGAATGATCAGGCACGAGAACTGAAGTGGAAACAAGTTAAAAAGCAGCTAATGATGAAAGGAAAACCTCGGAAAGCATGCAGAACAATTGCAATTTCAACCAAGCATCACTCCGTTGAAGCAAAATATAAAGAAATGATAGGTGGCTCGAGACTTTTTCACAGCACTGTACATTAGACATAAGTCATGTAAGTTCAGGCCAGTTGTTTTCCCTGGCTAAATAAGGTAACTGTTGTATATGGTGATGATGGTTACATATGGGATTGGTGCTTTTTGATGTATACATGTATATATCTTATCAGTTATGCAGAATCTCAATTTTGGTGGTTAGCATGAATGTATGCACTTAAATGTCTAGTCCTGAGTCCCATCGGCTATGGACTAAAAATTGAGGGGGAAAAAAAGTTGTGGAGGGGAATATAGAATTTAACAATAGACACATTTGTTGGCTTTCACCATATTTGCTGGTAAACTAGTATGTTTGATGTGTTGCTGGACTTAAATCAAACTAAAATTAAAATTAAGTAAAATATTATGAAACGTCTGGTTACTTTCACTTTCACTGGCTGCTGTTTTTTTTATATATCAGAGCAGGATTCTTTTAATTTGCAAAACACAGGTTATAGCTGCTCTGCCAGACATTTCTTCCTTCACAATTATTCCATTCTGGTGGTTAAAAAAATAAGTGAGTGATAACAATTTTAGTTATTGCAGTTCTACACTTTTGGGCACTTTTATTGGCAATTTTTATTTATTTGCCAATAAAAAGTTTGTGAAACTTGTGAATTGTGGTTGTGATTGTTCTTCACTATGTAATATAAATATTAAAAAAAGATCTAAATAAAACTGAAGCAGCAAAGGGCACAAAAACAACAACTTTGTGCCACTGCCAAATGGCAGAAACACGGTGCTATTATAATCAAAATGCCAAGTTAAAGTACTGCATTATCATAACTATTAACAACAACAACAAAATACGCAAAAATATTTACCTCAATTATACATAACAGGCTAAATAAATAAGATTTTGGGTGTTTTACATTTACCTAAAAATGACTCTTTTGATAGTAAAAGTCCCCAGCCAATGAAGTTGATCTACATAGTAAACGTTGCTGGAATTCTGACCTCTTTAAATAGAAGAATGTAAAGTTGTGCCCATACTCTGGATCATGAATCCTGAATTCAACATCCAAGCACAGCAGCACAGTCATAATCCACAATGAGCACAAAACTGTACATTACAGCAGGTTCATGTGTTTAAAAAGTTGGATTTTGCAAATTTGAACTACATAACCCTCAACCAACTCAAAAACTGAAGGAGACTAATATTATGTAATCATTTATCAACTAATAAACACATAGCATCAGCTCTAGGAAGAAAATTTCATCCAGGCGGGCAAATAATTCTTGGTTAAGAAAAAAAATGGCAAACCATAGAAGAAAAAGTGGCTCAGAATTCATTAGAAGCCACCACAGCCTGCAGCAGCAGCAGACACTGCAGAGGAAACAAGTGACCCAGACATTCTTAGAAAAAGCAGAGAGAAGACATGGATGGCACTGATAAGGCTAATGTCTCCACAGAGGGGTAATTGCACTCTACTGCACACTTGTAAAGGTTTCATCAAAGAGTGCGACCGCTTGGCATAATGCGTTCCTACTTTCTTTATTTAATTAGATGGATTTTTTTGTTTGTTTTTGTTTTTAAAGAAGTTCAGTGTGCAGTCTTTCTTTTATCATTTCAGGAAGTTATATGGAGTAGTAGTCCTTCATGTATCAATGCTAAAACGATAGAGAGATCAATTATAGATTTGACGTTTCTACTTCTGAAACATAAATAGTTTACAGCTTCCACAAATCTCATTTTAATATGTATGGGTACTAAGGTAGCAAGGTTATTAATACTGATTAATACTATAATACTGATTTCTTTATTTTCTGTATGTTTTTCACCCTTAAATGTTTCACATCATCAAAGAAATTTAAATATTAGTCAAAGATAACACAGGTAAACACAAACTGCAGTTTCTAAATGAAGCTGTTTATTAAGGGTAAAAAAAAATCCAAGCCTACGTGTCCCTGTGTGAAAAAAATGATTGGCCCCTAAACCTAATAACTGGTTTGCCACCCTAAGCAGCAACAACTGCAATCAAGCCTTTTCGATAACTGCCAATGAGTCTTTTACAGCGCTTGTGGAGGAATTTTGGCCCACTCATCTTTGCAGAATCGTTGTAATTCAGCCACATTAATGAAGATGTTTTTTGGCAAATCTGAGACAAGCCTTTATGTTCTCTTCAATGGATACCATTTTTGCAGAGTGTCCTGAACTCTGGCCTTAACTGAAACATGTGAACCCTACGGTTCATTAATGTTGTTTTACTTTCTTTTGTGACCTCCTGGATAGGGATGGGTATCGTTTAGGTTTTATCCGATACCGGTGCCAAACCGGCACTTTTGAAACGGTGCCGGTGCTTAAACGGTGCTCGAACCGGTGCTTAAAGAAAGGAGAACACAAAGTTGGTCCAAAAACCTCTCATGGTCAGCTGTTTTTTTGTAAAAAGATAACAATGTTAGCCTTTTCTGCAGCTATGGGGCATATATGGTATCACTCTTGGCTGGAAGCAGTCCTTAATCAATGGAAAAAACACAAACTTTGTCCAAAAACCTCTCATGTTTAACTGTTTTCCACTTTTTCTTTGGTCATTTTAGCATTTTTGGCCAGGGTGAAGGGAGTATCTGCCATCAAACAAGAAGACAGCCGCATGTAACTACGACGGTGTTTGCTAGTTCACCTTACATGCATTAATTTAATAACGTGGTTAGCCTACTCAACGTAAATTACACACGAACAACATTAAGCTACTCACGCAGAGAAGAACGGCTGCTGCTGCCATCATCACCCGTCATCATTTCTGCTACACTGGCAGGGCTAGGGGCCAGGACTCTACTCTTCAGGTTCTTTGGGGATGTTGGTAACTCGGTGCATTTCTCGGCTTTTAAAAAACGCTATGGCACCGGTATGGCACCGGATACCGGTAGCCATCCCTACTCCTGGATAAGTCGTCGATGTGCTTTTGTAGGAATTTTGGTAGTCCAGTCTTTCCTGGAAAGCTTCGCCACTGTTCCAAGTTTTCTCCATTTGTGTGTAATGGCTCTCACTGTGATCCACTGGAGCTCGAAGGCTTAGAAATAGCTTTCCACACCGGTAGATGTCTGTGATTTTGTTTCTCGTGTGTTTCTTTAGATTGTGGCATGATGTGTTGCTTTTAGAGATCTATTATGCTGCTTTCCTTTGTCAGACAGGTTCTATGTAAGTGATTCCTTAATTCAGCAGGTCTGCCAGTAATCATCCCTGAATGTATTTACTGAAACTGAACTCAGATTTTTAAAAAAAAAAAGGTTAATCACAGTTAATTCGAAATAGGACCAGGTAGTTTTGGAAACCTTTTCTCCCTTAATGAATGAAATCATCATTTAAAAACTGCATTTAGTATTTCCTCAGGTTATCTTTGTATAATATTAAAATGAGTCTGGTGATCTGAAACATGCAAGTGTCACAAATATGCAAAAAACTAGGAAATTGGTAAGAAGGCAAACACTTTTTCACACCACTGTATATGGAGGCTTCTTTAATAATTCAACACTGTCTGGTGTCACCCACTGAAACAAACACCCCTTAAGCTAACCCCACCCACGGATCTGCAGTTGGCACCATCTGAAAGCTTTTCGAGGGTGTCATTTGAAAATCATGGCTCTGGGCAGCTGATCGCTAAGACGCTGTACCACCTTTGATGCAAATGTTAAAAAAGCTGTTAAGTAGTTGTGTTTAAGTAATATTAAAAAAATGCTTTCATATAAGCACAATAACCAGCACAACAGCAACCTAAAAAAGGGGAGACTCAGATGGTGGTATCGGGAATGTGTTAGGGCTCAGCGGGTGAGGCAGTGAAGCCCTGCATCCAACCACGAAATGCATTGAATGCTAGACAAAGGAAGGAAGCCAGGAGGAAGGCAAAGACAACACGGAAACACAAGCTATAATAGAACAGTGTGAGGGAAGCTTAAGGTGGGATGTGAAAGATCACTGGCTATAAGCACCCAGGAGGGGGCATGAGCTGTACAGACCAACGAAAGATTAACAAGTGAAACCTGTTTTTCCACAGATTTGACACAATGACCCCAGACCACAGCTTCTCTCCACCCACTCCCTCAGCTTGTAACCATCTAGGGAGAGGACATGTGGGTGTGGGTGGTGTAGTCCTACAATATCTCTATTTTCTTTAAAGTTACACAGACAAAATGAAAATACTTTCAAAGGAAGAACAGAGCAGAGTGTTCTTAAATAGGCTCAAAACATTTGGTGTATGCAGCATAACCCAGCATCAAAGCACAATGGGGGTTTTTGTGCATGTGTTCAAGGCAATAGGATGGAGGATGAGTGCAGCAAGCTAGAAAAAAATGTCTGGCTCTGACAAGGCAGGTGCAAGAGGGGAGGATAAAACTGAAGTCCTTTTTTAGTCATTGTCTTCCATTTGAAGTCTCTAATAAACTAATGCGGCGCTCAGTTGTTATTCACTCTTTGAATTCTGGGATTAAAGAAAAAGGCATTTCCCCTCTAGGTGTGATCACTAAAGACATATATGCTGACATGATGAAAGCATATGCAAGGCAAATTAAACCCTCAGCTCTTTTTAAAAATATACACCTGGTCACCTTCACACTCCTTATAGAATAAATTTAACTCTTGTATTCAAAGCATAACGTCACTCCTAAGAGGCACACTCTTGAAACGGCGTGCATTTGATGTAAATGGTGGCGACGCCAGTAAAGCTGTGTAAAAACCTACAAAATCCACATCAAGATGGAAATTATGGAGAGATTAGCTTTAGGAAAATATAATGATTTGGGTTATATTAGACCCTTATGGTGCATTAGCCATATGTTAAGAACATGCATGGACATGGTCAAGGCAACCTGCTGAAGATCAAACTGAGTGTCTGAATGAGGATGAAAGGCAGTTTCAATTACTTTAAATGTGGCATGGTTGAGTATTTCAAAATCTGGTGCTCTACTGGGATTTTCCAAAACAACCATCTCTAGGGTTTACAGAGAATGGTCTGAAAAAGAGAAAACTTCCAGTGAGCTGTGGTTCTCTGGGTGAAAATTGATGGTGTTGATGCCAGAGGGCAGAGGAGAATGGCCAGACTGCTTTGAGCAGGAAGGCAACAGTAACTGATCACTAGTAAACAATCATTCGTCAGAACTAAAGTATGCAGAATGCACACAACATTGAACCTTGAAGCAGATGGGCTACAGTGGCAGAATACCACATCAGGTGCCACTCCTGTCAAGAAACCGAGCATAACATTTGCATAGGCATACCTAAAGTGGACAGTAGAAGATTGGAAAAGTGTTTCTTGGTCTGATGAGCCTCGATTTTTGCTGTTGGCAGGGTCCGAGTTTTGCGTAAATACCATGAAAGCATCGATCCAACCTGCCTTGGATCAAGAGTTCAGGCTGCTGGTATAATGGTGTGGGAGATACTTTCTTGTCTGTGAAGGTTCTCAGTCATCCAGGTCATCGTAGTCTAAGGAGCTTGGAAAGAAAAGCGTCTGAACTTGAAGACGTTTCACCTCTCATCTGAGAAGCTTCTTCAGTTCTAGGGTCAAATAGTGGAGAGTCCCAGGTTTAAACCCTGTGGGAGTTTCCCCCCAAGAGGGACAAATCGACACCCTAATGATCCTCTACCTAATCACACGAGCCAAGGTGTGAAAACGGGTGTAGGTCACAATCAGTCAAGGTTTTGGGTGAGCTCATTGTGAAACCTGGCCCCACCCTATCATGTGATTTCCTGAGGTCAGATGCCCCGAGATGTGAGTGGGCGTTAAGGCGTCTGGGAAGGGACTGGATTATAGATTTCAGAAAGTTTGTGTCATAAGCCACCGCCTCTGTTCAAAGATGGTCGCTCACAGTGGACATAAATGGCCTCTTTTACTCCTCTTTCAAACCAAGATATTTTCTTGGCATACTTTAGGCCCCTTAGTACAAAGTGCTTTCAATTTGATTCATTACAAACTGTACTGTACTCACTATACTCAAATGGCCTCCACGGCCACCAGAACTCTTCTGCGATGTGGTGGAACAAATCTGAAGCAACTGTGTGATGCTTTCATGTCAATATAGACCAAAATGTCAGAGAAATGTTTTTATGTCCTCATCGAATCCAAGCCATGAAGAATTAAGCTAGCTTTGCCAAAGAAACAAACCGCTACTAGCAAGATGTATCTAATAAAATGTCTTGTGAACGTGTAAGAATAGTGTATTAGCTATATGTTAAGCACATGCATGCAAACCTGTATTGACAGCAACCTTCTCCACCATTTTCCTTGTTATGCCTGAGGCGATGACCATCTTTCCGAAAAGATTTGAGGGTTTATATTTTACATGACTACAGGAGGTTGCCCAAGTAAATAGCCATTATTTTAACCACCCCTTAAGAAATACAGATGATTATTATTTTTTGATGTTTTGATAGGGCACCTGAAGTGGAACATGAAGCATTATATATACTGTATGCACATCTGTAGCTATTTCTGTGCATATGTTTCTTCCATCTGCAATTCAGAGTATACATTTCCACATGAACAGTTACTTCAAATACACACTTGTAAACAGCTGGGACTTGTATATATCAAGTATTTTACAAAGGAAAGGAAATGAAACGAAAAAGAGAAAATGAACTGTAAGTACATACTGAAACACCCCTCTGTGTCCACTGTTATTTGAATCAACACCTCTGTGGTAATAATATGTGTCAAATGAAAGAGATGGCTTATACACCCATGAGACAGGCTGCACGGCAACAGACATGCGCTGACATGAAGGAATAGGGTCATACAGGCAACGAGGGCATCAGCTTGAAGCTTGAGTGGTTCTAACTAACTAGTCTTCTAAGAAGAGTCCCTCTCAGGAGTGAGCATGCTATATAAATACTTCATCATATCAGAATATTTTAATGAATGCTCCAGTGTGATTCAAGGCTAGGTTCTCTTGAACCATAGTCGGTTTTATTATCATTTCATTAGTATTATGAAGTAATGTGTTTTTTGTCTAATTTTGTATGCCAAAGACTTTCTCAAGATAATTAGAGAATCGTTCATTTTGATTCATTAGTTTTTATCAGATTGACGTTGTTTAATGAACTTCAAACATCTGGGAAAGGTTTGATGGAACAGCTTCAATTAGCACCCATGTAGTATGTCTCAGAAAGTGTGAAAGTGTAAAGTATTGAAGCTGTGCTTCTGCCATCAGATAATCAAGCAGAGTACAATTATGAGTACGAAATGGATCAGGGCTATTAGCCGCTTGTTCAGCAGGGGTGTTGTGTCAGCTGAAGGGGAGATATGATAACTTCTACAGGTATCTCAGCAACTATTAAAAGGAAAGGACAGTGCAGCCTGAATGTTAAATCCAAATCTGAGCATGGCAGTGCATAATTTGAATGAACTTGTTAACATTTAAATACGGGGTAGAGTCGCATTTGTTGTCCATTAAAAATCTTCACACCTTGGCCTGAAGTGTTAAGACATGCTCTTTCAGTAAACGTACATGCAGTTTTGAGCTGCTAGCTCAAAGACTGTCCTTGTTGAAGAATGGTCAAATATCCTATTATGCACAGTTCATAGGGTTGCCAACTCCCTGAAAAATAAATAAGGGACACCTCGTGGCCAGGGCCGGGCAACCTAGTTGTCTTCACCCTTCCCAGTGTGGTAGCTCTTTTTTGTGTGTGTGAAATTATTTTTTAACCATTTGACTTGAATTTGATTTAAGCAGATGCATATTCTTTGTGATATGAACACATGGGAAACAAATGATCATTTAGCTATTTATTTTTAGCTCAAAATGACAACATTAACACAGTAAAACAGGTCTCTTTCTTAAACAGAAGCCTGTCATGCTTAACTTTTGAGAATATAAGTAAATCTTTCTTTAAAAGAACTCTGTCCTGCTTAACTTAAAATTATATAAATTAATAGAAAGCAATAGAACGAAAAATATTCTTGTAACAGTGCACATTTAGTGCATTTAGTACAATTGGCTTCAGTTGAGGTATTATTTCAGCTTTTCTAAAGCTAATCAGCTGCTCCTGTTTGTAAACCCACTTGTTCCCATGATTACGCATCATAACTCATCATCATTATTCATCTATGTATTACTTTTATGTATTAGTGATCTATTTGTTGTAATCATCTATCCTTGGAGTTGTTTATTACACAAAATAAATTATATTATCACACTTCTGGCCACATAGCGCTGATATTCACTGCACATGCCCATATTAACCTTAACCAGAGGGTTTAAAAAAACAAACCAGTGTTTACATACCATATCTGCTTCTGCCGTGGCCTGGTGGACAAGAAATTGGTTAAGGGTTCCCCGAGCTTTCACGCCCCTCATGTTCTTCATGTGCCCACCATTAGAAGCATGCCTATGGAAAAAGTGCGCCGGCACACAGTGCAGTGCGCTTTATAGGTGTTATGGTGACCTTTTCCAGCCAGGTGTTTTCCTTTTCCCATTCCTCCCTGTGCTTTTGCAGCCTTTTTTTCTTTCTCTGAGCGAACAAACATTGCTGCTCTAATGCTGGGCTCACACTGTGCGATCTTTGGTCCATTTTGAGACGATTTTTGAGTCGTGCGACTGATTTGGTGATCGGCCCGATTTTGGCCTTCATCGTGCATCGTGTAGTATACGTGGGGTAACGAGAAGCGATTAACACCTCGAGCAGCTCCCGATCATCAATCGCTCGTGAGCCGCTCACACTGCTCACGCGCAAACACGTAAACGTCGGTGTAAAAGACGGAGCAGCACAGCTGTGCAGCGTGTGATCTGGACACAAGCGATGGAGGCACAACTTGTAGAACTTTGGAAAGCTCATCCGAGCCTTTTCGATGTGGCATCACAAAATGATCACGACCACAACAACCGTTAAAATAGTTGGATTTACACTGCTGCTCATTCACAGCTGCCTGATCAATGTTTTTCATTAGCAATTTAGCAAAGTTGATGGTGGTGGTTTGTGTGTCTGTGTGAGTGAAAGACAGAGCGACAGATTTTCTGTTATAACCTTCATGTTATGGAGGCACAGTGTGAGCACTCGGGTCGCATCAGAGCATCGGGTGGTATAGTGTGAGACCTGCATCGTGACCTACCAACTTCTAACCCCTGCGAGTCAATCGTGCAGTTTGAGCAGGAGCTGAATAACGTGACTGAAAAAATCGCACAGTGTCTGCCCAGCTTTAGGTGTACTGTCGTCCGAGACTTGCACCGCAGTATCGGCGTTTGTTTCCCTGTTGGCCATGCTTCTTGTTGTGGTCATCTGTTGTCTTCCGGTATTTTCTCCGCAAGCGACCTTTCCTCGACCAATGAGATGAGCGGTAATCTGAATTGTCATAAGTGTGCTGTCAGCTCATTGGTCACAAAGCAGGAGAGGGGCTGGGAATTATGTTTTCAAACAAAGCGTTAATTCCATAAACATTTATAGACTACTTTTGATTCTCACTGTATTACGGGACAAAGTGCGTCCCTTATTAGCTCAATACGGGACGTGTACTTTTGTTTCTAAATACGGGACGATTCCGTTTTTTAAGGGACGGTTGGCAACCCTAACAGTTCAGGACCTGTGATTTGATCGTAATACAAGGGGGATTATGGCTGCTCTGAATGCATAGGTTTGCTTTACTTCTTAATATGAAGGTGATAGTCAACTAGGGCTGCCACGATTTGTCGACTAGTCACGATTACGTCGACTATCAAAATCGTCGACGACTGATTTAATAGTCGACGTGTCGTTTGAAGCTTTGTAAGATCGCAAAAGACGCAGGAATAATAGCAGGATTTAAGAGTGTAATAACGGACTGAAACAGAAGATGGCAGCACAGCATGTACAAGGATGCCAGCTGCCGTTAAATCCCGAAGAAGAAGAAGCAGCTGTGTCCCAGAATTCATAGCGCGGCCCAGCTTAGTTTCCAACAATGGCGGTAGCTAGTTAGTTTTAATATTACTCTTATTATTCTTTCTGGGTCACAAAATAAACGTTTAATATATTTTCAGGCGAGAATGTAGCTGTGTAAACCTCAAATATCTGCTCAGTTTATCAGGACACCACATATTTTCAAAAGCGCTCCGACGTTTTCGGAGACGTCTGTTACCCACTAGCTCGATAGCTAGCCGGGGGCTAGGTCACTAGCGCCGTGAGAACACCGGACTCCCGGCAAATTGTTTTCAAACCCACCGCAGTCTTTCGCGACTCAGGTTAAATATATATGAGTCACTTAGATAAATTAAAAATGTTGTTGTTTGGCTTTTTTTTAGTATTTTATTTGTTCCTGAGTAAATCGGTTTGGCTGAGATTAAAGTTATAGTTTTTACACAGCTGAATAAACGTCAAGCAGACAGCTGATTATCAGAAGTGTGAGATGCTGGAGAATATACTCCGGTGTCCTGTTATATTTTAGATAGCAAGGAGTTTATTAAACTTTACCGAAACAATCTGCAAATTTCATTAAAATTGAATAAACTATCATCTTGTCTTTATTTTTAGTTAGCACCTTAAAAGCTTAAAGCTGTAAGCTAATGATAGTTATATAAGAGCAGATGCTGCTGGTGCAATAAGCTGTAGTTTTACGTCCAGTGGATGATGATCTGATTAGTCGACTAATCGCATAAATAATCGGTGTCTAGTCGACTATCAAAATAATCGTTTGTGGCAGCCCTATAGTCAACATATTGATGGGGGAGGGTTTTTTCCTGTCACTCTCTCCTTCTCTTGTATTTTCCTTGTGTGTGAACATTGCGCTGTGTTTATCCAAGGTTCACAAGTGGCATGAAACAAGGCAAAATTGTGATGGGAGGGAACAAGCAAACTGGGTTACGCCAATGGGCTACGCCACTGTCTGCCAGTGGCAGACCTGAATGGCATGGCAGACTGCCAACAGCTATTTATTTTATCCCCTGACATAGATATCTTCCCCCAGGAAGCTTTGCCATGGCAATTGTTTCACAAAGTGAGGTGTTCTCCCCCCGCAAGGTATATGAGAGGGTGGCCAAATGATACTATTTTCTTGCACAACTAGTGAGCAGCGGTAACAGCTTCTTCTGGGAGCCAAACGGTGTATGGGGAAAAAAAGAGGCTTATCATTCATGAGAACCGTGAACCCAGCACTAAGTCACATGCAATTGCTTTAGTGATGTACAATCAGACAGCGAAAGAGAGAGAGAGCTGTAACTGGAATGACAGAATTATCTCATGACTTAGTGTTTCACAGAGGGGGTCTCGGGGCGTTCACGGTCACTGTGCCAGAGCTCTGACTGCAGCCTGTTGTAAGATAATAGTGTTAATTTTGATAAGAATAAAGGGAAAGAATTGAGAGGGCAATTTCTTTAGGAAACCATTAATGTAATCTTGTGTTGGATTAATTCTTGAGTGAATCAGGAGTGCTGTGAGGGCCAGTGTGGAGTTTATTCACAAAGTGTCCCCTCCTAATCTGCCGCTTTAAAATGTAAAATGCAATTAAAGACGCTCTGCCTGACTAACCGGGGATACATCAGCGAGAGAACACGCTCGACCTGACTGGGGATTGCTGCTAAACTCATAGAGAATTATCAGCCTTATGTGTTATATCCTAAGCTTCACTTCTGTGTACTTACATAGCTACTTACATTGGACATTTTGTTTTTCATTTTAATCGTTACAGCAGTGGAATCTAGCTACATTTCCGGGTCTTTTGCTGAGTATAACTAATTGAGTATCTGAGTTTCACTAACTGCCTGCGCAACTTTCTTTATTTCTTGCAGAGTTGCACTTCTCACGGATCGTCTGTTAAGGGCGGCAAAGTGGCACCAGGGGCATCAACAGTAGCTCCACCTATTCTCAGCAAAGCACTGTCTAAAGGGAAACGCTTCAGGTACAATTATGACATGCTCTTTTTTTTTTCCTGCCCTGTTTCATATCTGGGGCTGAGTCAGCATGTTTGAGCCATAAGGGGCAGTGAGGTGAAAAATTTAATCATCCCATGTAGTGTAATATGTATATCGTCGAGGCCGCTAACAAAAGAAAACAGATCACATACACATAGAGGTTAGATCTTATATCTGCGTGCATTTTATTGTATGATTATTGGTTCAGCGAGCATGACATAAAAAAGAAAAAACAGAGTAGAGGCTGTCAAGCTAGTTGAGGATGGAGACGTCTTTATTTACATGGCATTCAAGTAAATTGTTCAAAGTAATTAAATGTGTCCTCGGGCATCTCCTGAAATGACTAGTTGAACGCAGATAGGAGCGAACATAATAAGATAAGATAAGATAAGATAACCTTTATTAGTCCCACACGTGGGAAATTTGTTTTGTCACAGCAGGAAGTGGACAGTGCAAAAGTTATGACGCAAAAATTAGAATACAATAAGAATAAATACAGTACACAGCTGTACAGAATAGAATAAAATAATATACTATATACAGTAGAATAAAATAGAATAAAAATATACAATAAGATAAAAATAGAATACGAATGCTATATACAACTGAGTAAAAATACAACGATGCCAGAAAAGATTATTGCACTTAGTGTTATTGCACATGTGTGGATGTGTGTGTTTGTTCAGTTAAAGTCTTTGTTGTGGAGTCTGACAGCAGTGGGGAGGAAAGACCTGCGAAATCTCTCCGTCCCACACCGTGGGTGCCGCAGTCTCCCACTGAAGGAGCTGCTCAGTGCTGTCACAGTCTGCACAGTCTAATAACACTCCTCCAAGGAGAAGTGAATTTAATGTCCAGAGTTAAACACTGACTCAGCCCAATTTTTATGCCATCCTTCAAATGACAGAAGATTCAAGGAAATGAACAGCGTTTTTGCTTTTTGCTACGAGGGATATCGCAAGCAGGGTTGCTTTGTGATCACAGCACTCAGTACCAAATGCTGCAGTTTCCAATCCTCAGAAGAACACAGGGATGTGGATATAGGCCGCGCTACAATGGCCTCATCTGAGCTGTTTACAGAGACGTTTCATTTGCTTTGATGATATGGATGCAGGCACACTTTGACAGTTAATGCTATTCAGTCACACGACATGTAAGCCTGCCATCTTTTCAAAGAAGTTTATTTTCCTTAGAAGCTATTACACGGATTGTTGATCCTCATACTTGTTGCCTGTTACCTGAGATGATTGGTACCAAATCTGAATAACAGTGTTGGAGCTGCACATTATGTTACAATGCAAGATATAGCACTGTGCAAAAGTCTTGAGCCACCCTTTTCTTTGTATTTTTGCGTGGGAAATGGTACATAATTGCAGTGATTAAAACTTGCAAACATGCATGGAAATGAAGCACAAACAGGCAAACGCAAGGCTTTCTAGCTTCTTTCAGGAGTCTTCAAAAATAGTTCTCCAGGCTTGTTGAAGGAAATTCAAAGCTCTTCTTTGGATGTTGGCTGCCTTTTGTTCTGTTCTCTGTCAAGATGTTCCCACTGCTGCAGTATTATTGAGGTCTGGGCTCTGGCCAGATCAGTCTATGACTGATAGTGCTCCATTGTGTGCTCTTTCTTTTCAGGTATACTTGAACTTCACTGGGAATATGTTTTGAATCATTTTCATGCTAAAATATAAAGCCGTTTCCAATCAGATGCTTTCCAGATGGTATTACACGCTGGATTGAAATGTAATTATTTTTCAATCAGTTTTGACAAGATCGGCAACGCCACTGGCTGAAATTTAGCCCCAAACCACCACAGAGCCTCCACCATGTTTTAAAGATGGTTGTAGACACTCAATGTTCTGGATCTCCTCCATTTATACTGGTTAAATAGTTCTAATACTGTTTTATGACTTGTCAAACTGCATTAGCGTTCACATTTTCCATAGATTCAACAAAAGAAAGGGAAGCAAATTATCTATTTTTGCAACTAGCTGCAAATAGTTTTTTGCCAAGTTGTTATGTGTGGACAAAATGCTGATTCACCCCTTGAGTCAGGTGCCTTTTTTATGCTTGAATGAATTTATAGGTCAGTGTTGTGGCTAGACAAAAAAACCACCACTTTCATAAAATTACAAGAAAATCTGGCTCATTAAAAGAGAAATAGAAAGAAATCGGGGTGACTCAATACTTTTAAACACAACTGTTGTGCATAAGTTTTAACATATTTATTTAAACCCTCATTATTTTTGGTTTAGCGTGATGGATTTTCCATATTCTGCATCAAAAGCACAGAATACAGAATGTACAGAGATTAAAAGAGCCTATGTTAGGGTAGAAAACGGTGAATGGCGAGCTTGTCTCTATATACCGAGGAAGGTTTTTTTTTATGTGTGGCTGACTGCGATGCCACCTTTAGTGAAAGCCCCACTGTGGCAGCAGTTATTCTGTTTTAATGGACCAGTGCTGTGTCAAAGAGGAAAGTTTTTTACAAAAAAAGGTTGTCATATGTGGCTGCGGGGATGGTACCATCTCCCTCTGGTGTTTTATTCTCCGCAGTGTCGTGCAGGTGCCTCATGAAGGGCAGCTGACAGTCAATCATCTGTTCAGCTTGCTCTCAAAGTAGGCCGAGGCAGGGGAGAACTAGACTGTGATGGATGATATTGAGATGCTTTCAGCTATTGACCTGAAAGTGGACCACAACGTGAGCTATCAGGAGAACTGCACCATAAACATGAGTCAATATGGCCTATCAATACTGCTGAAAATGGTTACCTGTGTCTCATTGGTTTATAATTAGGCTGGATTATATGCAAACTGATTCACTTGTAATGCAGATTGCCTCTGTTGAGCTGAGATTTTGTTAAATGTCACAATACGATTCTAAAACAGCTGTAACGTAATCTTTAACCAACTTAGCATTAATACGTTAGTGCGTCTGAACCTTCTGTAATTAGCATTAAGCACATTTAAGGCTGACAGGATTTGTTGTTTTGCACAAGCAAACGTTATCCTTTAATACACGTCACCAAAGGCATTAGCAATATCTTGCCTTGCAGTCAATGGAAATGTCTGCAATAGAAGATATTTGTTTAAAACCCATAAATATCATCCAACGTTTGCACTAGTGGAAAATCCAGAAGATCTTATCAACATTTTTGAAACATGGTTTGTTGCAGAGAGCTTCTCTGTGAAAAATAGTTAGGACAGTCTTCTTCAAAAAAGACAGGTGATTGACTGAACCATCTGCGCAATAGCCCCACCATGGACTAAACTCAAACAGCAGATCAACAAGCCACAGGACAACCAAGGAACATCAATGAGGGGAAGAAAACAACAGATTCGGAAGACCTTGAAAGCTTTGAAAGCTAGCAAGATTTCTTAAAGAAAATATGCATATAAAGGACTCCTAAAGATACTTAACAAATACTTTGTTAGGTGATTACATATAAGATCCATTATTAAAGGTAAACCAGACCTTTAGTTGACCTTATACACCCCATAGTTCCTCATAGGACTCCCATTTCACCGACTTCAGTGCGCCTTTGATTGCATGCAGTAGTTGACAAACTTAGTAAGATGGATTCTCTGGTGATTATGAATCTCGTGTGAATCCAGATCTCTTGTAAGGTAAATCAACTTAAGTAGAATTAATCCTTTGAGGACTACCATTGCAGAATGAGAAGGGCAAAAACGGATCGTTGAATGAAACGGATGAACCAGAATTGGTTTGTAAAAATGCTGCAACCTCAGTGGTGTGGAATTGGTTTAGCTTTCGTCCGTCAGATACACACCAAAGCACAATTTTTGGTAGAGCATGCAAGTAGGCCGTCGTTATTACCGTGTTTTTCAGAAAATACGGCACACTTAAAATCCTTTGATTTTCTGAAAAAGCGACAGTGCCCCTTATAATCCGGTGTATGAATTCTGGTTGTACTTACTGACCTTGAACCGATTTTATGTGATACACGGCGCTCGAAAATCTGTCAAAAAATGTTTTAGTATGACTTTGATAAGCTATGAAGCCGCACCGCTTGATGGATTGTCGGAGCATTACAGGTATCGTAGGCAGGAGCCTCGCGGAGTGATACGTACTGTGCTTCAACGTATTGTGTTTGTATAACCTCTTTTTAAGTTTTGTGGATATTATACATGGTTATGCTGAGGATATGTCGGCCAATTTTCACTGGAAATGGTTAAACTGTCAGCAAGGAATTTGCATTAAAAAACAGCTGCTTGTTTAAGTGAAAATACATTGATAGGTTTTTTGGTTTTGTTTTTTTGCACTAATAAAGTTGCAGAGTTGTAAATTATTTTGTCTCGTGTTAATTATATCATCAGTTATATCGTTATCGCAAATTTTCAATTTATATATCGTGATAAATATTTTTGCCCATATTGCCCTGTCATACTCAGCCTATTCGTGGGTATGCTGCCTTTGATGGCAGCTGGGAATTTCTGACTCCAGAACTGAGATTTTTCAGCCCTGATTTCCATGATTTAAGTCATTCAGCCAAGAATAATTGGCATTACAATGCTGGTTAAATATGAACTTAAAACCTTGTGCCATGTGTTATCTAGCACATCAGCGCCAAAAGCAATTAAATCTTTATTTTGTTCACCTGATATAATATTTGACAAAGGATGTATTGAGCTTGTTTTTCCTGCTCTTCTGCTCCTGCAGTTAAATGAACTACACGCCTGTTGATTGCAGAAAAAAAGCTCAAGGCAACCATCGTTCATCAAATGTTTAGAGGGCAAAAATCATTTCGATTCGTAACTTCGCACTTGCGTGTCCTATTGAATGCGGTAATATGTACGAGTTGCTTTGATGAAAACAGTGGACTCCTGCTGACACAAGTCAATTGCTGTTTTCACTTAAATTCAGTTGATTACAATGATTCCTTTGTCATGATGGTATTATGAGAAAATTGTAGTAAGAAGCCTAATCAATGTGCTGAAAGCCGCCACGTGTGGCTTGTACATGTTGAGTAGGGGACATAATCAGTATCCATAGTGAATATCAGAAGTGCTATGTGGGTGTTTCCTGCTGGTTTAGTAGAAAATGGTGTTTACTCTGAAAATGTGGCATACTTTTTCCATTTTTTTTAACTCACCTCAGGTTCTTTGTCACATGCCATCCCCCTCTGTTTTCCTGCCGTTTCTCTCTCTCTGCGATATGTCCGGTAAAGGCATTAACAGAGGGAGGAAGTGGTTTAAATAAGTACTGGATTACCCTACCAACCAGGCTTACCCATTTAACATCAGGGGGTTGCACAGTCTTGTTGAATTGTGGAGATAAGCAGCTGCCTTTCCGTTTTAAAAGGTTCAACTTTTATCATTCAGTAATTACAACAGCCCCAAAAAAATCATGTTTTCATGTTTTTTCCAGTTAATCCTAATTAAAAAAAAATCAGCACGCTAATAGCCAACAAAACGGACAATATTTAGCTGTATTCATATCAACTTTTTACAACATCAGTCGATATAAAAGCCAGCAAACACTAGAGCCAACATTGTGTATGCTTTTTGTTCCACAGCCACGGACATCAGCAAATTACTGTAGCAGAGCGTTTTTTTGTTGTTGTTTTTTTCAGTGTTCCAGTGGTTTATCAATTATTAAGCAGTCATCCACTGGACTGCATGAAAGAAAAGGAATCAGGGAGTTCAGTTTAATGACTGGCAAGAAAATCCTAAAGTTTGAACATCTTGATTACTATTTCAATAACAAGAAGAATCAAACAATGCAGCACTTCATACACAAGCTATTTTTGTGCTGCGCCAAATTATTCAAGAGCCAAAATCAAGCTGTGAGAGCGTGTGGTGCTGATTTTTGTTTAATGGTTCAATACAAAAAAAAGTTATTTACACGACAATAATAATATGTTTCAGCTCTTTTCAGTGGTTCAGATTAACTAGCACAATCAACTGACATATTGATCACAGAGGATTTGCTGGTAAGCAACGATCAGGGTAGCCACGGTGTCTTAAAGAAATTCATAATAACATCAAAATAATTGAGTGTATTTTGTGATTACATATTCATTGGGAGCTGTTTGTCTTTGCATGATGTGCTCACACATCAGATTGCATTATGGCTCGGTGTACCTTGGATTTAATACCATTGCTTCGTTACTGCAGACATCCAGGGATCTGCTTTGAGGCAGACCACCTACTGCCCACAGACCAATTTAAAAACTGTGTGCCTAAACAGGAAGCTCAGTCTCTAAAGGCAGCTGCTTCTATCATTAACAGCAGTAGAATATCAGTATGTAAGCTAGAGGTCATTTTCAAGGTGCAGGATAACCCCTAACAATACATGGCATTTATTTGAAGTTCACAGAAAGAAAACACTAAAGCAGTGTTTTCTATATGTTCTGGACGATAAAGGTCTGTATGGAAACTTCGTTAGCATGTTAGCACTTGCTTAACCATGCTAGTGCATGGCTCTTTGGATCAAAATGACACTTTAAAATGTAACATTAAAACTGTAAATTATCCTGTAATTTGCGTTGAATGGCTAAATCAAAAATTATGGAAATAATCAAATTCTACAAGTAGGAGTGACATTGTCTTCTTGGTGATTCCCAGCTTCCAGCATCCATCACTGACAATAAAATGTGTAAACACAGATGTTAATTCAAAAATGATTGTTTAAAATGTTGAATGTTCGGTCCATGAATCCATCCATCCATTTTCTTCCGGGTGAAGCTCGCAGGGGCCACAGGATAAGCAGAGAAGCCCAGACTGGCCTCTCCCCAGCCACCTCCTCCAGCGTATCCGGGGGAACACCAAGGCGGTCCCAGGCCAGCCGAGTGATATAATCTCTCCAGCATGTCCTGGGTCTGCCCAGAGGTGGGATATGCCCAGAACACCTCACTCAAGATGCGCCCAGGAGGCATCCTTGTCAGATGCCTGAACCACCTCAACTGTCTCTTTTCGATGTGGAGGAGCAGCGGCTCTACTCTGAGCCCCTCCCGGATGGCCTAACTCCTCACCCTGTCTCTAAGGGTGAGGCCAGCCACCCTTTGGAGAAAGCTCATTCCCGCCGCATGTATCCGCGATCTAGTTCTTTCAGTCACTAACCAAAGCTCATAACGATAGGTGAGGTTACTCAAAGAAGGCTTCCCTATTGCTGTGTTGAAGAATAAAGGTGGTCGTACCAAATACCAACTTAAAATATTGACATTAAAAACCAGGAGAGACTCAAGACTTTTGCACTGTTTCCTCTCAAGCAGCAAAGGGTTTTTCATTTAAGCATGTATGTAAAAAACTTTTTATATTAATCTTTTAATTCTAATGCAGCCCTCAAAGTACATGAAAAAGTATGTGTTTAATAGTGTAACACACCTCTCCTAGAATGCACCGCAGTAAGTACACAGCCTCTTCTCCGGCACCTGGTTCGAGGCAAAATCTCTGTGAGATTTGTTCAATAAAACCCAGGGAGAAACTAGTCCTGCATCTTTACATTCACAGGCAACAAAAACAGAGCATCATCACACTGCTAACCTCCACATTTTCCTTGGGATTAGACCTTTTCACAGCACATATTGCAGGGAAAGCACGGGTGTATTTTTGTAATATGAAAAAACAGCTGCATTCTTCGTAGGTGAGCCAATTCCAAGAATGAATGAACGAATGCTTGGCATGAAAACCATCTTTCTATGCTACATGTGCACTTTGTGAATGTGAATTAATCTAAGCCCCCTTTTCAACAGGTAGAAGGGAGTGAAAAAAAGAAAGCGTAGGGAATGCATACTAATCTTGAAATTAAAACATTTACACTAAAGATATTTTTTGGAGGGGGGTGGCGTTTCAAGCGCATTCGCGTTTCCCTTTAAGGCACAGCTTGAGATTTCTCCCATAGTTCCTTCCCTCCTCTCTTGCGGGGGTGGGAAGAGTGTGGAGTTTGCATGTTATCTCTGTGCCTGCGTGGGTTCTCTCTGGGTGCTCCGGATTCCTCCCACAATCCAAAGCATGTTAGGTTAATTGGTGATTTTAAATTGGCCATAGGTGCGAATGTGAGGTTGGATGTTTGTCTGTCTGTCTGCATTAGCCCTGAGATAGACTGGCAACCTGTCTGCCGTGTACCGAGCCTTTCAGCCTGAATTAGATAAGCAGATGAAAATGGATGGATGAATGGAAATGATTCCATTCTTATGTAAATTGTATTGCTTATTGATAACTTACGATTCCTTTCACGTGTATCTGATTCATCTGTCTCATAAGCTTCGATACCAGGGTAATTTCCGCGTCGAGTCAATTGAAGGTGGGATTGGATTTTGTTTTTTCCCCTTTCAAGTCTCAAGCACAAAGGTCGATTTACTCCAGACCATTTTTACATCATGAAACCCTAGAAAGGACATCTATAGCTGATACAACAGATGAATTAGTGAACGGTCTTTACCTAATGATTTTGACCCATCTCTTTTGCATGCTGTCTGGTTTCAGGAGTAGTTCGCTCTCACTCAGCCCAGCCCTACAACGGAGAGAGACTAATTACTTCAGGACTCCACCCATTTCCAGAGGGAAACACAAAATACCCACAAATCTTATTGACGGATCCAGAGTGGCGGGGCATGTCTACAAACACTTGCAGGAGGATGAGTCATCGGACATGGAGTCCATAAGAAGGTGAAACTATTTCTTTGTCTCGTTATTAGTTTTGTCATGTTTGTTTGAGCCAGCAAAGAGGAAATTCTCTTCGCCTCCCTCCACGCCGAGGTCAAATAGCCGGTTCAGTGATACAGACCTCTGGACTAACTAAGGTTAAGTCGGAGTGGCAGAGGGATAATTTAGGGAGAAATGAGTTTATGACTGGAAGACTCTCAGTTCAAATCCGTGAACCAGCCTATGAAATGTGATCCAGGGAAATAAATGAGATCTGCAGTGCCCCCCCTACCCCCCTCCTCTTTCAGCTGGGACTGTCACAATTAATTTGGAGAACACACTTGATCCCAAAAGCGCAACAGTATCATGGTGCTGGGAAAGATGTGTGTAATCCTCGCTGCCACTGGGCTGCTGCTGTGAATGAAAATTTGTTTTATCTGCATGTTTTAACAGGGTTAAAAATACAACGGCTGTGCCAAAGCTAATTACCAAATGATGCACGGGTTCACACGAATTTCTAGCTATCCAAAACGGTTTGATTTTGGCTAATGATCAAGCATGGGAAGCATCATAGTTCACATATCAACAAAATGATTAAATTTCTGTAATTTACAAGCTGAGTATAAAGTACATTAGATGACTGCGGCCTCTTAGAACAGGCTACATGTTGAAATGGATTACTTCCAGGCTTTTGCACATCTTGAATTGCCCCCATGCTCCCGCTGATGTCGAGTGAAGCGAGCTGGCCTATTTTGACGGCCATCCCGAGCGAAGCGCAGCTACTGGTGCTGTTTCAGGAGGCATTCGAAGCGAGAGGGACTTTTGGCACAGCCTAGTCTGCAGACTTAAAACACATTTAAAAAGTACAGACTGGTCACGCTTGCTAAAATGTGATGTGATGTGAAATCCTCTCTGACATACTGATTTTTTTATGTTAAAACAAAGCTTTTCGCATTAGTTATAACTTTTCTTTTGCCCTTTTTTCAGGCTGATTGTTGCGTAACGACCACCAAAGACGGAAAATATTTATCACTGAGGTGCTTGTATTCCTCGGTGCATTGATGCATAATGTCAAGCAGCTCCACTGGCATTTCTCCTTCAAAACACTGTAAACATTAAATAAGTGTAGGTTTTATTTACAGATGCAGACAAGAGCATCTTAATCCTGCGTAAGACAGTCCTGTTTAGCATATGACTCAGAAGCAGCCTAATTTGCTGTCACTGTGTGGAACTTGAGCAATAGCACTGTTAACAGAAACGTCTGTCATTAAAGCAGCAGTGTCCCCTGTGCATTTCACACACTTTAAAGTGCCTAGCAATGTTCCTATTAGCATGCCAACCTGATTGAGCATTACAGTAAGTTACACTGCAAGCTGCCAAACTCTTTATGTGACCTATTTCCATAATTTACATTTTTAAACAAAGCTCCACGGAGCTCAGCAATTCTTTCAAATGGTTGTGCAGAAAGATCCTTCAGGAGCAGTTTCCCTCTAAACACACACACACTCACAAACATGCACGCTCGCACTTATAAGGAGTAACGAAACACACTAATAAAGAAGCTGACGAGAATTCTTTTTCACAACGGTGAAATCTGTAAAGCTATAGGCAATTAAATCTGCCGCGCTTTGTCAAATGTTTAGGAGAGGAGCTGAAATAGGAGGGCTTGTCATCTTCTTGGGGATAAAATTGCATTTGTGTAGTAACAATTTAGATCTCATTAGCCACTGATAATTCCCCCACACATCCATCACTCAAATATGGCTTTCGCTGGCCTTCTGGTGGTTGAAATGACCTATTTCTCGACTTACAAGCCACGCAACACCAAGCTTACAGCCCTCTTCTCCTCCTCCTCCTCCTCCTCCAGCCCCCATGTCTCCCGTGTTGCCATGGATACACCCTCTCATCTCTGGAAATGAGAGACGGGAGGTGGAAAGGAGAGTGAGAGAACGCGAGAGGGGAAAGTGAGGAAAGGAGGAGGAGGACTGAGCCGAGAAGTAAAGATGGAGGCACCGAGTCCGGCGCGGTGGAAAGTGCTAATAAAGAGGCGAGAACCACAAACAGACGCGAGAGCACTCTTCTACGTTTTCCGTTTTTTGACAACAAATCCCCACAGAGTATTGTCAGTTTCATCATCTGGTGTCAAAACATATTTACCCATCACGGTTAGCGGAGGAATTGAAAGCAAATTTGCTATTGGAGTTATTTTTAGGTTTTGTTTTGATCTGTCGGATTTACCTCCAGCTTGCTTTTGCCCTTCTAATACCAAGGGTGGGGGAGGAGGGTGGGGTGGTAATTCAATTTTTTAAACTTGGTTACGCTGCCAACAATCTTTCAAGGTTGACAATAACACTGGATGCGATTCTAAATGGGAGTCGAGGCTTCAGTAACAACTTTAACAAACATACACAAACTTGCCCACTTGACTCCAGATAAGTTTCCCCTCTCTGCCGTGTTACTGTCATGGCCGACGATAATGCCTTTCAAGCTTATCTGCTTCCGCTCTCTACGTTTGAAGGAGGATGCATCATCATGCAAATGCACCTGCTGAGACTTACTCCCCCGTTCAACCCTGCTTAATGTTACATCGTGGGCCCATCTGATTAGTTGCTTGCTGTGTGAAAACTACAATAAAATGAAATTAGAAGCCGTGTGAAGCCGTGTATTGTTTCTACATACAACAGTCACACAGGGCGGGTCAGGAATCCACCTGCTGTACTGCTAAAGCCTTAAATCTCTGATAAGGCTGTGATGAGCAGAGGGATTTCTCAGTTAAACATTCATGCAGCAACAGTAGACGCCGCTCATGCCAAGGATTATACATAATTACACGTAGATTATGAAACAACAATACCTAAATAGTGATCATTTTGTTTGGTACAAGATATTTTTGTGCCGGTGTGAAATGATACGGTGAAGCCTTGACAGACTGGCATCTTTCTAAAACACAACGAATGTCATCTTGGTGTTCTAAATATGGAAGGTAACTTCATATTCTCTATTGCTCGGGCTTTTCTATTCATTTAAAATTAGGAAAGTGTCTAAGATGAAAAGGTCAAATTATAAATGACTTCCTCACCCTGACATTTCCATCCTTTTCTCTTTGCCCAAAGGTGTGATTCTGCCGGCGGAAGGGTCGGCGCCCTCCTGAGCAGGACCTCACTCTCTCACTTCACAGCCAGGAAAGGATGGACTGAGGTTCCCTGCACCCGCCTCGATAAAGGTACGACCTTCCTGCCACCCTCCCTCCGCACCCGATCTGTGCCCATCATCCCTTCGCTCCAAACGTGTGACCTTGAGGCCGGCCACCCGGTCACGAGTGACCGGAACCAAGCGGGGCTCTTCAAGTGGCACCCCGTGCTGGCTGGAAAGACGGGCCTTCCCGTTAGCAATCCTCCCTCTCCCCCTGAAAGCGTCGTGCTGGCGACCAGTGTCATGCCCAGCAGCGTTAGCCCCCCCGCCGCCGCCGCTTCTCTCCTGGGGTTGGAGAAGAATCTCGGCTCTCCTCAAACATCCTGCTCCTTTGAAATTACAGTGGAACTCGCGCAGGAGTTAAAACAGAAAAGCCTTTGCAGCCCCATGAAAAGGTCTGGGTCTCACAGTGAGATCCACCACGGTGGCACAAACACTCTTGAGAAGACGGCACGGGAGTCAGAGGGGAAAAGTGTCCAGTATTCCCCCAGAGTTCTGCACACAGGCAGCGGGACCAGAGGATGGAAGGCAGCAGGCCAAAGAGGAACCCGGGGACAGTGCCAAGGTCAGACATCTCTTGTGTACGGAGGAGCAGACTTGGCCACCAAAGGACCCATCTGCAGAGGAATTGGAAACACTTATGCCAAGCCCTCTGCGAGCTGATTGGATTAACTCTGTAAAGAGAAGACACCGTTTCCAATAAATGTATACCTTTGCTGGTGGCTCAGTATGGCTAGCAGGTGGGACCATCTGTGTGGCCACATGGACCAATAACAGATGGCCATCAGTTTTCGAAAGAACACGAACAGATTGAATTCCCGAGGGGGGGAAAATATTGACACAAAAGACATCGAATTATAAAAGGAAAAGAGACAAACAAACACACATTGTGAATAAATGTGACTCAAAAGGAAAACAAAACCATGACTTGAGTGGGAGCTTGACTTAAACAGTGTATTGAAAAAAATGCCACTATTACAAGGAGCTTCTACTTAGAAACCAAAATAGTGTGTTATCTCTATGTTGTTTCTCTATTGTAAAGAAATGAAATTATATATGTCATATAATATATGTCATATAGACATATATATATTTGACATACAATTGTGACAAAATAAAGACTAAGATAACAGTGTTAATTATGGGCTTTATTCATCTTAATCCATTTTCGTGACTTAATCGGCATTCTGAAATAAATCTGGACAAATATCGAAGTCGAGTCGAACGATTACAAGTAACGACAAAGCTGTCAGGAGATCGTTGCATTTGTTGGAAATACATCAGATTTCAAACATACGAGTTCTCTTTGCTGCACTTTCTACTGTATGTGAAACTGTAGTTGCAAATAAGCAGGTAGTTGAAAATAAACAGGGTATCACCAGAAAATGCAGGAAGCACCAAAAACAAGATTCTTTATAAGTAAAGCAGTGCACCATGTTTGGCTGCTTTAGTAAGCCATCGTGCAGCCTTCTGGTCTCTTGCTGATGGGATTTTGCCAGACTAAAAATGGCAACACTTGCTGTTGTTTTTAAAGTTTGTAGTTGTTAACTTGGGAGCCCGTTTTAATGAACTTATTTATATATTGCCATTAAATAAGCAACAACTATAGCTGGGCCTGTGGATAGACTGTCACAGGGCTGTCACTAAGTGTTTTGTGAGGGATTATCCGTCCTTCACAATGGAAGGGTCAAGTTGGTTTAGGTACTGTATGTTCAGTAATCCGCTTGTCGAATGATAATATATCAAGCTTTTGCTGGTTCCAAGCTCCTACTTCACTTGTTTAAGCTGTTGGCTTTTTAACGTGTTGCAATCCTTTGTTTTATTTAACAGAGGAAAGCCCTCTTACAGATGTGCGACACATCTTTTTAAAACTCTACAGCCTTTGGGCTCACAGTGTCCAAGACAACAAATACTTGAATGCTTCAGAAAAGATTTCAGTGTTAGCTTAAGATTACAACTTTGGCATAGCGAGTAATTCAAACCACACAGTAACAAAATGATGACCAACCCAATGGATCAGTTTTTTTAAATACTGAAGTCAGAACAGTATCGTGCATCACCTTCAGACAAAAACTAGTGAGCTAACTCCTCTTTTTCAAATGTTAAACGTAATATTTTATCATTTTATTGGAACTGATTTGTTTTTGCAAACCATGGGAGCTTTTGGGACTAGAAATCAAACTTAAGTGTATAAAGATTCTGGTTTGGTTCAGTGAAATTCTATTTATGTAGCTCACTGGTTAACAATAAAGGCCTTCTTAATATGATAAAGGTGTTTTGTTAGTACACAATCCAACAATCACACTTTTAGCAAGCACTTGGCAACTGCGGGGAGGAAGAACTGCCCTTAAACAGGAAGAGCAAAAGACAAAACACAGATAAAAAGAGCATTGGGGGTAACAAACATGGCAAAACACAAACTAAACTATAAACTTCAGAGCACAGCTAAGCTGCTACTACTGCTCTTGCTACAAGTGCTGAACCATATCAATATTACCACAGCCCTTTACCTCTGAGGCATATAACCAAACACCTTCATACCCTATGATGTTAAAATGAAAGAGATGACTGGTGAACTTGCCAGTGTGTTATAGTTGGAGCCACAACCACGAAACTTCAAAATATAGAGAGTGGTATAGGAGTATTGATTGCCGTATCAACATACAAAGTTTCCGTGGTGATGAATGGTACCTTTCCCTTTAAATCTAAAATTTACTGTTTTTTGGTTGGTGTTTTTTGCTTGTGCGTGTGTGCACGCAGGTTTTCCATAATGGATCTCACAAAAAAATATGTAAATTGAGCCGAGGATAATGGGGAAAGCTTTGGTAATGGAACGATTGTGTATGTGAAGAAAAAGGTGACTCAAATACTGTGAATGATAAGAGTTCTTCAAAGATTTTCCATGTTCTCACTGAGTGCAGAATTATACTCATTATTCGTTATTTCCTATGATAAACCTTGGGCCGTATCCATAGGCTATGAGCACAAAAGAAGACCTCCTTCCACAGTGATGAATTCTAACAATGGCCATGAGGTTTGTGGTTGGAAATGAAGCACGGCAGCATACAAGCTGAACGCAATTCTTTATTTATGCCTCATTTACGTCAAATTCACTATATCTCACTTTCCTCCCTTTCAGGTTTGCAATGACTGCTGGCAAGGTAGATTGTACAGCACTTACAAATGGGTATTACTGAGATTTCTTCATCACTTTTTTTTTTTTTTTGCAGAATAAAACTATCTTAAGTCTATAAGAAGGCTTTTGTGAAGATTAAAATGAACTTCATTGATCCCTGATGAGAAATAGAGCCAAGACAGCTGCAAAGGAAAGATAAAATTACCATAAATAGAAAATAACTTGCATCCTAAATGCAAATGCATACAGTAAAAGCTGGTAAGACAGAATTTACTATACTTTTCACTGAATTTTCAGATGCTGATGGAGATTTGCATAGGATATTTACCTGATCACAAAAGGTGCCCGGGTGTGCGAATACAGTTGTATTTCTTTTCTTATTTTTAAAGTGAATAAATAAAGTAAAGAGCACATTAAATGCTGATATTTCCATAGAGGGTATAAGTTATAGTGGGCATGCTGTTTCCTTCATAGCATGCAAAAGATTATGGACTGACATGTTTCACAGCACTCTAAACATGAAATAAGACTAATGATGGAACACGATTGCCTACTAAAATACAGTTCATCACATTTCTGAATGCATCATTCGGATGCACATTTATCCATCAGCGTTTCATGCTTTACCATCAGCAACAAAGTGATATTTGCAGGAAATAGCGTGAAGCAAATGTAGTATATTACCCTTACCATTTAAAGTAACAACTATGCTGTACGCAGAGTCATCATTAAGCTAAAATGCAGGCATTGGGTGCACACTGGACCAACCCAAATAATATAGAAGGAAAAACTATCAACTCAAGGGAGTATTTTGCTAGCATGGTGTGGCTACACTTAGACAGAATGGTCACTGCAAATCAATGCAGCATTGTTTTGAGTGATTATATTTATCCTGTGATGAAACATTTTTATCCTGATGGAATAGTCTCTTCCAGAAAGACAGTGCCCCAACTCATATGGCAGAAAGGGTCACTGAATGATTTGATGAGTATGAAAATGATGTGAATTGTTTGTTATGACCTTTGCAGTCACTCTATCTCAACCCAGATGAATACAATGAGAGATTTTGTCTTAGGCACACTCTTCACTACCATCAGCAAAACAGCAGAGTGGGAAATATCTTTTGGACGAGTGGTGTTTCAGCAGAGTATCAATGCAATGGCACACCAAGGAAATGGTGGCCGAGGAATTTACCATGGCCCTAATTTGTCTATCTAATTCAAATGGCCTAATATCTGTGAATAGCACTCTGGGATTGCCAAATTACCTTATATTCTACCATTTTAGATGTTGAGCAGATTAGTTTGTCACATTTTGCACATTTTCTGTTAGTGAAAATGTAGCATCTATTTTTTTATTTAAGTTAGTTTAGGTAGTGTTTAAAAAAATCTGTAGATACTGTTTTGCTGTTTTAGCAAAGAAGCCTGAAGTGTCTCTATCCAATAATCCACCAAACACTTGAAGTGGATACAGTCAACACTGGACACCAAAGCTCTGAAAATCCCTGATCATATCTCATGGAAAACTGCCAGCTGCGAGGCCATGCTACTTACATACAAGCTCTGAACCACATGCTAACTGATCTTCTTATTGAAAAAATTACATAACGACCAATGTGAAAATCACAACGACACAATGGCAAGCTTTCTAATCAGCTCACGATTGTAGTCAAATATAAAGCTGGAAATAATAGATTGCTGTCAGAGAAGGCTCTTCCCATGTGGCACTAATGAGAGGCCGTGTGGATTTGAAAAGGCCGGGATCAGTCTTTGATCACAGCTCACAGTGAATTAGTGATGGGATTTCCGGCTCTTTTTAGAGATCCGGCTCTTTCGGCTCGGCTCACTAAAAAGAGCCGGCTCTTTCGGCTCCGAACCGGCTCTTCAGGTTGTTTTGTTGCTTTAATTAATTTATTATTCACAATAATATAAAATTATGCACAAAAGGAATTACTAACATAAAAAAGTGGTTTTATTTATATATGTTTATATATAAATATATGCGGTGGCCCCTAGAGACAAAACACGTACAAACTCCAAAACACATTTCTAGCATGAACTGAACTTCCAAAGCAGAGCTACTAGATCACTTAAATTACACAATTGAAAGCATGAAAGCATGTGTGTATTGTTTGTGTATTCATACACAGGCACTCAAATATATTCAAATAATTTAAAAAAAAGTTCATCTACCTGTTACTACCACACACCAAATCCGGTCGTTGGTACTTGCTAGATTGTGTAGCCACAAGATAACAAAAGCTCAACACTGCGCCCAACATCCTGGAGCACTTCTGTTGTCTTTTGTAAGTGTTTTGAGTTTTTATGTGCTTCTGAGTTTTTACGTGCTTCGGAGTTTGTACGTGTTTTTACGTGTTTTGGAGTTTTTACGTGTTTTGGAGTTTGTACGTGTTTTTACGTGTTTTGGAGTTTGTACATGCTTCAGAGTTCGTACGTGATTTGAAGTTTGTATGTGCTTTGTCTCTAGGGACCACCGTAAATATACTTTTATTTATTCACACCACATAAAATGTAATAAATAAATCATATAATACAAAAATCAACTATTCACATTTCAACTTTTAACTATTTAAATTTTCAGCTTTTTCCTTTTACAAATTTAAAGTGAAAACAACACAAAACACTGCAAAACACAATTAAATATAAATTATAATATGAAAACAAAAAGGACATGCACATTCTCTGTCATATGGGCCCGCATGAATCCGCACTTTCTGAATCCTTTATCATCTGCAACCGAAAATAGTTTTGGATGATTACTATACCTTTCTAATGTGACGTTGTTGTCCCTGGCTCTCTGTCTCTCTCTCTCCCTCTGGCTCTGTTGTTCCTGTGCTACTGAGTGTAACTACCGCCCCTCCCCCCTCTGCCCAGCGTAAAGCACAAGGCTCGCGTGCAGAGTGAAGCGGAAAAAAAGTGCGAGACAGAGGGTGAGAGAAAGAAAGAAAAAACCACGAGCCGTCACGGCTCGCGATAAGGAGCCGGCTCTCGTCGTTCACGTCAAAGAGCCGGCTCTAAGAGCCATTTCGTTCGCGAACGACCCATCACTACAGTGAATGCTGGAAGCACTGTTTGAAGCATCTTTTTAAAGAGTCGCAGTCTCACTGTTTGCAGACAGGGTTCTCCCTCTAAAACATCTGAGCCAGGGATCCAGGCAGCACTCACCCAGACTTAATCAGCTAATATCAGTAGTCCACATGTAACAAAAGTAGTGGATCCATTTTGTGGGAAACGGGAGAAGACGCTGGCATTGTGAAGGGACAGCAGCACATAAATGAGGAGGATGAAAAATTAAGTGTTCTCACTGCCTAAAATGAGTCGGTTTGTTGGAGGTGGGCCCTTACCCTGTAACTCTTCAATTAATCCTCGCAGGTGTTGACTCTTTTATGTTTCTGAGGAATGTCACATACGCACTGGTCTCTCCTGCTCAATGTGAGAGGAATACTAATGAACCAGGGGTGCAAGGGGACTGTGAAGTTCCCCGCCAGATGGCACAGAGATTATGACGACAGCAGGCCAGCATGTGTAATGCAGAGCTACCAGTGTGGATGTCTCCTAGCATCTCTCACAGGCTCCCCTCGATGTGGGATATCAGGTGATATTTAACATTGCCAGTGGCCATGTTGATAGTGGAAGTTTCTCTCCTGAAAGGAAATATGTTTTGTTTGTTCTTAAGTGACAGCTGCTGACATTGTGAATGCAACAGATTTAGTAGCTAAGATAGGATCTCCTGCAGTATGTTTTTGAAGCTGAAGCTTCCTGTATCTGTTTTTAATGTCTGCATAAGAACTCACAGTTTCAATGAACTGGCATGTACAAGACCAGAAGTAACCCAAATGGAATGCAATCGTAATTATGCAAATGGTAAATGCACTGATACTTGTATAGCACTTTTCTACTTTATTGGAGTACCTAAAGTGCTTTCTTATTAAACGCCTCATTCGCCCATTCATTTATAGAAATGACTTTTTCTGTGCTTAAATGCTTTTAAACTAACCTTCACACTCTGACGAATGCGAACTCAGTGTTCAGGATCTTGCCCAAGTATATTTTGGCATGTAGACTAGAGCAGCTGGGGATTGAACTGCTGACCTTTTGATTAGTAGACGAGCCAATCTACCTCCGGTTACACGTGGTTCCCTCCTTTTACATGTCACAATGCTTGGTTGATCAATCAAGATGATAAGTATTAGCATAAATAAAGCCAATATGGAACTGGCTTACACTTGCATTCTATCTGAAGACTACCAGAAGAGAAAAGCTGTGGCAAAAGATTTCTGGACATATAGAAGTTCGATGGGAGAACAGCTTTCTGCCTTGACCTCTGCAAACATTTTTTTTTCTGAGTTAATGGACTCAATCACTCATTTTGGGTAATATTGGACAAAGAAAAATGTCTGTTTTATAAATCTTGGTGAAACAATGGTTCAGTATGGAGGGTCACTGTGCTAAGAAAGCGCACTGGCTAATGACAGTCACGAGTCTAGTGTTGACTACCCAAAGGTAATATGTAGCACAAACACAAAACTTGGATACTTTGACAGTTTATTTAGCAATGCCAACAAACATGCTAATGTTGCTAATGTTTATATACTGCAATCTGTTCATTATTTGTTTAAAAGAATCAAATTCTCCTTCGTAATCATCCTCTAAACAATATAACAATTATAAATATTATAGTAGAGAGTAGAGAGTTTATAACTGAAGTTTTACCATAAACATCATTTTGTATTTTTAAGGCTGTCATATTAGCTTGTTCATAAAATACATTTAACAGTAAAAATAATCATTCAGACAAGCAGGTGTCATTGTGCTGAGCGATGAACTGCAATGCATCATCTGAGACAGCAGTTTAGATAAACTGCCCCATATGGCAGGAAGAGTTATGTTCAAGACCAATCAAATGCAAGGTGGCAGGGGAGCTATGTTTAGCTTCACGATAGCGCTTAGCTATGGCACACATGTTTTCAATACAAATGGCTATTTTGTAAGATGGCGATGGTGAAAATGGTCATCTCAGCGGGACTTCAGTAACCAGTGGGTGATGTCATGCTAGCTATATCTATCTTTCATACTGTCTACGGTTGGACAATGGGCTTCAGAGCTAATAAACGAGTGAGGAGAGAGAAAGGAGTCTATTGATCAGGAGTGGGCAATTAGTTTTCACCAGGGAACTGGGATGTTCTGGAGCGCCACACCAATAAGCTTATAAAGAGATAAAATTAACACTGAACAGAATTGAGTTCGGCTTATTGATACAGATGAATCACAGATGAAGAGCTAATTAGTGCTAATAATGCTAAAAAATTCACTCACCCAGAGCAAGCCGTCCTATTAGCCTGATGACTGCATGAAAAAATGCTTAAAAAGTCAGTACCACCAAAAACAAAGTGCAGCTCTGACTCAGATTCATTGGTGATGTTGAGCAGATGACTACTTGCTACAGCTGCAATGCATTGCTTAATAAGTACAATCAAAACAGGTGAATTACATTTTTTAAAAAGCGAAAAAATTAATCTAAATGTAATAAAAGTGTTCTTTGATCCCATTTTTCATACTTATTGATCCCAGGATCAAGTGGTCATTCCCAGAATAGTAATTATTGCCACTTTGGCATTTGCTTAATTGTTCAGCCCCAGTTGTCATTTTCAAGAATGTTTTATACTCATAGTATAATTAATACAAGTTGTTGAAGATGGGTAAATGCTGCACATATAAACAATGCCAGAGTATTACATTTTAGAATTATAGGTGGAAAAAGAGAGTCAAGATAAGACAGCGTGACAAAACCCAGCCAATCTTGTCTTTGTGTCCGCTGCTATTAACATTAAGAGGTGGCATCGCTGCATGATTGTTGAACAATGGCTCAAAATGGCGAGCGGAGAGAAGACCTTTCTCTTTCAGTCTGAGGAGCTGACAAGACTTGGCATTTAACAATTATGGTTTTTGACAGCTGATTTTTTTTCTCCTTATTAAACGGTAATCTAGCTGTCCTGCTACCATGTCACTGTGATATCCCAGCTTGGTCAATTATCCATGTGATTTCAGACAAGGGCTTGTTTTTTTGTTTTTTATCCGTAAGGCATTCTTGCAGTATAATATCTTGTGTAGTCTTCCATTTAAATGTAGAGGGATTATCAGAACAATGCAGCTGCTAAAATGCTGGGAGTTTATCAATGGGGCAGTGCTATTGTTATGTTAGCAACAATAGTCCATTTGCTCCCCCTCGCTACACTGCTGTCCTGACATTGCGGGTCGGAATTATTAAGCAATTTTTTTTCCCCACAAAATTTCTTACACTGATGGCAAAACTTCTGTTATTCTTTCAGTGTGAAACCATAAAGTAAAATGTATGTGATCATTTGCTTCACTTGCTTAAACCAAAAGTCAAGACAGGAGTTTTAATAATGCCACTGCAGCATTACACTTCTTCCTAAAAATGGCATTCATGCACTAGTAATATAAAGAGGGAGAGTGTGAGTGATGAGCTCCATAGTGAACAAAAACAGCAGGCTTATTTTGTGGAGGTTTCTAAAAACCACAGTGCAAAAACATTATACATCTTAAAGCACGCTCAGATCATTAGGCACACCATTGTCAGATCATGTACTATTTTTCAGACAAAGTTTGACACTACACTCGCTTAATGACCAGCCCAAACATATGGATGGCGGAGAACTAATTAAGACATCCGAAAACACACTGTTCATTTGGTTCATTTGGTTGGATGCTGCTGCTTCCTTGAAGTTGACGGTTTAAATTTCCTGCTTTTAAAGGGGTAAAAAATGGGTCCTCAAAAAATGTATATCTTGAGTAATGTGCAGCGTTTTTGGGCTGGTTTTCAATCATGACGCTCCTACGGGCACATACATCATCAAGTGACATACCAGGCAGCATGTATGTCAATCAGTTCTCAAGGTAAATACTTGTGGATAAAGTTGTTGCATCCTTAGTGATTCATCAGGCCACAGGCCTAGGGTAGGTCCATGTTCATATTACATCTAAGACAAAACAGGGTGCTCCCAAGCATGTTAGCCTGCAGTGTGCTGTTGCTGTTAGCTGCAAAGCCAGACAACATAATAAGTACAAGGTACCTTTCAAAAATAGGAATAAAAAAGGTTCAAGGTAGTAATTTAGATAACACAGGTGGACCAAAGAGGTGGAAAGTGGGTCTGAAGTCAAGTTTTCACAAGACTCTATGGACCCCTACTGGTTCCATAAGAATCAGAGTCAAAGCATTAACCAAGTTCTGCTAATCAAACACATCTTCATTAATTAATCATCAGCAAGTGTTAGCACTTTTATAAAAGTAGAAGCTTTCTCAGTTTGCTAGTCAGGAGCATTCAGTTGTGTGTTAGCACAATCCCACAATCTTCCTAGGAGTGGATGTCCCCATACACCGCAAGCTCTTGGGGTTGTGCAATGCTTGGAGAAACTGCAACAACCCCAAGAGCTACATCTAAGTTTCTTCAGGCGTCAGTTAGCATGTTAAATGTTAAAGTTCATGAAAGTACAACTACAAAAAGACTGAGTAAGTATGACATGTTTGGAAGGATTGCCGGGAGAAAGCCTCTTCTCTCTAAAAGGAACACGCAGCACAGCCTTGGTTTGCAAAGTTGCATAAGAACAAACCACTGGAGTTCTAGAACAATGACTTTTCGACAGACAAGACCAAAGTGGAGATGTGTGTGGCCAAAATGCACATCACTACTTTGCAAAAAACAAATGGAGGCTATCAGCACAAAAACCTCATACGAACTGCTAAGAGTGGTGGTATGTACAATGATGTGAGAGACTAATAAAGTCATACAGAGAACGACTGCTGCAAGTTATTGGTGTTTCTACAAGCTACTGAATTATTTTTCAAATGACTGTATGCTACCCCCACCAGTTTAAAATATTCTCTTGGCAAAGGAGAAATAACAAAGGTGAAAAAAAGAGGCTGACAGACAGAGTAGTGTGTTTCATCCCTACATGGCCACGCTATTAACAAGAGGTTGGATCAATACCCACAAAGCTCTTTTCCCAATTAGCTCCATATATGTAGCCAGTGTGGTACTTTAAGATGTTGTTTTAGTGTTGTCACTGTTATATTTTGTTACCTTTACAAAGACAGGTACTGTTTAGGGAAATGAATTATAAATACTTTCTTTTTTTAACTAAAATTAAGCACAAAGCGCTCAAAGGTTTTGGGTCACTTTGAAATACACTTGTGTTTGTAAAGGAAAATATTTGTTTATATCTAATATAATCTGAAAGTAATCACAAGTATTGGAAATGACAATTCATGATTAAAGGAATCATTAATCATAGAGCTTTTTTTTTTAATGGAATACCTACGCAGTGCAGAGGCCTATTTTCAGCAATCAACTCCTGCGTTCCAGTGGAACATTGTGGTACCTAATGCAAGTTTATCATTGTTAAAAGGCTGATTGATCATTAGAAAAACATTTTCCAATTATGTTAGCGCAGCTGAAAATTGTTCTGCTGATTAAATAAGCAATAAATTTGGGAACTATCATCTCCCATCACAAAGCCCATCACAGTATTCTTAAAATGCAGGCTACTCCGCAGGGAGTAAATTGCCAAAAAAAAGTGAAGCTTCCATATAATGGTTTGTATTGTGCCCTTCACAGAACAGCACAACTTGGCTCTAACCAGAGTTGCACAACTGAGCAAGAGGACAAATACATCAGAGTCTCTAGTCAGAGAAACAAATGCCTCGCAGGTTGTCATCTAGCAGCTGTTTTGAATAAAACCAGATATTTTGCTGGAAAAGGAAAGGGAGCAGTTCACATTCTCATGTGAAATATTTGGGAACCTTTGTGCATGAAACAGCCCTCAATCCTTCAAACACAAATAAAAGGTATTAGCTATACTTTGTAAGAAACTGTTTTTACTCCTGTTAGTGTGCTTAGTTAGCATTTTAACGTGATAAAGCTGCAATAAGTAACAAGGCATCATTGTTGGGAGTATTTTTGTGCTGAAAATGGACCCCTATACAACTACAAAGACGTTCTAGTAAAAACATTAAGAACTCTATTATTTTATGACTTATTATTTTCAAGATGTTTGATCAGTTTAGATGAAAACAAATGTGCTTTTCATTCAAATGTAAGTCCAAACCTTTGCTGGGAGATGTATGCCCAGACTTAATACAGGAGTTTAGACTACATATGCTTGCCACAAGGGAATTTTCCCAGAAAAATTACTCTTCAGAAGACTCTTTAATACGCTATTATACTTCTGATGTGCAGGAATGACAGGGACACTTCATGTATCCCACCCCCATCACATACAAAGAAACCCTTAGGGTTGCTGTCATTGATGGGGCATCCACAAGCTGCATCCCTCTGATCCTGAGAGACTCTGAAGTCAGCCTGCAAGACAGATTGTGGTCCTGACCTCGGACTCTGGTTGGGGCTGTGCTATAATCAGGATGTTCCCTATGCACAGGCTGTCAAGATGCAGACTTCAGAACTGCTGAGTTCAAAGTGGAGTGATGTCATATGATCAGAGAGAGAGAAAGCGTGGAAATATTTCGGTCAAATTCTGTATTTCTACATTCAGTGATTTCTAGCAACTGTTTCATGGTGGAGGCAGTTTGTGTTAATTGATGCAATCAGGCTCAATGTTAAATTCAGTATCAATCTTCACAGTGCATCTCTACTGTTTCAGCATTTACAGTCTTTTTTTAATAACCAATTTATAACATAAGCATGGATTTCTGAGAAATATCCTTGTTTTTTAAAGAAAAAGACTAATACCAGTGTCAATTTTGTCTAGTAATTACGAAGCTGCAACCAACAGCAAGCGGATGTAGCTCCTCCAGTTACATTGCAAGCTTTGCAAAACATTGACAAAAAGGACCTCAGGACCATATTGCTTCCAGTCAAGAAATAACAAGACATGGCTTGTTACTTTTGCACTTCAGTTTCAGACATACTTTTTTTTTGTTCTTTTAAAAAGGTAAAAATTAGCAAGCTGAAAAGTGATGTCAGTGCAAAAGTGCTTTAATCCACCTTTGCTTTTAGCAGCCAGCAGAGTGTGACCACTAGGGATGGGTATCGTTTAGGTTTTATCCGATACCAGTACCAAACCGGTACTTTTGAAACGGTGCCGGTGCTTAAACGGTGCTCAAACCGGTGCATAAAGAATGGAGAACACAAAATCGGTCCAAAAACCTCTCATGTTCAGCTGTTTTCCACTTTTTCTTTGGTCATTTTAGCATTTTTGGCCAGGGTGAAGGGAGTATCTGCCATCAAACAAGAAGACAGCCGCATGTAGCTATGATCATGTTTGCTAGTTCACCTTACATGCATTAATTTAATAACGTGGTTAGCTTACACACGAACAACATTAAGCTACTCACGCAGAGAAGAACGGCTGCTGCTGCCATCATCATCCGTCATCATTTCTGCTACACTGGCAGGGCTAGGGTCCAGGACTGTACTCTTCAGGTTTTTGGGGGATATTGCTAACTCCAGGTTTGATAACAGGCACCACACCCGCAGTAGATGTGCTCGGTGTGAGGTCTCGCAGCAAGCTATCAAATACGGCGCATTTCTCGGCTTTTAACAAAATGCTATACGTCGCCAGGTGTTTCATCAGATTTGAGGTGTTACCTCCTTTGCACAGTATCACAGTATCACCTTAAAGCACTTGTTGCAGGCTGCTGAGTTTGCATCTTTTGCTGTGAAGTACAGCCAGACTTTGACCGCTTCGCCTTGGGCATTTTTAATCTGTAGCTCTGCTCTAAAAGAACGTACGTACCTAGGCCCGCCTACTATCCTTGGAAAGGTAAAATGATTGGCTAGAATCCAAAGTGTAGGACATCTCAGGAAAAAAAAGCACCGAAATAAAGCACCGAAATGTGCGCTGCTTTTCGGTCTGGTTACTACCGTTTATGTCAGAACCGATACCGGTACCCATCTGTTTGCCACTGTTTGCAAAAAGAAGGCCACGAGTAAATGACCCTTAATATATTATGTGAGAAAATACTTAATGAATAAGTGCCGGTTTTAATGAATAGAACAAAATGGTTATGTTGTGAACTATAATCCCTATTAGAGTCAAACTAGCTTGATTTATTGGTCACATCTACCTCTTATATGTCACCTTTAGTTATAAAAAAAAAAGGTCAAATCTTCAGCAACCACTAGGTGATGTCACAGTTGTTACAGCCATCTTTTAAATACAGTCTATGATTTCCAGCTTTTCTGCTAAGCTAGCTGTCTGCTTTGGGTCCATCATACAGGAGTCCTTATAAGACAAACTTTATTTCTAATCATGCTGCCATCTAGTCCTCACACATCATGATAGCACCTGAGTTTATCTGGATTTTCACAACCTCACCCGCCCTGTATTGTCCTCATTACTCAGCAGCTGCTCCTAATTGCTCGAGTCTATTTAAGGCAGAATCTCTTGGCACTTCTTGTCAGGTTGTCAAGTCTTGCTGTTGTCTAAACTGCTGCATACTGAGCATAAGTCTCTATTTCCAATCATCAGTATGCGACCTAACCTCTGCAACCTGCCCACTCATGCTGCTTAACTTCAGCCAGTTTTCTCCAGTAGTCCATAGCCGAGGGTAATCTGTTTCCCCTCAGTTTACATCTGCAGCCCATCACTCTTTTCTCTTCACTCCATACTCTTCTGCTCGCAGCTGATGTTCGAGTTTTCCATCACGCTTATCTGCTATACAGCCTGCATTTGCAGGAACACTGCTGACATGGGTGAGTCTCAGTGTTAGAATCAAAACAGTGTGATAAGCAGTAGTGTAGGTTTGGCTTCACCTGCTGATCTGTCCCATAGACTCTGAGACTCAGAGTTATCAGCAACCAATATACTTAATATGCAATATCAAATGTTAACCAGGAGTTTTGGGGTTTCATTTAAATAACAAATGTTTGAAGGTGTTACTAAATGTTAAATTTACATGAAAATTGTACAAACTGGAGCTGTGTTGGTTTAATGTCAGTCTACAATCAGGAGTATTATCAGACTTTGTTAATCTCACAAGTGATTACACAGACTATTTTAATGTGTTTTTCCTTATTAATTTAGACCCAGAAGCTAATTAATAAAAGGGAAAATGTTATTTTGGTGACCACAGCAGACATACTGTATATATACTCCAAATACTCATTAACAGTTATTATCATGAAGAAATAAATCATTTTTGAAGAGCTACATCATTATTGCATTAGGACATTTTCACATTGTATCTGCTTTTGAAATAGGTTTTGTATTTGCTGCAGGGGGGGGGAAAAAAGATGCACTGAGTTCAGCAGTGATGACCACATTTTTAAGCACTTTTACAAAAATATGAACTGAGCCGAAAATGGATTTTATGTGGTTAGGTGGTCAATTACACTCATGATGCTTAATGTATGTTAGACAAAGGTCTAGAGTAGTCTGAAGAGGGATTATCTCACTGCCAGTTCGTGGAATTAAAAAGAGGAAAAAGTGTGAGCAAAGAAAAAAGAATTTATTTAGCATATTTTTCCCTTTTTTGCTTGGTGGTGTGGGAGTCATAGAAAAACGATGGATGTAGCCACTGCGTTTTGAAGCATCTTGGAGACAGATAGCGGTGTAGCCATCTGTCAGTGCCCTCCTTGTCACTTAAAGCAGTGGCGTCCTTAATCATCCACAATTTTAACACACACACACACACACACACACACACACACACACACACATATATATATATATGTATATGTATATATATATATATATATGTGTGTACGTGTGTGTGTTTGAAAACTGCAGTTTTTCTCTTCTTTCCATTTTTACTAATGTGTCAACATAACAACCTCCTACTCATCAAATCTTGACAGAGTTCGACTAGATAAGCCTTTGGCTCATTTGCTTTAAGAAGGATCAATATGACAGATGTTGCTGCTTCAGAGCAGATAATAATGAGTGCTGAAAATGAAGGGTACAGTAGGATCACTACCAGCGGACAGGGAAAGCACAAATCAGATGGCCGTGTGCTTAAGTGCTGGACACACACTCTAGATGGCTGTAAAAGCCCCGCTGCATTCCCTGGACTCCACATGTCACAATGGATGTATGATGGAAGGCTTTTGTGAGCAATCTTACACTGTAACACATAGAACCAATTGCTGTTTGTCTGCAAGGGAAATTACAGCTTGAGCCACTCACTTTTTACAAGATCGCATCAAGTGCAGGCTCTTCAAATCTACAAGTTCTTAACTGTAGCCGTAAAATACAGACGTGCCATGCAAATAGAGTGAGACCCAATAAGAAGAAGACAGGAAATCAGTATGATTTTATGATGATATAGGAACTGAAGTCACCTTCATAAATAAAGCAAGAGCCAAACTGAGAACCTGTGGTGTGTACTACCTGAGCTAACTTTTTTTAAGACTTACACAGCCACTGCCACAGCGAATCAATCAGTCCAGGAGAGGGAACGGGGGATGTCACAGTGCATGAACTGAGTGCAATCAGACATAACCCAGATGGCACAATGCAATACAAGCTGAAGCATTGTCTCCCATGGAGACTTTCTTTACTTTGCAATGACACACCACCCATTAACCCAGCAGCACAAGTCACACCATTTTGGATGGTTGATAATGCATATTACAAGCATAATCCTGACACCCCCAGCCGCACAGCTTGCAGTTTTAAGGTGCATTATACAGCAAACTTGAACGTTTTGGTTTTTATTTATAACTTCAAGGATATTCCTCAAAATGTTGTATGCGTTGCAGTCTGTTTCCGTCAGTCAAATCTGGTTCTATTTTCTAGACATGTAGTGATATTTTTTTCCTTATCTCTGGTCTCTTTTTAATATATTTTAAATGCTGAATCTGTGTTTGGATTTTTCATTGTCATCCCTTGTGGTGCACAAGTTGGAATACACATGCAGCTGCACCTATGTGAGCTCGAGTGCGTCTCCCCTTTCTTTGCCCCCTCCTTTTGTGCCGCTGGCTTCCCTTGTTCATGTTTATTTAAGCAGTTGTCTGCTATGTGCTTTCTGAATTTAGGAAGTGGTACCTTTTTACGGAGCGAGAGCTACAAATATAAGACAAGTTCTAAAAATAGTCGTCACCCCGCTACATTAAAAAGTATTGTTCGTACTGAAAGGCTGATATGACAGCTTGACAGCTTGACAGCTTTTTCAATTTACTGTCATTGCTGCATGACACTGTGCAAGAAGCCACCAGTGTTAGAAGAGGCTCCTTTAAAATGCACAAGTTCAGACAAGTTACTTTATACATGCACGATTTGTCAACAGTTGTAACACTGCAGGTGTGAAATATGAGCTGATAGTTTTAATGTGCTATTTATAACAGAATTATTCCTATTCAATCATTCAGGGAGATGAAGGCTTTAATTACTTGGCTACCATGTTACCTTCTTCCCTGGTGTCATCTATAGAGAAGATCTGCAAGTACAAAACATAGCTTAAGATTTGTGACTTTTAGGCCTCCTTTACAGTTTGAATGCTGATCTGTTCCCCAAACTTCAAACAAAATAATATAATAAAATGAAGCTAATGCATGAGTTCAATAAGTTGCTTTACTTGACTACTGCTTTCCCACATGTCATTCTCCACCTCACACCTCCGTCAGAGCTCCTTCCAAGCCTCAGTCTTCGTCTTCACCACCACCAATTTCTAGACTCCTGGGGATCCTGCCCTAAATCCTATCACTGCTGGGATGATCATGGGTCATCTAATTGCAAAATACATTCATTTATCTATCTCAGTAAATGATCTTTAATTCTTCCAAGTGATCTCTCCCTATTGAAATAATCATTCATGTTGCTATTTACTGGGAACTTATTAGACCAGCCTCTTTGGATTTTTAGTTATATATTTATTTTTTTTAATATACATTTTTATGGTGTATTCCAAGTTTTAAATAATAGGAGTAAGGCACATTACAGGCTTTACATTGCAGTATTTATTTACTGTTTATGTGAAAAAAGCTCCTTTCAGATATGAAGAGATTTCCTTGGAGCCCGTCTCCTTGTTGCTGACAGTTTGACGCTAAATTATAATTAGATTTGTTCACCCGGTACCTGCCCGCTTCATATTGCTAACAGTCACCTGTCTTAGCTGCATATTGTTAAACTGCATTAATATTTTACGTTCTCTGAACGCCACACTGTTGCTTATATCCTCCCGTGTTTACACCCCTTAAGGTGTTTATAAAATGTGTAATAAGGCACTCACTCTGCATTTGCATCACCAGTGTAAGGAGAACTGTGACAAAGCGAGAGTAACACCAACTGCACCGACAGATTTAATGCCACCTGGTGAGGATTCTCCAAGTTTTTGGAGCGCTACTGTCAGGATGGAAAACCATTCTTCCAAAAGATATTCCTTCATTTGATGTTTAGATGCCTGTGGTAAACAAAGTGCTGTCAAGTATTTTGCTGAGATCTGGTTACTGTGAGCATAATGTTTGGTTCATATTTAAAAAGCTGTTTAATGGTCTGAATGGGGTCATTTTTCTCCTGGAAGAGACCAGTCCAGTGAGGACTGAAACATTCAGGATAAAGGTGATCATTCCATACAACTTTTTATTGATTTGCAGTGTCCCATGCCTAAAAGGGAATAGGACCCATATCATGTCATGCACTCCATAGTGTAAGAGAACAGGATCCTGTCACAGATATCACTTATCACTACATAGACTATATTTCCAAAAGTTTTCACTCACATATCCAAATCATTGAATTCGAGTGTTCTAATTGCTTCCATGGCCACAGTTGTACATCAAGCAGTTGTAAATCAAGCAACTGGGCATGCAAACTGCTTCTGCAAACATTGTGAATGAATGGGTCACCCTCAGGAGAACAGTGAATTCCCACCTGGTACCGTGATAGGTGACCGTGACCTGTGCAACAAGTCCAGTCATTTAAATTCATCACTACTAAATATCCCACAGCAAACTATTACTGGTATTATAACAAAGTGAAAGCGAGTCAATCATTGCATACCAAAACATTTTGGACAATTTTGTACCCCCAACTTTGTGGGAACAGTTTGGGGATGACCCTTTCCTGTTCCAACATGACTTCACACCAGTGCACAAAGCAAGGGTCATAAAGACAGATTAGCTAGTCTGATGTGGAAGAAATTCACTGGCCTACACAGAGTCCGGACTTCAACCCGATAAAACAGAGTGAAGACTGTGAGTTGGGCCTTCTCATCTAACATCAGTGTCTGATCTCACAAATGCTCTTCTGGAATAATGGTCTAAGGTAAGATAAGATAAGATACGTCTTTATTGTTATTGCACAGTCATACCTTATACAATAGTACAACAAAATTGCAAACTGTCCCATGTCGGCACTATGCATAACCCATGAACATACTTATAAATGTTTTGGAAAACTTTTTTGGAAGGGTTGAAGTTGTACTAAAAGTGAGCTGACATCATATTAAACCTAATGGATGTAATCTACGGTGCTGTTAACTTGCGATTTTTGAGGCTGGTGACTCGGATTAATGTATCCTCAGCAGCAGCAGAGGTGACTCTTGGGCTTCCTTTCCTAGGGCAGTCCTCACGTGAGCCAGTTCCACTGTAGCACTTGATGGTTTCTGCGACTGCACTTTGGGACACATTCAAAGTTTTAGCAATTTTCCGGACCGACTGACCTTCAGTTCTTAAAGTAATGATGGACTGTCGTTTCTCTTTACTTAGCTGATTGGTTTTTGCCATAATTCGAATTCTAATAGTTGTCAAATAGGGCTGTCAGCTGTGTACCAACCTGACTTCTGCACAACATAACTGATGGTCTAAACCCCATTAAGAAGGCAAGAAATTCCACAAATGAACCCTGACAAGGCACACCTGTGAAGTGAAAACCATTTCAGGTGACTACATCATGAAGCTCATTGAGAGAAGTCAGAGCTGACAACAAAGCAAACGGTGGCTACTTTCAGGAATCTAAATATAAGACATATTTAGATTTATTTATTATTTTTTTCTTTGCTGCATAATTCCGTGTTAGTGTATTTATCTAGACACCTGCTGCTGCACACTTCTGAGTTTATTATGCTGTAAACATGGGGAGTTCACTTTGGGTGAGCTGAGCAACTTTTGTGGTTTGGAGTCACTGTCTGTCATGGCAGTGCTCTCGTTGACCTCTCACGTTAGCATGGAAAGGGACATAGCATCAGCATCATCAGCCTCCTCTAAGTTCAAACTCCCTGAGCTGCACTTCTCTGAGTGCATTTGCTCTGCTCAACCAGCATGTTTGTCATCTCCTCAACAGTCATCTCAGATGGGATCCAATTTTTCTGCTGAAGAATGATAAATTCTGTCACCAGTGCAATCGGAAGTTTGTTAGCGCCGCTGTGCCAGCAGACCCTCAGAGCCTCTTCCTTCATGGTTATGCTGAACAGCACCCTTATGGGTCAGTAGATGCCTCTGATCCTTTCAGTGAACTCCACTCATGTTTTGTTGCTGGATATCTCAGTGAAGTACAGGAAAATCTGACAAAGCAATGACAAAAACATTCGACTGATAGCTCTACAGAGTTTATTGTAGCCGATGTGTTACGAGTTATTTGCTGCTACAAAAAAAAGTTTTCTCAAGAACTAATGTTTATCCAGAAGTCATAATTTACCAAACAAATTAATGTTTTAAAGCAGATGTTGCAGGAAAGCGCATTTATTCTATTTAATGGCAATACTGAGGGTACACATGTGTTTGCATTTCTATATCACATTTACAGTTCTCTCCTTATGCAAGATTTAATTGCAGTATGCAGAAGATCTGAAATATTCTTTGTATTCCCTCAATATTTACAGAACAGAAAATCATTTATACTTAATCTTTAGCCATATATTATCTCCTTTAGTGAACAAGGGTACTTGATCACAATTTGCAAAACAAAAGGCGGCGTGGTTTAAAGGAAGCCTAATCGCAGCAGCATTATATTCTGTTTGAAAATAATTTGTTGCCTTACCGCAAGCAGGATTTTCAATAAAAATCTCTGTTGGAGATCATGCACTTTGTAGGCCCTCAATCCACTCCAACCACTCTGTAACAACTCCAGCGCAGTTCATAAACGCAGTCTGTCATTTATTCAAAACAAACTGTTTCCAGGAACATAAGGTTCTCTCTAGTTGCACTGATGCTCAAATGAAATTGGAAGAAAAAAAAAACTATCAGGGTAATCATTTGTCATGGTGATGATTTAGCTGATATGAGACAGAAACAAGAAGGTCACATGATAACAAATGTTGGGAATTAGCGAGGCATTAGATGTGAATGGCTTACATGAGCTTTCTCGATTAATAAGCTGTCCTCTAACAAACATAAAATTGATTTAGTCCAACTTTTCTCCCGAACTCACACTGAGATGCTCAGATCGCAATACAGAACAAAGCTTCTTTTTCTCGCATAATCACTTGCACGGCGCTTTTATTACAGAATTACATCTCTCTGTGTAGATTATTCATATCATTCAATAATTAGAAGCAGGACGTTTTTTTTTTTACTCTGACTAAACTGATGATGCAGCAGCATTGCACAATAGTAAGATCCACACTTTATTTTTTGGACAAAGTAAATTCAAAAGAGGCCTTTTGTTACCTTTGAAGTCTGTTTACGGACTAAAAAATGTCTGTCCGTTGAACTAATCATGTGGTCCCTGTTGGGTTTATACATTCACTGGCTGTTTTGTTATGCATACCTTTTCAACTGCGCGTTAATGCAAATACCTAATCAGCCAATCACATTACAGCAACTTAATGCATTTTGGTCCAAAAAAGAGAAAATATAGCAGAAACTGGATTGCTGACATTTGAGGTCAACAAGGAATGGCCAAACAGGAAAGCCAAAAGTAACTCAAATAACCAGATATGCAGAAGAGCATCTCTGAATACACAACACATTGAAGTTTGAAGCAGCAGATGACCACACCAGGTGCCACTCCTTTCAAACAAATCTGTAGCATCCGTGTGATGTCATCATATCAATCTGGACCCAAATCTCTGTTTCCAGCACCTTGTTGAGTCATGCCATGAAGAATTTGAGCATTTTTTTTTGGCCAAACCCAGTACTAGGTTTTACCTTTGTAAGCTTGGTTTACTGTTGGCCTAGTCAAATAATTTTGTAATGTTAAAACACCTTTCAGCTTAACCTATGAAGATATATTTCACTCATTGACCGATTTAGTTAATGCTCACATATATGTAGGATGATCTTTTTATTCAGTCATAAAATCCTTTTTCGAAGAAGACTCCCCAAGATTGGCAATATCCCATCATTGCAGTATCAGTAGGGGTTGTTGACAAACATGACAGGGAGCAGCATGTGTCTATCTTCCGGAGGAAACTCAATTCCTGTCCCGCAGTGACACAGATGAGGAGGGCATCAAAGCTTGGGTAGTATGCAAAATGACTACCAATGTCATATTTCACTTAGTTGGAGTGGTTAATCCTGATTCGGGAACAATTGAGAGACAAGTGGGTTTGCGGAATGCTAATGCTAAGCTAAATCATCAATTCAATTCAATTTTATTTATATAGCGCCAAATCACAACAAAAGTCGCCGGTACCCGGCAGCCTACGTCTATTGCAGCATAACTAAGGGAGGATTCAGGGTCACCTGGTCCAGCCCTAACTATTTGCTTTAGCAAAAAGGAAAGTTTTAAGCCTAATCTTAAAAGTAGAGATAGTGTCTGTCTCCCGAATCCAAACTGGAAGCTGGTTCCACAGATGAGGGGCCTGAAAACTGAAGGCTCTCCCTCCCATTCTACGTTTAAATACTCTAGGAACAACAAGTAGGCCTGCAGAGCGAGAGCGAAGTGCTCTAATAGGGTGATATGGTACTACAAGGTCACTAAGATAAGATGGGGCCTGATTATTTAAGACCTTTGAATTCAATTCTGGATTTAACAGAAAGCCAATGAAGAGAAGCCAAAACAGGAGAAATATGCTTTCTCTTGCTAGTCCTTGTCAGGACTCTTGCTGCAGCATTTTGGATTAGCTGAAGGCTTTTCAGCGAGTTTTTTGGACATCCTGATAATAATGAATTGCAAGAATTAACATACTACACCCTTCATATTTTATTATTTTGATTTTGTGAATGCAATTAAATTCTTCATGCTTTCATTTTGATAGGCGATCTTCTTTGGCTATCTTACTGCTGCATACCAGCAGGACCTCTGAGCACTGCATTCATGTATACATCTGGACACTGACTATCAAAGAAATGGCCACACTAGGATTCACTTGATAGTGCCTTGTACTTAATGGCCACATGCTTTTGCACACACAGAAAATTCCATGTGATGTGAGTGTGACCTTGATTTATCCTCCGTGCATGGCTAGAATTCAAGATATCAGCAAGGCCACATGGTGGAAGCGTCTAGAAAGCAGAAAATCCAAAACAGCTGAGGAGCTTCTTATCAATATGAATGTGGACAGAGTGACTAACAAAAAAAAAGAAAGAAAGAAAATCACAAAACATTTGTGTATACATTCCTATTTGCATAATTGTAATTTAAGTCATTTGTTGGGCCAGCATTAGGATTATTTAAATCCTTAATCAAAGGTAACTTTAAGGAAGGTTGCTCACTGGGAGCGACAGCTTGAGACCCTACATGCTAAATATACATACTAGCATTCACATTCAGTAAATTCACTCACGCATGATGGCAGCATGACTAATATATATACACTCAGATCAGTATTCAGCATCAGTAGATCCACAGAAGGAAGTATGAGGTACTCTCATCAGACCTGGAGGGGAAATGGTATTGGTATTCCTCTAGAGCTAAGCTTCAAATTGGATGGTTGTGAAAAGAATTGCATTCAGATACTAAATGCCAAATGTCAACATCGTACATGCAGTCTTTCTTTCACGATAGGCACAAGCAGAATTAATAAAGATGTAAAATCAAATAAAAGGTCAGCAGTATACCTACAAAACAAATAGACCTGGATAAAAATGCAATTGCTAACTACAGTAAAGAAAAATCTTTACTACATACAGACAGACAGACAGACAAGTTCAATGTGTTTCCAGGAAAATATTAACTTTTCAAAAGTAAATTTGTTCTACTCTAGAAAAAAACATTTGAACATTATACATGTGAGTGAGTCAGATGAGAGGATTAATATAGCCTCTTTCATATGTGGCCATTATAAAGCTACAGCCAGCCACAGATTACTGTAGCTTATCTTTAGTATAAAGTCTGGGAACAGGGGGAAACAGCTGGAGTGGCTCTTTATTAAATCCACTAAAGCTCATGAATCAACATGTTATACTTTGCTTGTTTAATGTAAAGTTTTATTGATGGTTAGTGCCAGAAGTACTTCGTCTCACGATACCCTCCAGATTACCTGAAAACCTCAGTAATGACAGAGAAATGTGTTGCCTTGAGGCAGAGTCAGGCTACTTAGTAACTTAGCAAAGCAAGTAAGTATTTATTGTAAGGCTGTATTTATAGGCTTACAAACAGCAGGCCAGTGGATCCATTGAAAATTCAATGATTTAACAGTTTGAATGTAGAATATGTATGTATGTATGTAGAATAACTTTAAGGTTGGCTTATTTATTTATTGATTACATTTGTGGAATAACTCTAAATTGGGGAAACGGTTGTGCCAGTGAGATAATGTGTTCATCAGATGCAAATGCTGACATTAGTTGTGCCTGGATTTCAGCACAGCGGCCCGAAAAGAAGCAGCTGAGGAGGTGACAGGGAAGGTTAACTTGACTGATAATAACAACTGTGTTATTCCTGGTCCTGGTGCAGAGGTTGGGATGCTGGAAATGATCAAAATTCATGTCCTGAGCTGTGCAAATGAGTTGTTTAATAGACTACTACATGTTGTCATTAGAGATAATGGGAAAAAAATTAATATATGCCAAAAGAAAGTAAAAGAAATGTAGTATTCTTTGTAGTATTAACCATGTAGGCCACGATTTAGCAGTGACGCAGTGGCCTAAAAATTACAAGGTTATTTAAACTGTGATTTTAATTTATCTCCCTGAATACAGAACTTGTGAGAGAGAAAAAAAGATAATTGAAGAACATTTAGAGGTAAAGCTCACAGCATGGCCTACGGTGCAGCATCATTTAGGCTGAAGTCCCTTTTCTGTGCCGGGTGTTGAAATGCCCTTGTCACATTAAGTGGCAGATCTCAGGACACTTAACATTCCTCCCCCCCACCCCCTCGGCAGATGCAGTGTGTTTTTAATGACATTGTCTGCTTCCTGTCAAGTCAGCTGGGGGCTGATATGAGGAAAGTCACCTGTGGAAGGATCGTGGAAAGTAAAATGTCTTGAAGGGCAGCAAAGGAACTCTGCTGGGCTCTGACTTTAGTGGGAGGGAGTGCTGCGGCTACTGTGGAGGGGAATCAGTACCGATGCACACTGCACTGTAGACGTTTAACAGTTTGAGTCTACGCAGTGTGTTTCTTCTCTGTTGGTTCAGTGATCTTTTAAACAGGCTCATCGGATTCATTCCCAATGAGCCCGATGATAAAGACATTCAACATAAAGCGTAAGAGAAGGATAGAGAGGGGCTGGGTGGTCCATATGCAGAGAGAGAACTTTCTGTGCTTTCTTCACAATTCAGGTGTGCTTTGCTTGCTAAATCTCTGGTCAGCTAAATCTTCAAGTCAAATGATTCTGCTCCCCTCAGGCAGTTTTCGCACCTCTTTCCTGTGATTTCTTTTTCTCTTTAATTTCTTCTTGCTGGTCATTTTTCACAGAGAATTTTCTGCAGGTTTTGGAAAACGCCTGCCAAGCCAGAGCAGAAATCTGGGGCAACAGGGGCGACGAGATGAGAGAAGCTGGTCGCGAGAATTCCTCATATGAAAGAGCTGGCACGTCTGCCTCCATTCGGAGTTCAGTGACAACATGTGGGTACTAATAGCTTCACTGCGATAGTCCCTCTCTGCGGTAAAACAACAAGAAGCGAGTTGTTTTATAAAGTTGTAGAGAAAAATGAGATTGACATGACACATCGGTGTGCAGCTGCACTTCTTGTCAATTTAAAACAAATAAAGAGAGCTCTGCGTGGAAAAAGTAATAATAGGTGCTTGATATAAGATTCTTCAGTCCTGTATAAATTTAACGTTGGCAAAGCGTAGCTGTCTATGCTATGCTCCAGGGTAATTTCCCCTATGATGCCTTCACCAAGTAAAACACAATTCATGTGGCCATTCATAAACAATCTACTATTTTGTTCTGCGTCACCTTATTAGTGTAAAGCTAACTGATGAGCCAAAAAGAATTTCATTATAAAAATAATACCACTTACAGGCAATGCTAATTATCCTTGTTAGTAATCTTCTTAAGGTTCCCTTTTGGTGAGATGGCTAAAGTCAATAGTCAAGGAAGTTCATTCGAAAATATCTGAATTTCTCATGTTGGTTCAGCAGCCCAATAAAAACACACTTATTTTAGATACATTTAAGATCCTTATGTTAAGCTTTTTTAAAAGATTATCCAAATTTAAAAGTCATAACAGTGAATTTGGATGTTGTAATGTAAAGGAGTATATTAAAAGATTTTTTTTATTTAAAAAAAAACAAGCACTATAGACTTGCTGCCCACTTTAATAGGTACACCTGTTAAACTGCTTGTTAGTACAAATCTGATCAGCCAATCACATGGCAGCAACTCAGTACCTTTAGGTATGAAGACAAAACAGTCAAAATGCTCTGCTTAAGTTCAAAGTAAGAATCAGATCGGGGGGGAAGGTAATTAAGGGACGTACATGGCATGACTGTAGATGTCAGATGGCTTGTCTGAGTCTTTCAGAAACTTTCCTGGACGATCAACTCTAGGGTTTACAGAATGGTCCAAAAGAGAGAAAATATGCAAATTGCAGCAGTGAGCTATGGCAGCAGGAGACCACACCACATGTTACTCCTGTCAGCTAAGAGTCAGAAATCGATGCAACAGTTTACACTGGTTCATCAAAATTGGACAACAGACGATTGGAAAAACACTGGCTGGTCTGGTGTGTCTCAATTTCTGCTGTGACACCTGCATCGTGCTGTTAGAATCTGACATAAACAACATGAGATCATGGATCCATCCTGCTTTGCATTAAGGCTTCAGACTGCTGGTGATGTAACAGTGTGGGGATATTTTTTTGGCACACTCTGAGCCCTTGAATTCCATTTAAATACCACAGCCTATCTGAGTATTGTTGCTGACCATGCCCATTCCTGTATAAACACTGTGTATCCACCTTCTGCCTTCTTCCAGCAGGATAACACAGATGTCACAAAGCTCACAGTATCTCAAACTGGTTTTTTGAACATCACAATTAGTTCACTAGTTCACTGCCCTCACTTAGCCTCCAAGCCTCCAAGATCTGAATCCAGTAGAGCACCCCTGTGATTTGGTGGAATGGGATACTTGAGTCATGTATGTACAGCTCACAAATCTGCAGTAACTGTGAGCAAAATCTCTGAGGAATGTTTCCAGCACCTTGTTGACTCAATGCCATGAAGAATTAAAGCAATTCTGAAGGTAAAAGGTGTCCGACCATGTAGAAGCAAGGTAATCAAAGTGGCCATTGAGTGAGTTGTCTGTGTGATGAAAGTTTGGACAAAAAGACAAAGACAATCACATATTTGGGGTGATTCATTAGGCAGTACCCATGTAAATCTTTATTCTTTTAGTGTCTGACAGCAAATCTGAGTCTCGGGTTGGTAAATAAAAGAGGGAAAAAAACATAAAATTTATATTAAAAACTAGTTTTAATTCAATATAAAGGGTTTTTTTGGTACAAACTGTTCTCAGTAAAGAGGAAATTTGGAGATTAGTAGAATCTTTGGGGTTTCAATTCAATTATTATGATGCAAGTCACCTCCGTTCTTTCACTGCTTTATTCCATCCTCATTTCAAATGAGGTTTATGATAACAGACAACAGATATTAATAAATTTACTGGATGAGATCAGGTCCAACAATTGCAAAAATATCACATTTGTACCCACAGCAGAGCTGCCCTTGGCAACTCAGTGGTGGTATCTTTCTGGTAATCTTTTCCATCCTGACAAGGTTAAGTGTCGAGAATTTGAAATTGATGTAGAAGGAAGAGAAAAGTCACACTGCTGAAGAATAGGCCACCAGTGAAGGGAGGTGCATGTAGACCTTGCCAGGAGAAGCGTTAATGATGAAAACACCTCATTTTGCAGAGGATTTAATGCTGCTTTTTACTGGATAAGAGATAACATTGGCACATTGTGTAGTTAGGCACAAGTTAACAGCATGTTCTGTGGGAGAATGTAAGACTCTCAAGCAATCCTCTGCCAAGTAACAACTCCTTAACACACCAGTTTGCCTTTTCGGGAGGTTCAAAGTGTTTCACTTGTTCTGCTAAATGAGTTGGGTATTTCTCAAAATGTGGGATGTGTATTGTGTGTAGTAAAATTAGACATTTAACCCACAGGAGAATTTTAAAGCTTGCTGAGTCATTCTCCATATAACCGGATTATAAAAACCCTGGAAAGAGGATTGTGCAGTTTAAATAGAAGATGTAGCAAGTGATTAGAGAGTATCAGAAACGAACCAAAACTGTAGCGATTTAGCAGGTGATTAGGTACAGTATTACTTCTTTGGCTTTGTGTGTGCTCCCCCATAACTCATCTTCTTACTTGTCATGGCAAATCAGGTATGTAATCAATTAAATCTCATCAAAAATCTCACAGCAATGTGATCTGACCAATCAGGTAAATGAAACAATTTAAATGGCAATTAATCAATATGGAAGCTGCCTCAAAACTAACACCAAATATCATTCAAGAGTTGAGTCGAGCAGAAACAGCAACATTTTTTGATGAAACTAAAGGAGAAAATTGCAAATTAGTAGTAAATATAGGGAAAAGAAGTAATGATGAAAAGTTTAATATTATGTAGTTATTAAGAAAGACAGACTGATCGAGCTTGCTATCTGTTGATTTCAAAGTATTTTTTATTTTAAAACACAATTCAAATTTTATTTAAAATACACTAAAATGGCTACAAAAAGAAATGTGTCGTGAAGATTCACAACTTTATGTCCTCCAACACACAATACAGGGAGTGCAGAATTATTAGGCAAATGAGTATTTTGTCCACATCATCCTCTTCATGCATGTTGTCTTACTCCAAGCTGTATAGGCTCGAAAGCCTACTACCAATTAAGCATATTAGGTGATGTGCATCTCTGTAATGAGAAGGGGTGTGGTCTAATGACATCAACACCCTATATCAGGTGTGCATAATTATTAGGCAACGTCCTTTCCTTTGGCAAAATGGGTCAAAAGAAGGACTTGACAGGCTCAGAAAAGTCAAAAATAGTGAGATATCTTACAGAGGGATGCAGCAGTCTCAAAATTGCAAAGCTTCTGAAGCGTGATCATCGAACAATCAAGCGTTTCATTCAAAATAGTCAACAGGGTCACAAGAAGCGTGTGGAAAAACCGAGGCGCAAAATAACTGCCCATGAACTGAGAAAAGTCAAGCGTGCAGCTGCCAAGATGCCACTTGCCACCAGTTTGGCCATATTTCAGAGCTGCAACATCACTGGAGTGCCCAAAAGCACAAGGTGTGCAATACTCAGAGACATGGCCAAGGTAAGAAAGGCTGAAAGACGACCACCACTGAACAAGACACACAAGCTGAAACGTCAAGACTGGGCCAAGAAATATCTCAAGACTGGTTTTTCTAAGGTTTTATGGACTGATGAAATGAGAGTGAGTCTTGATGGGCCAGATGGATGGGCCCGTGGCTGGATTGGTAAAGGGCAGAGAGCTCCAGTCCGACTCAGACGCCAGCAAGGTGGAGGTGGAGTACTGGTTTGGGCTGGTATCATCAAAGATGAGCTTGTGGGGCCTTTTCGGGTTGAGGATGGAGTCGAGCTCAACTCCCAGTCCTACTGCCAGTTTCTGGAAGACACCTTCTTCAAGCAGTGGTACAGGAAGAAGTCTGCATCCTTCAAGTAAAACATGATTTTCATGCAGGACAATGCTCCATCACACACGTCCAAGTACTCCACAGCGTGGCTGGCAAGAAAGGGTATAAAAGAAGAAAAACTAATGACATGGCCACCTTGTTCACCTGATCTGAACCCCATTGAGAACCTGTGGTCCATCATCAAATGTGAGATTTACAAGGAGGGGAAACAGTACACCTCTCTGAACAGTGTCTGGGAGGCTGTGGTTGCTGCTGCACGCAATGTTGATGGTGAACAGATCAAAACACTGACAGAATCCATGGATGGCAGGCTTTTGAGTGTCCTTGCAAAGAAAGGTGGCTATATTGGTCGCTGATTTGTTTTTGTTTTGTTTTTGAATGTCAGAAATGTATATTTGTGAATGTGGAGATGATATATTGGTGTCACTGGTAAAAATGAATAATTGAAATGGGTATATATTTGTTTTTTGTTAAGTTGCCTAATAATTATGCACAGTAATAGTCACCTGCACACACAGATATCCCCCTAAAATAGCTAAAACTAAAAACAAACTACAAACTACTTCCAAAAACATTCAGCTTTGATATTAATGAGTTTTTTGGGTTCATTGAGAACATGGTTATTGTTCAATAATAAAATTATTCCTCAAAAATACAACTTGCCTAATAATTCTGCACTCCCTGTATTCGCTTGGCAAGCAAGAGGTCATGCTAAAAACTCAAATCGAACACGAGGAGCTACCAACTATTGCAACCCCTTGTGCATAAAGGAGCAGCTGCTACTACTGATAATTAACACATTTGTCTGCTGTAATCCTAACCTTTGCTTTTTGTGTATTTTTAGGCTGCCAATTCAAATCTTCATTTTATGACATACAATTAAATGCTGAAAGTTGTCATATACAGGGAGTGCAGAATTATTAGGCAAGTGTTCTCAATGAACTCAAAAAACTCATTAATATCAAAGCTGAATGTTTTTGGAAGTAGTTTTTAGTTTTAGCTATTTTAGGGGGATATCTGTGTGTGCAGGTGACTATTACTGTGCATAATTATTAGGCAACTTAACAAAAAACAAATATATACCCATTTCAATTATTTATTTTTACCAGTGAAACCAATATAACATCTCCACATTCACAAATATACATTTCTGACATTCAAAAACAAAACAAAAACAAATCAGCGACCAATATAGCCACCTTTCTTTGCAAGGACACTCAAAAGCCTGCCATCCATGGATTCTGTCAGTGTTTTGATCTGTTCACCATCAACATTGCGTGCAGCAGCAACCACAGCCTCCCAGACACTGTTCAGAGAGGTGTACTGTTTTCCCTCCTTGTAAATCTCACATTTGATGATGGACCACAGGTTCTCAATGGGGTTCAGATCAGGTGAACAAGGTGGCCATGTCATTAGTTTTTCTTCTTTTATACCCTTTCTTGCCAGCCACGCTGTGGAGTACTTGGACGTGTGTGATGGAGCATTGTCCTGCATGAAAATCATGTTTTTCTTGAAGGATGCAGACTTCTTCCTGTACCACTGCTTGAAGAAGGTGTCTTCCAGAAACTGGCAGTAGGACTGGGAGTTGAGCTTGACTCCATCCTCAACCCGAAAAGGCCCCACAAGCTCATCTTTGATGATACCAGCCCAAACCAGTACTCCACCTCCACCTTGCTGGGGTCTGAGTCGGACTGGAGCTCTCTGCCCTTTACCAATCCAGCCACGGGCCCATCCATCTGGCCCATCAAGACTCACTCTCATTTCATCAGTCCATAAAACCTTAGAAAAATCAGTCTTGAGATATTTCTTGGCCCAGTCTTGACGTTTCAGCTTGTGTGTCTTGTTCAGTGGTGGTCGTCTTTCAGCCTTTCTTACCTTGGCCATGTCTCTGAGTATTGCACACCTTGTGTTTTTGGGCACTCCAGTGATGTTGCAGCTCTGAAATATGGCCAAACTGGTGGCAAGTGGCATCTTGGAAGCTGCACGCTTGACTTTTCTCAGTTCATGGGCAGTTATTTTGCGCCTTGGTTTTTCCACACGCTTCTTGTGACCCTGTTGACTATTTTGAATGAAACGCTTGATTGTTCGATGATCACGCTTCAGAAGCTTTGCAATTTTGAGACTGCTGCATCCCTCTGCACGATATCTCACTATTTTTGACTTTTCTGAGCCTGTCAAGTCCTTCTTTTGACCCATTTTGCCAAAGGAAAGGACGTTGCCTAATAATTATGCACACCTGATATAGGGTGTTGATGTCATTAGACCACACCCCTTCTCATTACAGAGATGCACATCACCTAATATGCTTAATTGGTAGTAGGCTTTCGAGCCTATACAGCTTGGAGTAAGACAACATGCATGAAGAGGATGATGTGGACAGAATACTCATTTGCCTAATAATTCTGTACTCCCTGTATGTTTACCAGTCCACTGTGGATGCACACATAAGATATGTTAAATTAAAAAAAAACATACATATTCTTAGCACCATTAACAAACCGACAACCTAAGGAATCATAAAGCATTGAATAACAAGCCCAAATGGATTTATCCGTTTTTGCATCCAATGAAATTTCATTGTCAAACATGCCGACCTTGCTGATGTTGTGAACACTTCTGGCATGTAATATGTTGATATGAAGATGTTTTCCTAATTTGTATTTGCTCTGTCTGCATATGCCTTCTTAAGTTGTGGTCTTAGGTTACTTATATAAGAACATAAAACCCCATTTGAAATGCTATGTTTAAAAAATTGATATACTACCCAGTCTGGTTATGCATCATAAATTGTTTTACATGTTTATGTAACCATTTGGCTATTGCACATACATGAAGTTGACAGCAAGGCTGTAAACATTTCATCAGCGCGCAGTAATATTTGACATTCAAAGTGTGTCACTATGGACACACTTTGCTTCAGACATTTCAAATGCACTGACGAGACAAACAGGGAGTGAATGAGGAGCAGAAAGAGAGGAATATATATATATTTTTCCCCTCATTAATAATCATTGAGTGTTCTGTCTATGCTGAATCACTTTAGACTAGCTGCAGGACTGACAAACTAGACTGTATTAACGTTAGACCATGTGCTGGTATTACAACATTAAGCAGCTCATCCGAGTCTCATCAAAAAGTGAGCAACTTGTTGCAGCTTTAGACATCAGATCTGTACATTTGCAGAAATCCTTCTCAGTAGATTTTATTGGCCCTTGCCTGAAGAAAATCTAGCATATATTTATGTTGCTGTAGTTAAGGAGCTCTGCAGCTGTCTATTCATGGCAGCTTGTCAATTTTCAAGTTTGCACACAAATCGCCAAAGGAAACTTCACTTCAACTATATAAAGACTTAAAGCCATTACACATTCAGCTGGTCTGATAAACAGAGATGAACTTAAAACTGCATACTGATTTCAATAATAGTGAGATGATGTGACACTATGTAACTTACTGTGTGTGCCATAGGTTAAATCAGATTAGAGGTACTAAAGTGAAGCTTAAAAAGGCTGCAGATCATCTGAGATAAATACAGTTTGGGGTTTTTTTTATGTAACATATATAAATGTTCCTTACTTTACTTGTAATTATGAAATACCACTATAGCTCCAAAAGGAATATTCTAGCATCTAACACAGCATTAAAGTTGAGCTTTAACTTCTAATTACAGCAATTTAATGGTATATGTGAGTACCTGCATTTGGAGGGTACAAAAAGATGATGTGGACAAAAATGTAGGAAAAAACATCAGCAATCAGCAATATAATATATTAAAATGACCAGCAGTGACATAATGAACTAAACATTCTTTGGGTGTTTTCAGGCCTTCCATGATTATCCTTCTTTGTTCTTCCATTTAATGAGGTGTTTCGTGCACAATCCAGCCTCAGAGAGCATCAAAATTGCAACAACCACATTTGCATGAGAGGTGTTGGTAATTGGGCACAATTCTGCATATGCATCATCACTGTGATTTGTGCCTTTCTTAGTACATGCAAACCTAGTACTTTCTTCACGGTCATTACGATTACAGCCAAATCAACTAGAGTTACGGAGGATTGGTGAAAGAAAGGGCTTAGAGAGCTCACTGATTGTGGTTGAGACTGACTAGTCAAGACACACTGAGGTAGACAAGGTTCACTTTTCACACTAATAACGCCGGCTGCCTAAGGTCTCTTTTCACTGTTGCAAGAATCGTACAATAATCTTTCATCCTCTTAATAGAAAAAAAATCTCCACCACCGAGAGTTGCCAGATCACCATTCAAAAGAAAAGATTATCTAGCATGAATTCTCAAACAGGTAAAACAATGATTTCAAGGTACATTTTTATTAAGAAGGAAAAAGGGAAATGAAAAAGAAATGAATGTCCTTAATTCAACTTAGACTTAGGTTGAATCACCTCAGACAAAGAGAAGCGTCAGAACAAATGTGGAGCAGAAGGAAAATCTCATGAATAATCTCTGAAGCAAAACGTGTTTCCTTAATATTTTATCTTTGGTCTTTTGTCATCTTTCAAGGTATTTAACTTCATTCGGTTTCAGTGAGTGTAGTGGGCTATACCTACTAAGATTTCTCAGTAATGTGTGAGCCAGTTGTGATAGTGTAAACCGCTCTCCGCTGGCTGCTGATCGTACTATCGATCACGCACAGCTCGCTTGTTTTTCAGTTTCATGTTTACAGCTCATTTAAAATTCTCAAGAACAATGGAATAAACAATAGAGGAAGTAGGTTCTGATTAATTTATGGGCAATGCTGGATGGGGCAGATTTAGATTTTAAAACAATCTTGCTTTACTCCTACATAAAACAGTCACCACTGCAAACCAAGTTTTCCATCTTTTTGTCCAGTGTACCCACACAGTCCTACTTAACCTAATCCAGATATGTTCGTTTGAACTGACTTTAAGATAAATGTTATTTAATATGAAGTGGACATTTGTTCAAATGAAAAGTTAGTGTTTAGATAAAATTTCTGGCCAAAGTTGAGTTAAATATCTGCTAGACTACATTACCTAAATTATTGTATTAACCTTTAATTTTGCCATATCTCATTTAGTGTTGATAGATGGGGTGAAGCGTAGCACGTCAAATTAAAACCCTTGACAACAATTACAGAAAGAAGCAATTTGGATAACATAAAAGACAAACAAATTGACTATAATTATGTTGAAAGCAGCAGAAGTTAAATCTTGTTAGGCATAGGTATACACAGTAGCAAAATGGGGGGGATTCTGCTATTGTAAATGAACTTCACGTAAACTACTTGTTTCCACAACTCTAATAAATTCCAAAATACAAACATTAACATCCCTTTCACCCTTTCTTAGGTCTACCAGTTATTCAAACTGTTTTTCAGCATTTGTAGCTAGCCTTCAAATGCTAACTATTTTAGCTAGCTTAAATAGCATAGTTTCTTTCACCTTTCTTTTTAACCTTTCTCTGTTTCGATCACATAACCAGTAATTCTAGCCTTTTAAAGATTTGCCTAATATTTAAGTGTAGTATTTTACTTGCTCATTCATTTAATTTTTAATCTCCTGTTAAAAGCTAAACCTTCATGAACTCAAATCAAATCACTTTTTATTGTCACATCACATGTGCAGGCACACTGGCACAGCACATGCGAGTGAAATTCTTGTGTGCGAGCCCCACAAGCAACAGAGATGTGCAAACACAACAACACAAACGAGCAAAATACAAGAATGGCCAACCTGAAACTAATAAATATATGTACAATATATAATAGTGTATGCATTTCTGGATGTGTATACTAAATATTTTCCTACGTGTGTGTGTGTGTGTGTATACACATTTTTACAAATTAAATAGTAAAAAAATAAAATAAAATAATAATAATAATAATAAAATATATAAAATATACAGAGTTGAATATGTGCAAAAGACAGCAGAGGCAGGGAATCTCAATGAAATATTAAGCAGCAAATCATCTACACTCCAACCCTGAATGCCCTTACTAGAATAGTCTTTAGAGGCACTCTTTTTGGTATACCTGAGGTGTTATGTGATTGCTGATTAGCCATGTTTTTTATCAATTTACCGCTAAGCAAGCCAGCAACTACCTGTATGTCACTATTGTTTTGTGAATACAGTAAGTAGCTGTTACATTAATGTTGGGTTAATTGATAATTACTCTTTTTAACCCGTGTAGTTAATTACCCTATTGTGTTTCCGTGGCAGTTAATAGCTACTTTTGCAAATCCTACTTTATCAGAACTATCTCTTTTTCTTTGAATCTCTCCATCGCCAGTTTTTTTCTCTTGCTTTTACAGTTTGACAACTGTTTCAAATAAAGACTTCAAAGCCCTGCTCCATGTCTTCAACCTTTATTAGATGTGTGTACAGCTCAGTGCATAGCTGTGGACCTTACTACGTGCAGAGTCAGGGGAAAAGAAGGCTGCTGAAAACTACTCAAATAACATTAACTTCTTAATGTAAGTGCGTGCTTACCGTCTGTGCTGGGGGTTTGATCAAATCTCATTAATGCAGTGCTGTTTGGCAGCTGACCCTCCAAACCTGCCTCCTATAAATTACAGTTATACAACTCAGTTGGACTCTCAAACCTGGACTCTCAGTCCTTTAAATAGAACCTGAGTGCAGTAAATTGCATGGCTGTTATTCAGGATATACAGCACAATGGTAATACACTGCATACTGTTAATGATGAGCAATCTAGCTATAGAAGGGTCAAGCTCATTTTCATGCTGCTAAGAAGAAGAAAAATGGTGCCTTGGGGATAGATATAAATGTTTAGTAATAACGTGATGAATGTGTTTCATAAGATCAAGACATATAGACAGAGGCATCATGTAAAATATAGATAGGCAAAGGTTCTACTATTAAATATGATTCAATGTATGTTTCCTTAAACTCCCACACTTATGGCTTATCGCATAATACAGATGTCAATCGGCACTCTTATAGCCATTCCGTACAGAAAATAAGGGTAGAGACACGAAGATCTTATAAACTCTTAGTTCAGCCAACTTTAATAGATTAATTATCGCGCTAAAAAACACAAAAATTTAAAATGACAGGCTTCTTGAGGGCACTTCCCATCCACTTGTAGCCATTATTTACTTACTTTTAATATGACCTGTCCTCAGTTTACCCAGATAATGTGGCATCAGAATTAAGTAAAAGTGTCAGAATGTCATATGGGGCTTGGTCACAGTCAAATGAGGGCTAGACTGAAAGCTAGCATTACGGGTCCCTCTAGGACTGGAAAAGTTCCATCCAAAGAAACAATCGGGCAGCCCAAAGTAATCACAGCATTAGAAGATGAACACCAAAACTTGCCATCTTTGGAGTACTCAACTGTCATTACTAAATTATTAGAGGAGTGCTCAGTACACATGGCTCAGACTATACAAATTTTTGAACTGTCTTGCTTTTGATCTTACCCACCATAACTTAAAGTTTCATGACTGTATATTTGTGGCACTGTTGTGTTGAGAAACAGCGAGACAGACAGCGAGAGAAAAAGACACCTGCCAAAGTACTTCAAACCTCCCGGGTCCTCATCATAGTTTGATATCATCACACACAAACTCAAAAGGTGAAAACAATTCTGTCTACACTGTCGAGACTAGTACTAAAGAACTCAAGAAGTCTGCCTTGTAGCTATCTCGGAGGAGAAGTAGCAGTCGCAGTGACCTGACCTAAACCTTGCTGATAATTTTGTGTGCCACTTAAAATCTGAGCAAGTCAAGTATTCCTGACACCACGCAAAGCCCTTTAGAAAATTCTCACATCGTGCAGGGAAAGCTTTTGCACAGACCTTTGCAGAAGATGCAGCTTGAGCGCATGCTATCATTAATAAAGGAAAAAGTATTCTGAAATCGCCTCCACAGATTTATTCAAACTGATAGGTTAATATTATAAAATGAAACATTCTGTATTAAATTAAAAAATAAAATTTAAGTATCATTTTGACTCTAAATTTCAGGCCTCATCATATCTAAGTGTGTTCTTAATTTTCCCCTTCAAGACTATATTCTACACTTTCTCTTTAACATTTTGAAGGGAATATTTGAGATTTGGTCCTTGACGAGTCAGACTTGGACTTGGTTCATCTACAGTCGGGTGGGGAAAAAAGCAAACCAGACACAATATAACTTCCTTTAATTTATTCTCTGGCTGTCGAAAGTGTAAAAAGAAGTCTCAAACAGCGTGAGCTTCGTTTTTCTCTAGCAGAAAGCAGAGCAGTTCATTAGCCTTATCTCAGTTAAATTTGCCCACATGGAACAGCATGGGGAAATCAAGCCTGGAATCCATTGGAGTTGGGCTTGGCAGGATTTGGTTGTTCATTAATTATGCTTTGTAATGAGCATTTCTGTGGAACATTATTATTACATTGGTGTGATAATGGCTGCTTATTTTACAGCAACACAAAAATATCCATCCCGGTCCTTTTCTAATGTCATTGGGTGGAACATTTAATCAAGCTGTCAGGGTATTGAAAATAAGTTTCCTTTTTCTCCTTGAAACATAGAGGCCTGGGGAATATCTATTAGGCCCCTAATTGATTGCAAACTCATGGCCTGAGTCACATCTCAATCTTTCCAGCTTCTTTCTCCTCACTCTGCTTTCCTTCAGCCTGGCTTGTTAGTGTGCACAGTGTCATAACATGCATGGCTGTGGCTGGTTTTGTGGAGGGTGAAGAGCAATAATTTAATCATTAGACTGGGAAGGTTTCAAACAGGAACTGTGAGTTCACAAGGACACCGTATATAAGGAGGTGTGGATGAATGTGCTTCTTTGAGAAGGATAAACAAATGTCGCTCACATTCGCTGAGAAATTACATTTAAATTCATGTATTTTATTTAACAGCAGTACAGTGGGTAGTACCGTTACCTGGGTGTGAACCTGAACCTGGGGCACTAAACTGTGGAGTGCTTTCCCCGCTGTAGTGGGCGTTTATTTCTGCAGGAGTTCATACATTATGTGACATGCATGTTAGGTGAAGTTAGTGGCTTCAAATCAGAAGTCTGTATGAATGCGAGGATGATGACTTGATGGGCATCTTGTCCTGGGTGTACTCTGCCTTGTGTCCAGTGTCAGCTGGGGCGGCCACCAGCCCTTCTAAGGACTGGTGAAGAGTTAGATGATATGAAAACTGCGTCAGTTAAAGTTGCATTTTTAATAGATGTTGCCCTGTGTGCATTTTGGTGATTAGCCAGACGTATTTTTTTCGTAAGTCTTTCAGGCATGATGGGAGAGAGAGATGAAGTGTAAGAGAGCCAAAGTAATGAAAGGCAGGGAGAGAGAAGGCTGCAGAGGGTGATGATGGAAGAAGGAGTGATGGGAGAGCGATGAAGGGCGTGAAAGCTGGACTTAAATAACAATAAAGGAAGCAAAAGCGACGATAATGACAAACAATTATTAATTTATTCGTTGCAAGTCATCACCCCACATAATATATAATTACAACTTGAGCTCTGAAAGACTTTTAATAACTGGCTGAACATAAATAATACACAGTATGCAAGTAAGCGCTTCTCACTTATACAGTAATAAACTCTTAATATCACTGGAATGTTTAATTAATTGTTGTATGTGTAATTGCCATAGTAAATGTGTCACTGTTTTGTATTGTCCTTATTAGCAGACCTTATGTTGATACAAGTATTATGAGTTCAATCTTAAATGTTTTGACTTCTATTCTGATTGGTTATATTTTCCTGGTTGTGTGGATGCATTATCCATCCGTTTCTGCTTATTTGCCTCATGAATTAAGAACTGAAATCGAAGTAGTTCCAATTGATTTTTTCAGATTTAAAACTGCACCTGATACTACGCACAAATTAACCAACAGAGCTGGAGAAGCAGAATATCTATTTTCTTTTTTTTCCCCTCTCTGACCTGCTGCTGAGCCCACAGTTTCTACTCTGCAGGCTTAATTTTTAGCACCAAATGGAAGGAAAATTCATTTTCTTCCAAACAATGTCTTTTTTTCGAAGTTGACAGACTTACAATTTGTGATCTGTAGGCATTTGAATTAGAGGAGTGCTATTTAACTACCCGTAGAGATCATTTATAATTCGATCGAGGATTCTTAGAGACCGCAACCCATGACACACAATTTTAACACGAAGGACCCCCACAAAAAACGGAAAAACACTGATCAACTTCTTAGGGTACTCTGGGTTATTAAACTAGGTCGAGTTGAGTTACAGTTTGGATAAGCTGTTTTGCAAGAGAAGTGCCAAGCCCATTTCAGAGAACTTATGACAGCTGGTTACAGTCAGCCACACAGAAAGCCATCACCATGGTTACCGACTACTGCTTAACTGACTCAAAGTGACAGAGTGATGACATACGATGCATCTGAATTTCATCATCCGATTGGTTGATTTGAATCTCTGCTCGCTCTCTCTTAATTTGTTGTTTTAGGATATTATAAGTCTCAGTTCTATTTAGCCTTTATTGTGTGTGTACGTTTCATCTGTATTTCAGTAATGAGTTTTAGTTTTTGCATCATCTTGGGGTTTTTTTTGTGTTTTTTAGTAGCAGTACTGGTCTCCTTAGTGCTTCTTTTTTGCCTGTCTTTGTCTTGTTGCATTCATGATTTAGCTACTTGATGGCCTGTTTAACTTTAAAGGTTAGTTTTCTTTCATGTCCTGTGTTAGTCTTGCTGCCCTCTCCTCCCTTATTCTTTTTATTCCTATCAATTGTATACGCCTGTGTCTCATTCCCTTCCTATTTCCTAATCATGTATTGCCTTTGTTATGCCATCTGTACTGTAACAAATTGCTGTATGAATTCTAACGTGATTTTACAGTAAGCAGGCTGTCTTTCAAAAGTACTGTTGTGGTGGACCACTAGAGGGCTCCACTCACACCCAGTGTATAGGAAGTGTGTTCCTGTGTTTTGTGGAGCGATATGCGCAGTTGATGTTGGAGACGAATAAAGAAGGAGTGAGAACTGAGAGCTCTGTGTCGTTGATGCTTACCTCCACATTGGTGACCCCTGACTCGAGCATGCAACGGGCCGTAGATAACGCAGACTCCACTATGGATGCATCAGCGGCCGCCGGACCTCCGCCTCCTGTTGCAGCTACGTTCGCTGTGGCGCTGAAACTGCCGGACTTTTGGCTCCATGACCCCCCATCATGGTTTGTACACGTGGAGGCTCAGTTCGCCCTTCGCGGCATCTCGGCTGACGACACGAAGTATCACCATGTGGTGGCCTCGCTCGACCCGCTGGCCACCCGTCGCGCGATGGCGCTTCTCCGGGACCCACCCGCCCAAGGGAACTACGCCGCCCTCAAAGAGCTGCTTCTTCAGCGCTATGCCCTCACCGACGCCTCTGACGTGGCAGTGGGTGGGGTGTTGGAACAGCGGGTTTCAGGTCTCTGGCAACCGCTTGCCTTTTTCAGTCGTACGCTCCGGGATGCTGAACGCAAGTACAGTGTTTTTGACAGGGAGTTGCTGGCCCTGCATCTCACGACACGACATTTTCGTTTTTTCCTCGAGGGTCGCAACTTTACTGCGTACATTGACCACAAACCTTTGACGTTTGCGATGTCCAAGGTCTCTGACCCATGGAGCGCACGCCAGCAGCGCCAGTTGGCGGCCATTTCAGAGTTTACCACAGACATTCAGCATGTGGCTGGTAAGTCCAATCACGTCGCTGACTGTCTCTCACGTGTGTTGGTTTCTCCGGTGTATGTCGGCATCGACTACGCTGCCATGGCCGCCGAGCAACGTGCTGACCCGGACGTCCTTGCCCTTCAGTCAACAAAAACGGGCCTCGTGCTGGAGGACACCCCGGTGTGGGACGGCGGTCCGCACCTTCTTTGCGACGTTTCCACCGGCCGCCCCCGCCCGGTGGTTCCCCTTTTGTGGCGTCGTCGTGTTTTTGACTCGGTGCATGCCCTCTCTCATCCCGGCGTCCGGGCCTCGGTCAAGCTGGTCAGCGCCAGGTTTGTTTGGCCGGGCCTTCACAAGCTGGTGAAAGAATGGGCGGCGGTTTGTATCCCATGCCAACGCTCGAAAATCCACCGGCACACACAGGCACCCCTCGAACCTTTCCGTGTCCCGGGTAGGCGTTTCGATCATGTTCATGTGGACCTGGTTGGTCCCTTGCCGCAGTCACAGGGTTTCACGCACCTTTTGACTGTGGTGGACCGCACAACCAGGTGGCCGGAGGCGGTACCCCTGGCGTCCACGGCAGCGGCGACGGTGGCCAGGGCATTTTTGTCAACGTGGGTTTCACGTTTCGGCCCCCCTGCTGACATTACCTCGGACAGGGGCCCCCAGTTTGTTTCCGAGCTTTGGTCTGCTATGGCTGACGGCCTGGAAGTCAAGGTCCACCGCACCACAGCATACCACCCGCAAGCTAATGGGATGTGCGAACGGTTTCACCGGTCACTTAAGGCCGCACTCCGTGCTTCCTTAACAAGTGGCGACTGGGTCGACCGTCTTCCGTGGGTTTTGCTGGGATTGCGTAGCGCGGTTAAAGAAGACCTCGGGGTTTTCCCGGCTGAACTGGTCCTCAGCCAGCCTCTCCGGGTCCCCGGGGAATTCTTACCTGAGAGCCCTCCCCCATGTTTCGATACCTCTTTGTTGCCTTTTCGCCCCCCAAGAGACTCATTTCCTGTTCCTGGTCCTGTGCACCACTGCCTGCCTGACACTTTTGTTCCGAGTTCGTTGGACTCTGCTCATTTCGTTTTCGTCAGGCACGATGCCCATAGGACTCTGCTGCGTCCACCATATGACGGGCCATACAGGGTTCTTAAACCAGGCAACAAACATTTCATTTTGGACTTTGGCGGTCGGCAGGAAGTTGTCTCTGTTGACAGACTTAAGCCTGCACATGTTATGCAAGAGGATCAGGTGGTCCCGGCCCAGGCCCCTCGCCGCGGCCGCCCACCTGCCACCGGGCTGATGGATTCTGTTTTTTCCCCCAGGAGCGACCCAAAATCAACGGAGTCCGAGTCGTCTGTAGCTTTTTCTGACCGCCAGTGCCAGCCTCGCTCCCGGGCTGGGTTGCCCTCTGTCAGTTCCCCACCCCCCCAGTTCAGCCATTCCGGCCGTTTGCTTAAGCCCCGGGTCCTGGACTAGTTCTGCTAGGTGTTCGGGGGGGGGGGGGGGGGCATGTGTGGTGGACCACTAGAGGGCTCCACTCACACCCAGTGTATAGGAAGTGTGTTCCTGTGTTTTATGGCGCGATATGCGCAGTTGATGTTGGAGACGAATAAAGGAGTGAGAACTGAGAGCTCTGTGTCGTTGATGCTTACCTCCACACTGTCATATGCTGTAAATAACAATGCATTCTGGGAGCTTGTGGCAGTTTAGTTAATATAGAGCCTATAATACAAATTTTAAATTTACAAATGCATAATGGGTTTCTAACAGTCCTGAGAATTTTCAGCAGTGAGTGAAAGGTTTTCTAGTGGTTGTAAGTTTAAATTTTTTAGTCTTTATGTTTAGAAACTTTAAATTTGGCATTAAAAGCAACGTTAAACATATATCACTGCTTATCATCTGCTAGCAAGGTTAAGGTTAGCTTGATTGTTGCTAATGCAATCATTAGTGAACACTGAGGAGCTTTTGGCACTGATACATAAGGTAAGCTTTCGGTATGGATCAACATTTTGCCATTTGTGTACATAGTTTATGGTTGTACTAAAATAACGTGATGTGCTGAAAAGAATATCAAACCTTTTGTCACTATATTTATTTTAGCAGCAGTTTTTTAAAAAAAAGTACATAAATTACAGTCTGGTCACTGTACAATTTAAAAGTAAAGTGCTGGAGAGCCCGCTGCCAGTATTTTACTGTCAAACCCACAAGTTTTATCTTAAAGTTTGTATTGTTGAGTAATGTTCTGATGGCTTTTGGTTTTCTGTTTGGATGTGGTTTCAGAGGTAGAGTGGGTTCTCCACCAATCATCTGTGGTGCAATCCCTGGCTCTTCCACTTTGGATGCTGAAGTGTTCTTGGGCAAAATAGTGAACCCATAATGGCACCCATCAGAGTGACTGTGCGTGTGACATTTAAAAAAGTGCTTAAAGGCATAGGATAAAGCACTGTGTGAATGTAGCTTGTAGTAAAAAGCTCTTTGAGTGCACAGAATACAAAAGGTGCTATATACTGTGAGCACAAGTACATTTACTATTCCCTTTTTGAAGCTTTTTGTATTTTTGTTGAAATTTTTCTTGCCTTGTACTCCTATTAGGTCCTCAACTCCTCACCTGTACTCACATAACTAATGTAGCTCCTAAAATTGCCTTTCAGATTTTCTACAATGCTAAATATAAACAAAAATCTAAATATGTTTGACAGGCAAAAAGCTCACAGCTGTCACTAAATGCTGCTAAATTCCTGATTGATGCACAAGAACTGCATGTCATTGTTTTTCATCATCTGAGCCCTGTCCAAGACAAACTCATGAGAAAAGCACAGAATCACAGGTTATGAAAAAAATACATCTTGATGCAGGACGCCATCAGTCACAGTAATAAGCTGCTTTAAAGGGGAAAAAAAGACTTTCAGGACCTTTTCGCTTTGGTGCACAAGAATTCAGCTAAAAATCACTGTTATCTTCTTTCTTCTTGCAGTAAGCAAGAAGCCAGCAAGTTATTTCTTGTCAGGAGCCAAGAAATAACTATAAAGGTGGTGCATTGTCAGAGAAAGAAACACATATTTCAAGCAATTAATAGACAAACAAAGTGATAGACATTAAAAATGCTCTGTCGTGCAGACAGGAAATGTCAGTGATTTACTAGAATTCATCTGCGGCGGAATGCGTCGCGGTTTTCATTTTCAGCCTGGACAGGCAGCCTGCTGATCTGTAGGTGGATTCCTCTGTAAAATTTATATTTGTCATAGTCTTTCACAGCTGAGCTGATGTCACAGTCAATGGTGTCAGTTAAGTTTTTATTTCCGGTACAACGGCTCAGTGTTTACCATCTCAATCTTTTCTTGGTCATTTACACCAAATCGGGCGATGAAGAAATTCACTTTGCAGAAGTACTGCAGGTTTGAATCCAAAGTTTATGCTAAATATTTTTATTATGCACATATGGTTTGGCGTTTTTCTTTGTAATATTTCAGAACTAAGGGTGTCTGAAGATGGGTTTTTTTTATTATGTAACTTTACAGAGCCACAAGACTTGGGGACATCCTACCCAGACTACCTAACTTGAATAATGCTCACAGGAAAAAATGTAAAATTTAAGCTCTTCCACCCCTTTGTGTTTTCAGTACAGGAGCAAAATATAGAATAGGAACACAGGAGATCGTGCAAAATTCTCACTATTTACTTCCTTCAGGCCAATTTCATTTGTTTCATCTGATCTGATCTAATCAGGATGATTTGGCTCACGCATTATGGCTCTTTGTGGGCACAAAATCTCTTCCGCTGAAAGGCTGTGTGTAGAAGTGTACCTCGCTCAGGTCAGAAACCCAGCTCCAGGCGATAGGAGCAAGGCCAGTCAGTGATGCAGAGCAGCAGGAGTTCTGCTGCAAAATGGTAGAAGTGCGTGCACTCTGCTGATGATGCAGACATGGCTCACCAGGGGACTGATCCACGAGCCGAGTTCCTCCCTGGCTGTGATGAGGAAACTTGGGGACAGACAGTTCTGCTAATCAGTCAAGGAACAGATGTTGAAAATGAACCGACATGTTTAACTCCATCCGGAAAGTCCTTTTACAGATTCCCTAATGTGGAGACATGTTTCTTGCCATTCTGTTGTCTTACTGTTGTCTTTAATTAACTGGCTGAGTAAACCTGCAGGGAAGAGTTTTCTGGCTTTGGCATGGCAGATCTAGCTCCAGACCTTTGGAGCTCCATACTGATTGGTACTTTTGCAATTCTCCATCTCTCTGCTTATCTCCAAGGACCAGAACTATAGACACCTTGTTTTGACTGTATCTTGGGACGATGAATGCAATTACTGGTGTGAGAAGGCCTCATGCTTATCCACATAAGCTGAAAGAGAAAGCAGCCAACTAATTAAAAGACATTTTATAATTGAAAAAAAACTTATTTCACCAATTTTCCTATAACAATAAATGGTAAGAAACCACTTGAAAACAAACACCATAATTACAGCTATGAATAGTTATCTACTAGAAGTTTACATCATGCAGAACACAGGATACCCATCAATACTATCAATCAAATAAAGTAGAGAGAACAGAAACAACAGTCTAAAATGTTTCAATCAGGACCAATAGAGTATATCTGACAGCATGGGTCTAGACTGGGACCTACTGCCTTTCTCAAAGGCTAAGGTAGGAAAAATAGCAGCAAGACCCCAGAGTAGAAAAAAATAGATTCCGACAAAAGAAAAGAGGAACAGCAATGGAGGGGTAGGTTACAATGCGGCTTGAACCTTAAAACAGCAACTGCAAGCGGACTAAGGACACCTAAATATCGTTCCCAATGTGAAAATCACCCATTAAGCTATATACAAACTGAAAGTGATTTGCAGAAATGTGGCAACTGGAAACCAGATCAAGTGAATGAACTTTAATTCAATTCAGTTTTTTAATATAGTGCCAAATTACAACAACATACAGTATTGTACAGTAAAGACCCTACAATAATAGAGAGAAATCCCCAAAATTAAACAACCACTTTTAAGCAAGCACTTGGTGACAGTTGAAAGGAAGAACTACCAGTAGGGAGGATGGCTGCTCCTCCCTCAGTAGCACCAGGCTCAGGGAGGAGCAGCCATCTCCTGTGATCAGCTGAATGTGAGGAAGACAGGATAAAAAACACACTGTGGAAGAGAGCCAACCATGAGTAAAATACCCGCTGGCAACCAGATGTGGTTAGGATCTATGATAGATTGACAAGCAACTGAAGGGATTACCAGTGGGAGTAAAGAATACCTTTAATTATAAGATAAGATAAGGAACTTTATTGTCATTGTAGTTAGGGCTGTGCGATATGACCAAAATCTCATATTCCGATATAAGAATTCTATCATCGATAACGATATAAATCACAAAAAGGTAACATTTTCTGTAAATTCTGTGAATCTCGGGCAGCTCGTCTTGCGGGAAGTGTTTCCAGCTGCGCGTCATGTAGCTGGAGTCCAGTGTTTTAACCGATGCATGAAACGATACATTTTTAGACATAAGTTGTAAAGGCCTGTTTTCTTTGTGAGCATTCATTACACAGCGTGCTGCGGGGAAAAGCCTGTTCTAACGTTTGAGTCTAAGGTTTATTTTTTAGCACCTGGCAGCTCTTTTTTACTTCTCATAATAATCTGCTCTTTCACGTGATTCAGTTTATTTTGAAAAGTCTCAACAGGATCTTGAGCTTTATTGTGAAAGGTTTATGTGGAACAGAAACAAGCGGACACGCGATGCTGTTACCATATAAAAACAGGCGCTTGTCCGTCTGTAGTGTGGTTATATAAAATATAAGAGAAAGAGAGAACTTTAAGAAATTAATAGAGCCACTACAGTGACCATCAAAACGATGAAAAAATATTGCCGTAAACAGTTTATTTTGGGACACCATGAAACAAATGATAGCCTAAAATGAAACGATAGACGTTTTTATATTGTCATCCGATATATATCGTTATATCAAACAGCCCTAATTGTAGTTATACAACAAAATTTGTTTGGTAGCTCACAGAGGCCAGCAGCAATAAAACAAGAAGCAGCATAGTAACATAAAAACCATAGTAAATGTAGTAAAAGTATAAAATATAAAGTATAATTGACATATGACCCGGTAGTAAGTACGTCAGAGTGTCACCTTCCTAACCAAAGCCCAAAATGTCAGAAATCAACCAGCTGTCAGCCTCAAAGCAATGCATGATGAGCAATTCACTTCCAGTGTGGGCAGCTGTAGACAGCACTGACTGTGTGCTGAGGTGGGTTTTGTGGCTTGCCTGAATTAACGCAATAATCTGTTTCTGAAGACATTTTCTGTTCACTTGTATGAAGTCAAAGTTAACGTTGTGCAACTTTGGTTCAACTTGTGCTCACATATGAAATCCATGCTGTGTTGAAAATAAACAGTAGACTTCACAATTGTCCACCACTAGCTACACTTGACCACTGATAAGAAAGCTCTATTGATTTCAAGCTGTTTTCTTGTAAGGAATTTAAAACCCAGCTGCCTCTTCACCATTTTTTCCAGATTAATAAAAATTGTGTTTTTGGTTAGGATGCAAGGTCAAGTGTCCAACAAGGTCTTATCTTAGTAAAATGATTTGACTGTTTTTAGAGTGAAGCCTTATTGGCTGCTAGCAGTATATCAAATAAAACCATTGCTGTGTATTTACTTGCACAAATACTCTGCGTATTTAAGTTTTCACCTTTGTTCGATCAAATCCATATTGAATTTTGAAGAATTTGCCCTTTACTTCAAATAAATTCAAAGAAAACCTTGAAGGGCTTTTTAGATTTATCTTGTTTGAAAAGATCCGACGCATTTCCACAATAGCCCACTGAAGAAACATTTTGAGCATAAAGAATAAAAAAGATTCGATTCAGGACTGTTTTTTGTTTGGAAGTGCATTACTTGTCCTACTAGTAGAGTTATTTATACGCTTAAAGACCCCTGTGGTTGTAGATCGTGTATGTGGGAGAACAAAACAAGGCAAAAAGTAAAACTTTAGATCCCAGAACAGAAAGTGCAGAGAAAACGAGCCCAACTTCACATTTTCTGGAACAGAGACACACATTTATTTCCTGGCTGACAATAAATTCCCAAATGCAAATTGGCAATCTGGGTGCATTACTTTGGAAAAGCAAAGTCTTTTTGGATGACTTAATAATTACATTCGCATTTATAAACCGATTTTTGCTCGTGATCGGTGTGCACATATCGGCTTGATGAAATATGTGTTAAAGAGTTACAGAGTTTAGAGATAGTGGAAATTTATTGGACACATTTTGCCAGATTCTCACAGAATCTTCTGATCTTACATGAAATGCAGCAAGAATCAGAAAGCATGTGTGCGAAACTGACTGCAAGAATCGGTGCTTGATATGAGTGACAAGGCTGATTATTTCATGTTTACCGACTCCTCATTACGTTTGTTTACTCTGATGAAGGCATGAGCTGAAATATTGAGTGCTGTTTTTCGCTGCTGTTTAAAACAAGGTTATTTAAAAAGAAAAAAATATACACAGTGGGTCATGTGCTCCTGCTGGATAAAATATACTACCAGCGACAAAAACATACTAAGGAGTGACTAATTAAAACAACACAATAAGACACTGAAAATAGTACCAGTGAAAACACCAAGGTTGTGTTGCTGTGTGTTTACATGTTTCTGTAGAAACTAAGAAGTGACAACCCTCAAGACTGAACTCTGTTTCTATGTAGTATTATTATTCAAACACAGGCTCACTGTAGCTCATGCATAGTATTAACTCTCTAAATTTAATCAAAATTAGCCTGAAGGTAAAAATAAAACATACACCAGCTTCAGTTCTCCTTCTCTGTCTTCACATCC